>NW_027488573.1:1623572-1948287 GCF_050948215.1 Halictus rubicundus
TAGGATATAATACAGGATATGATAGGATAGAGGACGGGATAGGATAGAGGATACGATCTTATGGAGGATAGGATAGGATAGAGGAAAGTATAGGGTAGTGGAAAGGATAGGATAGAGGATAGGATAGGGGATTGGATAGGATAGAGGATAGGAGGCGAAAGAGGATAGGATTGGATAGAGGATAGGATAGGATAGAGGATAGGATAGGATAGAGGATAGGATAGGATAGAGGATAGGATAGGATAGAGGATAGGATATGATAGGGAATAGGATAGGATAGAGGACAGGATAGGATAGAGGATAGGATTGGATAGAGGATAGGATATGGGATTGGATAGGATAGAGCAGACGATAGCGGATAGGATAGGGGATTGGACTGGATAGAGGATAGGATATGACAGAGGATAGGATAGGATAGACGATAGGATAGAGAATAGGATAGGATAGAGGATAGGCTAGGATAGAGCAGACGATAGAGAATACGATATGATTCAGGATAGGATAGGATAGAGCAGACGATAGCGGATAGGATAGGGGATTGGATAGGATAGAGAATAGGATAGGATAGAGGATTGACTAGGATAGAGGATAGGATAGGATAGAGGATAGGATAGGATAGAGGATAGGATAGGATAGAGGATAGGATAGGATAGAGGATAGGATAGGATAGAGGATAGGATAGGATAGAGGATAGGATAGGATAGAGGATAGGATAGAGGATAGAGGATAGGATAGAGGATAGGATAGAGGATAGGATAGAGGATTGGATAGGATAGGGGATATTATAGGATAGAGGGTAGGATAGGATAGCGGATAGGATAGGATATAGGATAGGATAGGAAAGAGGATAGGATAGGATAGAGGGTAGGATAGAGGATAGAGGATAGGATAGAGGATAGGATAGAGGACTGGATATTATTGGGGATATTATAGGATAGAGGGTAGGATAGGATAGGGGATTGGATAGGATAGAGGATAGGATAGGATAGAGGATAGGATAGAGGATTGGTTAGAGGATTGGATAGGGTAGGGGATATTATAGGATAGAGGGTAGGATAGGATAGCGGATAGGATAGGATATAGGATAGGATAGGAAAGAGGATAGGATAGGATAGAGGGTAGGATGGGATAGAGGATAGGATAGGATAGAGGATAGGATACGATAGAGGATATGATAGGATAGAGGATAGGATAGGATAGAGGATAGGATAGGATAGAGGATAAGATAGAGGATAGGATAGGATTGAGGATAGGATAGGATAGAGGATAGGATAGGATAGGATAGAGGATAGGATAGGATAGGATAGATGATAGGATAGAGGATAGGATAGGATAGAGGATAGGATAGGGTAGAGGATAGGATAGGATAGAGGATAGGATAGGATAGAGGATAGGATAGGATAGAGGATAGGATAGGATAGAGGATAGGCTAGGATAGGATAGAGGATAGGATATAGGATTGGATATGATAGAGAATAGGATATAGGATTGGATATGATAGAGGATAGGATACTATAGACGATAGGATAGGGGATTGGATATTATAGAGGATAGGATAGGATTGAGGATAGGAAAGGTTAGAGGCTCGGATATTATAGAGGATAGGATATAATACAGGATATGATAGGATAGATGATATTATAGGATAGAGGACGGGATAGGATAGAGGATACGATCTTATGGAGGATAGGATAGTATGGAGGAAAGTATAGGGTAGTGGAAAGGATAGGATAGAGGATAGGATAGGGGATTGGATAGGAGAGAGGATAGGAGGCGAAAGAGGATGGGATTGGATAGAGAATAGGATAGAGGATAGGATAGAGGATTGGATAGGATAGAGGATATTATAGGATAGAGGATGGGATTGCATAGTGGATAGGATAGGATGAAGTATAGGATAGAATTGAGGATAGGATAGGATAGAGGATAGGATAGGATAGAGGATAGGACAGGATAGAGGATAGGATATGATAGGGAATAGGATAGGATAGAGGAAAGGATAGGATAGAGGATAGTATTGGATAGAGGATAGGACAGGGTAGAGGATAGGATAGGATAGAGGATAGGATAGGATAGAGGATAGGATAGGATAGATTATAGGGTAGGATAGAGGATAGGATAGGATTCAGGATAGGATAGGATAGAGGATAGGATAAGATAGAGGATAGGATAGAGGATTGGATAGGATAGGATAAGATAGAGGATAAGATAGGGGATTGGATAGGATAAGGGATAGGATCGGATAGAGGATAAGATAGGGGATTGGATAGGATAGAGTATAGGATACGATAGAGGATCGGATAGGATACAGGATAGGATAGGGGATTGGATAGGATAGAGGATAGGAGACGATAGAGGATAGGATAGGGGATTGGATAGGATAGAGAATAGGATTGGATAGAGAATAGGATAGAGGATAGGATAGGATAGGATAGAGGAAAGGATAGGATAGGATAGAGGATAGGATAGAGGATAGGATAGGATAGAGGATAGGATAGGATAGAGGATAGGATAGGATAGAGGATAGGATAGGATAGAGGATAGGATAGGATAGAGCATAGGATAGGATAGAGGATAGGATAGAGGATTGGATAGGATAGGATAAGATAGAGGATACGATATAGGATTGGATAGGATAGAGAATAGGATACGATAGAGGATAGGATTGGATAGAGAATAGGATAGGATAGAGGATACGATAGGATAGAGGATAGGATAGAGGATAGGATATAGGATTGGATAGGATAGGATAAGATAGAGGATAGGATAGAGGATTGGATAGGATAGGATAAGATAGAGGATAAGATAAGGGATTGGATAGGATAGCGGATAGGATAGGATAGAGGATACGATATTATAGAGGATAGGATAGGATAGAGGATAGGATCGGATAAAGGATAAGATAGGGGATTGGATAGGATAGAGTATAGGATACGATAGAGGATCGGATAGGATAGAGGATAGGATAGGGGATTGGATAGGATAGAGGTTAGGATAGGAGATTATATAGGAAAGAGGATAGGATAGGATAGAGGAAAGGATAGGATAGGATAGAGGATAGGATATAGGATTGGATATGATAGAGGATAGGATACTATAGACGATAGGATAGGGGATTGGATCGGATAGAGGATACGATAGGATTGAGGATAGGATAGGTTAGAGGCTCGGATATTATAGAGGGTAGGATATAATACAGGATATGATAGGATAGATGATATTATAGGATAGAGGACGGGATAGGATAGAGGATACGATCTTATGGAGGATAGGATAGGATGGAGGAAAGTATAGGGTAGTGGAAAGGATAGGATAGAGGATAGGATAGGGGATTGGATAGGATAGAGGATAGGAGGCGAAAGAGGATAGGATTGGATAGAGGATAGGATAGGATAGAGGACAGGATAGGATAGAGGATAGGATTGGATAGAGGATAGGATATGGGATTGGATAGGATAGAGCAGACGATAGCGGATAGGATAGGGGATTGGACTGGATAGAGGATAGGATATGACAGAGGATAGGATAGGATAGACGATAGGATAGAGAATAGGATAGGATAGAGGATAGGCTAGGATAGAGCAGACGATAGAGAATACGATATGGTTCAGGATAGGATAGGATAGAGCAGACGATAGCGGATAGGATAGGGGATTGGATAGGATAGAGAATAGGATAGGATAGAGGATTGACTAGGATAGAGGATAGGATAGGATAGAGGATAGGATAGGATAGAGGATAGGATAGGATAGAGGATAGGATAGGATAGAGGATAGGATAGGATAGAGGATAGGATAGGATAGAGGATAGGATAGAGGATAGAGGATAGGATAGAGGATAGGATAGAGGATAGGATAGAGGATTGGATAGGATAGGGGATATTATAGGATAGAGGGTAGGATAGGATAGCGGATAGGATAGGATATAGGATAGGATAGGAAAGAGGATAGGATAGGATAGAGGGTAGGATAGAGGATAGAGGATAGGATAGAGGATAGGATAGAGGACTGGATATTATAGGGGATATTATAGGATACAGGGTAGGATAGGATAGGGGATTGGATAGGATAGAGGATAGGATAGGATAGAGGATAGGATAGAGGATTGGTTAGAGGATTGGATAGGGTAGGGGATATTATAGGATAGAGGGTAGGATAGGATAGCGGATAGGATAGGATATAGGATAGGATAGGAAAGAGGATAGGATAGGATAGAGGGTAGGATGGGATAGAGGATAGGATAGGATAGAGGATAGGATACGATAGAGGATATGATAGGATAGAGGATAGGATAGGATAGAGGATAGGATAGGATAGAGGATAAGATAGAGGATAGGATAGGATTGAGGATAGGATAGGATAGAGGATAGGATAGGATAGGATAGAGGATAGGATAGGATAGGATAGGATAGGATAGAGGATAGGATAGGGTAGAGGATAGGATACGATAGAGGATAGGATAGGATAGAGGATAGGATAGGATAGAGGATAGGATAGGATAGAGGATACTCTAGGATAGGATAGAGGATAGGATATAGGATTGGATATGATAGAGAATAGGATATAGGATTGGATATGATAGAGGATAGGATACTATAGACGATAGGATAGGGGATTGGATATTATAGAGGATAGGATAGGATTGAGGATAGGAAAGGTTAGAGGCTCGGATATTATAGAGGATAGGATATAATACAGGATATGATAGGATAGATGATATTATAGGATAGAGGACGGGATAGGATAGAGGATACGATCTTATGGAGGATAGGATAGTATGGAGGAAAGTATAGGGTAGTGGAAAGGATAGGATAGAGGATAGGATAGGGGATTGGATAGGAGAGAGGATAGGATAGGATAGAGGATAGGATAGGGTAGAGGATAGGATAGGATAGAGGATAGGATAGGATAGAGGATAGGATAGGATAGAGGATAGGATAGGATAGAGGATAGGCTAGGATAGGATAGAGGATAGGATATAGGATTGGATATGATAGAGAATAGGATTTAGGATTGGATATGATAGAGGATAGGATACTATAGACGATAGGATAGGGGATTGGATATTATAGAGGATAGGATAGGATTGAGGATAGGAAAGGTTAGAGGCTCGGATATTATAGAGGATAGGATATAATAGGATATGATAGGATAGATGATATTATAGGATAGAGGACGGGATAGGATAGAGGATACGATCTTATGGAGGATAGGATAGTATGGAGGAAAGTATAGGGTAGTGGAAAGGATAGGATAGACGATAGGATAGGGGATTGGATAGGAGAGAGGATAGGAGGCGAAAGAGGATGGGATTGGATAGAGAATAGGATAGAGGATAGGATAGAGGATTGGATAGGATAGAGGATATTATAGGATAGAGGATGGGATAGGATAGTGGATAGGATAGGATGAAGTATAGGATAGAATTGAGGATAGGATAGGATAGAGGATAGGATAGGATAGAGGATAGGACAGGATAGAGGATAGGATATGATAGGGAATAGGATAGGATAGAGGATAGGTTAGGATAGAGGATAGGATAGAATTGAGGATAGGATATGCTTGAGGATAGGATAGGATAGAGGATAGGATAGGATAGAGGATAGGATAGGATAGAGGATAGGATAGGATAGAGGATAGGCTAGGATAGGATAGAGGATAGGATATAGGATTGGATATGATAGAGAATAGGATATAGGATTGGATATGATAGAGGATAGGATACTATAGACGATAGGATAGGGGATTGGATATTATAGAGGATAGGATAGGATTGAGGATAGGAAAGGTTGGAGGCTCGGATATTATAGAGGATAGGATATAATACAGGATATGATAGGATAGATGATATTATAGGATAGAGGACGGGATAGGATAGAGGATACGATCTTATGGAGGATAGGATAGTATGGAGGAAAGTATAGGGTAGTGGAAAGGATAGGATAGAGGATAGGATAGGGGATTGGATAGGAGAGAGGATAGGAGGCGAAAGAGGATGGGATTGGATAGAGAATAGGATAGAGGATAGGATAGAGGATTGGATAGGATAGAGGATATTATAGGATAGAGGATGGGATTGCATAGTGGATAGGATAGGATGAAGTATAGGATAGAATTGAGGATAGGATAGGATAGAGGATAGGATAGGATAGAGGATAGGACAGGATAGAGGATAGGATATGATAGGGAATAGGATAGGATAGAGGAAAGGATAGGATAGAGGATAGTATTGGATAGAGGATAGGACAGGGTAGAGGATAGGATAGGATAGAGGATAGGATAGGATAGAGGATAGGATAGGATAGATTATAGGGTAGGATAGAGGATAGGATAGGATTCAGGATAGGATAGGATAGAGGATAGGATAAGATAGAGGATAGGATAGAGGATTGGATAGGATAGGATAAGATAGAGGATAAGATAGGGGATTGGATAGGATAAGGGATAGGATCGGATAGAGGATAAGATAGGGGATTGGATAGGATAGAGTATAGGATACGATAGAGGATCGGATAGGATACAGGATAGGATAGGGGATTGGATAGGATAGAGGATAGGAGACGATAGAGGATAGGATAGGGGATTGGATAGGATAGAGAATAGGATTGGATAGAGAATAGGATAGAGGATAGGATAGGATAGGATAGAGGAAAGGATAGGATAGGATAGAGGATAGGATAGAGGATAGGATAGGATAGAGGATAGGATAGGATAGAGGATAGGATAGGATAGAGGATAGGATAGGATAGAGGATAGGATAGGATAGAGCATAGGATAGGATAGAGGATAGGATAGAGGATTGGATAGGATAGGATAAGATAGAGGATACGATATAGGATTGGATAGGATAGAGAATAGGATACGATAGAGGATAGGATTGGATAGAGAATAGGATAGGATAGAGGATACGATAGGATAGAGGATAGGATAGAGGATAGGATATAGGATTGGATAGGATAGGATAAGATAGAGGATAGGATAGAGGATTGGATAGGATAGGATAAGATAGAGGATAAGATAAGGGATTGGATAGGATAGCGGATAGGATAGGATAGAGGATACGATATTATAGAGGATAGGATAGGATAGAGGATAGGATCGGATAAAGGATAAGATAGGGGATTGGATAGGATAGAGTATAGGATACGATAGAGGATCGGATAGGATAGAGGATAGGATAGGGGATTGGATAGGATAGAGGTTAGGATAGGAGATTATATAGGAAAGAGGATAGGATAGGATAGAGGAAAGGATAGGATAGGATAGAGGATAGGATATAGGATTGGATATGATAGAGGATAGGATACTATAGACGATAGGATAGGGGATTGGATCGGATAGAGGATACGATAGGATTGAGGATAGGATAGGTTAGAGGCTCGGATATTATAGAGGGTAGGATATAATACAGGATATGATAGGATAGATGATATTATAGGATAGAGGACGGGATAGGATAGAGGATACGATCTTATGGAGGATAGGATAGGATGGAGGAAAGTATAGGGTAGTGGAAAGGATAGGATAGAGGATAGGATAGGGGATTGGATAGGATAGAGGATAGGAGGCGAAAGAGGATAGGATTGGATAGAGGATAGGATAGGATAGAGGATAGGATAGGATAGAGGATAGGATAGGATAGTGGATAGGATATGATAGGGAATAGGATAGGATAGAGGACAGGATAGGATAGAGGATAGGATTGGATAGAGGATAGGATATGGGATTGGATAGGATAGAGCAGACGATAGCGGATAGGATAGGGGATTGGACTGGATAGAGGATAGGATATGACAGAGGATAGGATAGGATAGACGATAGGATAGAGAATAGGATAGGATAGAGGATAGGCTAGGATAGAGCAGACGATAGAGAATACGATATGGTTCAGGATAGGATAGGATAGAGCAGACGATAGCGGATAGGATAGGGGATTGGATAGGATAGAGAATAGGATAGGATAGAGGATTGACTAGGATAGAGGATAGGATAGGATAGAGGATAGGATAGGATAGAGGATAGGATAGGATAGAGGATAGGATAGGATAGAGGATAGGATAGGATAGAGGATAGGATAGAGGATAGAGGATAGGATAGAGGATAGGATAGAGGATAGGATAGAGGATTGGATAGGATAGGGGATATTATAGGATAGAGGGTAGGATAGGATAGCGGATAGGATAGGATATAGGATAGGATAGGAAAGAGGATAGGATAGGATAGAGGGTAGGATAGAGGATAGAGGATAGGATAGAGGATAGGATAGAGGACTGGATATTATAGGGGATATTATAGGATAGAGGGTAGGATAGGATAGGGGATTGGATAGGATAGAGGATAGGATAGGATAGAGGATAGGATAGAGGATTGGTTAGAGGATTGGATAGGGTAGGGGATATTATAGGATAGAGGGTAGGATAGGATAGCGGATAGGATAGGATATAGGATAGGATAGGAAAGAGGATAGGATAGGATAGAGGGTAGGATGGGATAGAGGATAGGATAGGATAGAGGATAGGATACGATAGAGGATATGATAGGATAGAGGATAGGATAGGATAGAGGATAGGATAGGATAGAGGATAAGATAGAGGATAGGATAGGATTGAGGATAGGATAGGATAGAGGATAGGATAGGATAGGATAGAGGATAGGATAGGATAGGATAGATGATAGGATAGAGGATAGGATAGGATAGAGGATAGGATAGGGTAGAGGATAGGATACGATAGAGGATAGGATAGGATAGAGGATAGGATAGGATAGAGGATAGGATAGGATAGAGGATACTCTAGGATAGGATAGAGGATAGGATATAGGATTGGATATGATAGAGAATAGGATATAGGATTGGATATGATAGAGGATAGGATACTATAGACGATAGGATAGGGGATTGGATATTATAGAGGATAGGATAGGATTGAGGATAGGAAAGGTTAGAGGCTCGGATATTATAGAGGATAGGATATAATACAGGATATGATAGGATAGATGATATTATAGGATAGAGGACGGGATAGGATAGAGGATACGATCTTATGGAGGATAGGATAGTATGGAGGAAAGTATAGGGTAGTGGAAAGGATAGGATAGAGGATAGGATAGGGGATTGGATAGGAGAGAGGATAGGAGGCGAAAGAGGATGGGATTGGATAGAGAATAGGATAGAGGATAGGATAGAGGATTGGATAGGATAGAGGATATTATAGGATAGAGGATGGGATAGGATAGTGGATAGGATAGGATGAAGTATAGGATAGAATTGAGGATAGGATAGGATAGAGGATAGGATAGGATAGAGGATAGGACAGGATAGAGGATAGGATATGATAGGGAATAGGATAGGATAGAGGACAGGATAGGATAGAGGATAGTATTGGATAGAGGATAGGACAGGGTAGAGGATAGGATAGGATAGAGGATAGGATAGGATAGAGGATAGGATAGGATAGATTATAGGGTAGGATAGAGGATAGGATAGGATTCAGGATAGGATAGGATAGAGGATAGGATAAGATAGAGGATAGGATAGAGGATTGGATAGGATAGGATAAGATAGAGGATAAGATAGGGGATTGGATAGGATAAGGGATAGGATCGGATAGAGGATAAGATAGGGGATTGGATAGGATAGAGTATAGGATACGATAGAGGATCGGATAGGATACAGGATAGGATAGGGGATTGGATAGGATAGAGGATAGGAGACGATAGAGGATAGGATAGGGGATTGGATAGGATAGAGAATAGGATTCGATAGAGAATAGGATAGAGGATAGGATAGGATAGAGGAAAGGATAGGATAGGATAGAGGATAGGATAGAGGATAGGATAGGATAGAGGATAGGATAGGATAGAGGATAGGATAGGATAGAGGATAGGATAGGATAGAGCATAGGATAGGATAGAGGATAGGATAGAGGATTGGATAGGATAGGATAAGATAGAGGATACGATATAGGATTGGATAGGATAGAGAATAGGATACGATAGAGGATAGGATTGGATAGAGAATAGGATAGGATAGAGGATACGATAGGATAGAGGATAGGATAGAGGATAGGATATAGGATTGGATAGGATAGGATAAGATAGAGGATAAGATAGGGGATTGGATAGGATAAGGGATAGGATCGGATAGAGGATAAGATAGGGGATTGGATAGGATAGAGTATAGGATACGATAGAGGATCGGATAGGATACAGGATAGGATAGGGGATTGGATAGGATAGAGGATAGGAGACGATAGAGGATAGGATAGGGGATTGGATAGGATAGAGAATAGGATTCGATAGAGAATAGGATAGAGGATAGGATAGGATAGAGGAAAGGATAGGATAGGATAGAGGATAGGATAGAGGATAGGATAGGATAGAGGATAGGATAGGTTAGAGGATAGGATAGGATAGAGGATAGGATAGGATAGAGCATAGGATAGGATAGAGGATAGGATAGAGGATTGGATAGGATAGGATAAGATAGAGGATACGATATAGGATTGGATAGGATAGAGAATAGGATACGATAGAGGATAGGATTGGATAGAGAATAGGATAGGATAGAGGATACGATAGGATAGAGGATAGGATAGAGGATAGGATATAGGATTGGATAGGATAGGATAAGATAGAGGATAGGATAGAGGATTGGATATGATAGGATAAGATAGAGGATAAGATAAGGGATTGGATAGGATAGCGGATAGGATAGGATAGAGGATACGATATTATAGAGGATAGGATAGGATAGAGGATAGGATCGGATAGAGGATAAGATAGGGGATTGGATAGGATAGAGTATAGGATACGATAGAGGATCGGATAGGATAGAGGATAGGATAGGGAATTGGATAGGATAGAGGGTAGGAGGCGAAAGAGGATAGGATTGGATAGAGGATAGGATAGGATAGAGGATAGGATAGGATAGACGATAGGATAGGATAGAGGATAGGATATGATAGGGAATAGGATAGGATAGAGGACAGGATAGGATAGAGGATAGGATTGGATAGAGGATAGGATATGGGATTGGATAGGATAGAGCAGACGATAGCGGATAGGATAGGGGATTGGATTGGATAGAGGATAGGATATGACAGAGGATAGGATAGGATAGACGATATGATAGAGAATAGGATAGGATAGAGGATAGGCTAGGATAGAGCAGACGATAGAGAATACGATATGATTCAGGATAGGATAGGATAGAGCAGACGATAGCGGATAGGATAGGGGATTGGATAGGATAGAGAATAGGATAGGATAGAGGATTGACTAGGATAGAGGATAGGATAGGATAGAGGTTAGGATAGGATACAGGATAGGATAGGATAGAGGATAGGATAGGATAGAGGATAGGATAGAGGATAGAGGATAGGATAGAGGATAGGATAGAGGATAGGATAGAGGATTGGATAGGATAGGGGATATTATAGGATAGAGGGTAGGATAGGATAGCGGATAGGATAGGATATAGGATAGGATAGGAAAGAGGATAGGATAGGATAGAGGGTAGGATAGAGGATAGAGGATAGGATAGGATAGAGGATAGGATAGGATAGAGGATAGGATAGAGGATAGGATAGGATTGAGGATAGGATAGGATAGAGGATAGGATAGGATAGGATAGAGGATAGGATAGGATAGGATAGATGATAGGATAGAGGATACGATAGGATAGAGGATAGGATAGGATAGAGGATAGGATAGGGTAGATGATAGGATAGGATAGAGGATAGGATAGGATAGAGGATAGGATAGGATAGAGGATAGGATAGGATAGAGGATAGGATAGGATAGAGGATAGGATAGGATAGGATAGAGGATAGGATAGAATATAGGATAGAGGATTGGATAGGATAGAGGATATTATAGAATAGAAGATAGGATAGGATAGCGGATAGGTTAGGATGGAGTATAGGATCCGAATGAGGATAGGATAGAGTTGAGGATAGAAGAGGATAGGATAGAGGATAGGATATAGGATTGGATATGATAGAGGATAGGATACGATAGACGATATGATAGGGGATTGGATAGGATAGGATTGAGGATAGGATAGGTTTGAGGCTCGGAAATTATAGAGGATAGGATATAATACAAGATATGATAGGATAGATGATATTATAGGATAGAGGACGGGATAGGATAGAGGATACGATCTTATGGAGGATAGGATATAATAGAGGAAAGTATAGGGCAGTGGAAAGTATAGGATAGAGGATAGGATAGGGGATTGGATAGGAGAGAGGATAGGAGGCGAAAGAGGATGGGATTGGATAGAGAATAGGATAGAGGATAGGATAGAGGATTGGATAGGATAGAGGATATTATAGGATAGAGGATGGGATAGGATAGTGGATAGGATAGGATGAAGTATAGGATAGAATTGAGGATAGGATAGGATAGAGGATAGGATAGGATAGAGGATAGGACAGGATAGAGGATAGGATATGATAGGGAATAGGATAGGATAGAGGACAGGATAGGATAGAGGATAGTATTGGATAGAGGATAGGACAGGGTAGAGGATAGGATAGGATAGAGGATAGGATAGGATAGAGGATAGGATAGGATAGATTATAGGGTAGGATAGAGGATAGGATAGGATTCAGGATAGGATAGGATAGAGGATAGGATAAGATAGAGGATAGGATAGAGGATTGGATAGGATAGGATAAGATAGAGGATAAGATAGGGGATTGGATAGGATAAGGGATAGGATCGGATAGAGGATAAGATAGGGGATTGGATAGGATAGAGTATAGGATACGATAGAGGATCGGATAGGATACAGGATAGGATAGGGGATTGGATAGGATAGAGGATAGGAGACGATAGAGGATAGGATAGGGGATTGGATAGGATAGAGAATAGGATTCGATAGAGAATAGGATAGAGGATAGGATAGGATAGAGGAAAGGATAGGATAGGATAGAGGATAGGATAGAGGATAGGATAGGATAGAGGATAGGATAGGATAGAGGATAGGATAGGATAGAGGATAGGATAGGATAGAGCATAGGATAGGATAGAGGATAGGATAGAGGATTGGATAAGATAGGATAAGATAGAGGATACGATATAGGATTGGATAGGATAGAGAATAGGATACGATAGAGGATAGGATTGGATAGAGAATAGGATAGGATAGAGGATACGATAGGATAGAGGATAGGATAGAGGATAGGATATAGGATTGGATAGGATAGGATAAGATAGAGGATAGGATAGAGGATTGGATAGGATAGGATAAGATAGAGGATAAGATAAGGGATTGGATAGGATAGCGGATAGGATAGGATAGAGGATACGATATTATAGAGGATAGGATAGGATAGAGGATAGGATCGGATAGAGGATAAGATAGGGGATTGGATAGGATAGAGTATAGGATACGATAGAGGATCGGATAGGATAGAGGATAGGATAGGGAATTGGATAGGATAGAGGTTAGGATAGGGGATTGTATAGGAAAGAGGATAGGATAGGATAGAGGATAGGATAGGATAGGATAGAGGATAGGATAGGATAGGATAGAGGATAGGATATAGGATTGGATATGATAGAGGATAGGATACTATAGACGATAGGATAGGGGATTGGATAGGATAGAGGATACGATAGGATTGAGGATAGGATAGGTTAGAGGCTCGGATATTATAGAGGGTAGGATATAATACAGGATATGATAGGATAGATTATATTATAGGATAGAGGACGGGATAGGATAGAGGATACGATCTTATGGAGGATAGGATAGGATGGAGGAAAGTATAGGGTAGTGGAAAGGATAGGATAGAGGATAGGATAGGGGATTGGATAGGATAGAGGGTAGGAGGCGAAAGAGGATAGGATTGGATAGAGGATAGGATAGGATAGAGGATAGGATAGGATAGACGATAGGATAGGATAGAGGATAGGATATGATAGGGAATAGGATAGGATAGAGGACAGGATAGGATAGAGGATAGGATTGGATAGAGGATAGGATATGGGATTGGATAGGATAGAGCAGACGATAGCGGATAGGATAGGGGATTGGATTGGATAGAGGATAGGATATGACAGAGGATAGGATAGGATAGACGATAGGATAGAGAATAGGATAGGATAGAGGATAGGCTAGAATAGAGCAGACGATAGAGAATACGATATGATTCAGGATAGGATAGGATAGAGCAGACGATTGCGGATAGGATAGGGGATTGGATAGGATAGAGAATAGGATAGGATAGAGGATTGACTAGGATAGAGGATAGGATAGGATAGAGGTTAGGATAGGATAGAGGATAGGATAGGATAGAGGATAGGATAGGATAGAGGATAGGATAGAGGATAGAGGATAGGATAGAGGATAGGATAGAGGATAGGATAGAGGATTGGATAGGATAGGGGATATTATAGGATAGAGGGGAGGATAGGATAGCGGATAGGATAGGATATAGGATAGGATAGGATAGAGGATAGGATAGAGGATTGGTTAGAGGATTGGATAGGGTAGGGGATATTATAGGATAGAGGGTAGGATAGGATAGCGGATAGGATAGGATATAGGATAGGATAGGAAAGAGGATAGGATAGGATAGAGGGTAGGATGGGATAGAGGATAGGATAGGATAGAGGATAGGATACGATAGAGGATATGATAGGATAGAGGATAGGATAGGATAGAGGATAGGATAGGATAGAGGATAGGATAGAGGATAGGATAGGATTGAGGATAGGATAGGATAGAGGATAGGATAGGATAGGATAGAGGATAGGATAGGATAGGATAGATGATAGGATAGAGGATACGATAGGATAGAGGATAGGATAGGATAGAGGATAGGATAGGGTAGAGGATAGGATAGGATAGAGGATAGGATAGGATAGAGGATAGGATAGGATAGAGGATAGGATAGGATAGGATAGAGGATAGGATAGAATATAGGATAGAGGATTGGATAGGATAGAGGATAGGATAGAATATAGGATAGAGGATTGGATAGGATAGAGGATATTATAGAATAGAAGATAGGATAGGATAGCGGATAGGTTAGGATGGAGTATAGGATCCGAATGAGGATAGGATAGAGTTGAGGATAGAAGAGGATAGGATAGAGGATAGGATATAGGATTGGATATGATAGAGGATAGGATACGATAGACGATATGATAGGGGATTGGATAGGATAGGATTGAGGATAGGATAGGTTAGAGGCTCGGAAATTATAGAGGATAGGATATAATACAAGATATGATAGGATAGATGGTATTATAGGATAGAGGACGGGATAGGATAGAGGATACGATCTTATGGAGGATAGGATATAATAGAGGAAAGTATAGGGCAGTGGAAAGTATAGGATAGAGGATAGGATGGGGGATTGGATAGGATAGAGGATAGGATAGGATTGAGGCTAGGATAGGATAGTGGATAGGATAGGATAGAGGATAGGATAGGATAGGATAGAGGATAGGATAGAGGATAGGATAGAGGATAGGATAGAGGATAGAGGATAAGATAGGGGATTGGATAGGATAGAGTATAGGATTCGAGAGAGGATCGGATAGGATAGAGGATAGGATAGGGGATTGGTTAGGATAGAGGATAGGATAGGGGATTGGATAGGATAGAGGATAGGATAGGGGATTGTATAGGAAAGAGGATATGATAGGATAGAGGATAGGATATTATAGAGGATAGGATCGGATAGAGGATAGGATAGGATAGAGGATAGGATAGGATTGAGGCTAGGATAGGATAGTGGATAGGATAGGATAGAGGATAATATAGGATAGGATAGAGGATAGGATAGAGGATAGGATAGAGGATAGGATAGAGGATAGGATAGAGGATAGGATAGAGGATAGGATAGGATAGAGGATAGGATAGGATAGAGGATAGAGGATAGGATAGGATAGAGGATAGGATAGGATAGAGGATAGGATAGGATAGAGGATAGGATAGGATAGAGGATAGGATAGGATAGAGGATTGGATAGGATAGAGGATAGGATAGGATAGAGGATAGGATAGGATAGAGGATAGGATAGGATAGAGGATAGGACAGGATAGAGGATAGGATAGGATAGGATAGAGGATGGGATAGAGCATAGGATAGAGGATAGGATAGAGGATAGGATAGAGGATTGGATAGGATAGAGGATATTATAGAATGGAAGATAGGATAGGATAGCGGATAGGTTAGGATGGAGTATAGGATACGAATGAGGATAGGATAGGGTTGAGGATAGGATAGGATAGGATAGAGGATAGGAGGCGAAAGAGGATAGGATTGGATAGAGAATAGGATAGAGGGTAGGATAGAGGATAGGATAAGATAGAGGATAGGATAGGATAGAGGATAGGATACGATACAGGATAGGGTAGGATTCAGGATAGGATAGGATAGAGGATAGGATATAGGATTGGATAGGATAGAGGACATGGTAGGATAGCGGATAGGATAGAGGATAGGATAGAGGATAGGATAGATGATTGGATAGGATAGAGGATAGGATAGGGGATTGGATAGGATAGAGAATAGGATTGGATAGAGAATAGGATAGAGGATAGGATAGGATAGAGGAAAGGATAGGATAGGATAGAGGATAGGATAGAGGATAGGATAGGATAGAGGATAGGATAGGATAGAGGATAGGATAGGATAGAGGATAGGATAGGATAGAGGATAGGATAGAGGATTGGATAGGATAGGATAAGATAGAGGATACGATATAGGATTGGATAGGATAGAGAATAGGATACGATAGAGGATAGGATTGGATAGAGAATAGGATAGGATAGAGGATACGATAGGATAGAGGATAGGATAGAGGATAGGATATAGGATTGGATAGGATAGGATAAGATAGAGGATAGGATAGAGGATTGGATAGGATAGGATAAGATAGAGGATAAGATAAGGGATTGGATAGGATAGCGGATAGGATAGGATAGAGGATACGATATTATAGAGGATAGGATAGGATAGAGGATAGGATCGGATAAAGGATAAGATAGGGGATTGGATAGGATAGAGTATAGGATACGATAGAGGATCGGATAGGATAGAGGATAGGATAGGGGATTGGATAGGATAGAGGTTAGGATAGGGGATTATATAGGAAAGAGGATAGGATAGGATAGAGGATAGGATAGGATAGGATAGAGGATAGGATATAGGATTGGATATGATAGAGGATAGGATACTATAGACGATAGGATAGGGGATTGGATAGGATAGAGGATACGATAGGATTGAGGATAGGATAGGTTAGAGGCTCGGATATTATAGAGGGTAGGATATAATACAGGATATGATAGGATAGATGATATTATAGGATAGAGGACGGGATAGGATAGAGGATACGATCTTATGGAGGATAGGATAGGATGGAGGAAAGTATAGGGTAGTGGAAAGGATAGGATAGAGGATAGGATAGGGGATTGGATAGGATAGAGGATAGGAGGCGAAAGAGGATAGGATTGGATAGAGGATAGGTTAGGATAGAGGATAGGATAGGATAGAGGACAGGATAGGATAGAGGATAGGATTGGATAGAGGATAGGATATGGGATTGGATAGGATAGAGCAGACGATAGCGGATAGGATAGGGGATTGGACTGGATAGAGGATAGGATATGACAGAGGATAGGATAGGATAGACGATAGGATAGAGAATAGGATAGGATAGAGGATAGGCTAGGATAGAGCAGACGATAGAAAATACGATATGATTCAGGATAGGATAGGATAGAGCAGACGATAGCGGATAGGATAGGGGATTGGATAGGATAGAGAATAGGATAGGATAGAGGATTGACTAGGATAGAGGATAGGATAGGATAGAGGATAGGATAGGATAGAGGATAGGATAGGATAGAGGATAGGATAGGATAGAGGATAGGATAGGATAGAGGATAGGATAGAGGATAGAGGATAGGATAGAGGATAGGATAGAGGATAGGATAGAGGATTGGATAGGATAGGGGATATTATAGGATAGAGGGTAGGATAGGATAGCGGATAGGATAGGATATAGGATAGGATAGGAAAGAGGATAGGATAGGATAGAGGGTAGGATAGAGGATAGAGGATAGGATAGAGGATAGGATAGAGGACTGGATATTATAGGAGATATTATAGGATAGAGGGTAGGATAGGATAGGGGATTGGATAGGATAGAGGATAGGATAGGATAGAGGATAGGATAGAGGATTGGTTAGAGGATTGGATAGGGTAGGGGATATTATAGGATAGAGGGTAGGATAGGATAGCGGATAGGATAGGATATAGGATAGGATAGGAAAGAGGATAGGATAGGATAGAGGGTAGGATGGGATAGAGGATAGGATAGAATAGAGGATAGGATACGATAGAGGATATGATAGGATAGAGGATAGGATAGGATAGAGGATAGGATAGGATAGAGGATAGGATAGAGGATAGGATAGGATAGGATAGATGATAGGATAGAGGATACGATAGGATAGAGGATAGGATAGGATAGAGGATAGGATAGAGGATAGGATAGGATAGAGGATAGGATAGGATATAGGATAGGATAGGAAAGAGGATAGGATAGCATAGAGGGTAGGATGGGATAGAGGATAGGATAGGATAGAGGATAGGATACGATAGAGGATATGATAGGATAGAGGATAGGATAGGATAGAGGATAGGATAGGATAGAGGATAGGATAGAGGATAGGATAGGATTGAGGATAGGATAGGATAGAGGATAGGATAGGATAGGATAGAGGATAGGATAGGATAGGATAGATGATAGGATAGAGGATACGATAGGATAGAGGATAGGATAGGATAGAGGATAGGATAGGGTAGAGGATAGGATAGGATAGAGGATAGGATAGGATAGAGGATAGGATAGGATAGAGGATAGGATAGGATAGAGGATAGGCTAGGATAGGATAGAGGATAGGATATAGGATTGGATATGATAGAGAATAGGATATAGGATTGGATATGATAGAGGATAGGATACTATAGACGATAGGATAGGGGATTGGATATTATAGAGGATAGGATAGGATTGAGGATAGGAAAGGTTAGAGGCTCGGATATTATAGAGGATAGGATATAATACAGGATATGATAGGATAGATGATATTATAGGATAGAGGACGGGATAGGATAGAGGATACGATCTTATGGAGGATAGGATAGTATGGAGGAAAGTATAGGGTAGTGGAAAGGATAGGATAGAGGATAGGATAGGGGATTGGATAGGAGAGAGGATAGGAGGCGAAAGAGGATGGGATTGGATAGAGAATAGGATTGAGGATAGGATAGAGGATTGGATAGGATAGAGGATATTATAGGATAGAGGATGGGATAGGATAGTGGATAGGATAGGATGAAGTATAGGATAGAATTGAGGATAGGATAGGATAGAGGATAGGATAGGATAGAGGATAGGACAGGATAGAGGATAGGATATGATAGGGAATAGGATAGGATAGAGGACAGGATAGGATAGAGGATAGTATTGGATAGAGGATAGGACAGGGTAGAGGATAGGATAGGATAGAGGATAGGATAGGATAGAGGATAGGATAGGATAGGATAGAGGATAGGATAGGATAGGATAGAGGATAGGATATAGGATTGGATATGATAGAGGATAGGATACTATAGACGATAGGATAGGGGATTGGATAGGATAGAGGATACGATAGGATTGAGGATAGGATAGGTTAGAGGCTCGGATATTATAGAGGGTAGGATATAATACAGGATATGATAGGATAGATTATATTATAGGATAGAGGACGGGATAGGATAGAGGATACGATCTTATGGAGGATAGGATAGGATGGAGGAAAGTATATTGTAGTGGAAAGGATAGGATAGAGGATAGGATAGGGGATTGGATAGGATAGAGGATAGGAGGCGAAAGAGGATAGGGTTGGATAGAGGATAGGATAGGATAGAGGATAGGATAGGATAGAGGATAGGATAGGATAGAGGATAGGATATGATAGGAAATAGGATAGGATAGAGGACAGGATAGGATAGAGGATAGGATTGGATAGAGGATAGGATATGGGATTGGATAGGATAGAGCAGACGATAGCGGATAGGATAGGGGATTGGATTGGATAGAGGATAGGATATGACAGAGGATAGGATAGGATAGACGATAGGATAGAGAATAGGATAGGATAGAGGATAGGCTAGGATAGAGCAGACGATAGAGAATACGATATGATTCAGGATAGGATAGGATAGAGCAGACGATAGCGGATAGGATAGGGGATTGGATAGGATAGAGAATAGGATAGGATAGAGGATTGACTAGGATAGAGGATAGGATAGGATAGAGGATAGGATAGGATAGAGGATAGGATAGGATAAAGGATAGGATAGGATAGAGGATAGGAGGCGAAAGAGGATAGGATTGGATAGAGGATAGGATAGGATAGAGGATAGGATAGGATAGAGGATAGGATAGGATAGACGATAGTATAGGATAGAGGATAGGATAGAATAGAGGATAGGATAGGATACAGGATAGGATAGGATAGAGGATAGGATAGGATAGAGGATAGGATAGAGGATAGGATAGAGGATCGGATAGAGGATAGGATAGGATAGAGGAAAGGATAGGATAGAGGATAGGATAGGTAATTGGATAGGATAGAGGATAGGATAAGGTAGAGGATAGTATAGGATAGAGGATAGGATGGGATAGAGGATAGGATAGGATAATATAGAGGATAGGATAGGATAGGATAGAGGATAGGATAGAGGATAGGATAGAGGATAGGATAGAGGATAGGATAGAGGATTGGATATGATAGAGGATAGGATCCGATAGAGGATAGGATAGGGGATTGGATAGGATAGAGGATAGGGTAGGATAGAGGATAGGATAGGATTGAGGCTAGGATAGAGGATAGGATAGGATAGAGGATAGGATAGGATAGAGGATAGGATAGGATAGAGGATAGAATAGGATAGATGATAGAATAGGATAGAGAATAGGATAGGATAGAGGATAGGATAGGATAGAGGATAGGATAGAGGATAGGATAGGATAGAGGATAGGAAAGGATAGAGGATAGGATGGGATAGAGGATAGGATAGGATAGAGGATAGGATAGGATAGGATAGAGGATAGGATAGGATAGGATAGAGGATAGGATAGGATAGAGGATAGGATAGAGGATAGGATAGGATAGAGGAGAGGATAGGATAGAGGATAGGATAGGATAGAGGATAGGATAGGATAGAGGATAGGATAGGATAGGATAGAGGATAGGATAGGATAGAGGATAGAATAGGATACGATAGAGGATAGGATAGGATAGACGATAGGATAGGATAGAGGATAGGATAGGATAGAGGATAGGATAGGATAGAGAATAGGATAGGATAGAGGATAGGATAGGATAGAGGATAGGATAGGATAGATGATAGGATAGGATAGAGGATAGGATAGAGGATAGGATAGAGGATAGGATAGGATAGGGGATAGGATAGGATAGAGGATAGGAAAGGATTGAGGCTAGGATAGGATAGTGGAAAGGATAGGATAGAGGATAGGATACGAATGAGGATAGGATAGGGTTGAGGATAGGATAGGGGATTGGATAGTGTAGAGGATAGGAGACGAAAGAGGATAGGATTGGGTAGAGAAAAGGATAGAGGATAGGATAGGGTAGAGGAAAGGATAGGATAGGATAGAGGATAGGATAGAGGATTTAATAGGATAGAGGATATTATAGGGTAGAGGATAGGATAGGATAGCGGATATGTTAGGATGGAGTATACGATACGAATGAGGATAGGATAGGGTTGAAGATAGGATAGGATAGGATAGAGGATAGGATAGGATAGAGGATAGGATAGGATAGAGCATAGGATAGGATAGAGGATAGGATAGGATAGAGGATAGGATAGGATAGAGGATAGGATAGGATAGAGGATAGGATAGGATAGAGGATAGGATAGGATAGAGGATAGGATAGGATAGAGGATAGGATAGGATAGAGGATAGGATAGGATAGAGGATAGGATAGGATAGAGGATAGGATAGGATAGAGGATAGGATAGGATAGAGGATAGGATAGGATAGACGATAGGATAGGATAGAGGATAGGATAGGATAGAGGATAGGATAGGATAGAGGATAGAGGATAGGATAATATAGAGGATAGGATAGGATAGGATAGAGGATAGGATAGAGGATTGGATATGATAGAGGATAGGATCCGATAGAGGATAGGATAGGGGATTGGATAGGATAGAGGATAGGGTAGGATAGAGGATAGGATAGGATTGAGGCTAGGATAGAGGATAGGATAGGATAGAGGATAGGATAGGATAGGATAGAGGATAGGATAGGATAGGATAGAGGATAGGATAGGATAGAGGATAGGATAGAGGATAGGATAGGATAGAGGAGAGGATAGGATAGAGGATAGGATAGGATAGAGGATAGGATAGGATAGAGGATAGGATAGGATAGGATAGAGGATAGGATAGGATAGAGGATAGAATAGGATACGATAGAGGATAGGATAGGATAGACGATAGGATAGGATAGAGGATAGGATAGGATAGAGGATAGGATAGAGGATAGGATAGGATAGGATAGAGGATAGGATAGGATAGAGGATAGGATAGAGGATCGGATAGAGGATAGGATAGGATAGAGGAAAGGATAGGATAGAGGATAGGATAGGTAATTGGATAGGATAGAGGATAGGATAAGGTAGAGGATAGTATAGGATAGAGGATAGGATAGGATAGAGGATAGGATAGGATAAAGGATAGGATAGGATAGAGGATAGGATATGATAGAGGGTCGGACAGAGGATAGGATAGGATAGAGGACAGGATAGGATAGAGGATAGAGTAGGATAGAGGATAGGATAGGATAAAGGATAGGATTGGATAGAGGATCGGATAGAGGATAGGATAGAGGATCGGATAGAGGATAGGATAGGATAGAGGAAAGGATAGGATAGAGGATAGGATAGGTAATTGGATAGGATAGAGGATAGGATAAGGTAGAGGATAGTATAGGATAGAGGATAGGATAGGATAGAGGATAGGATAGGATAAAGGATAGGATAGGATAGAGGATAGGATATGATAGAGGGTCGGACAGAGGATAGGATAGGATAGAGGACAGGATAGGATAGAGGATAGAGTAGGATAGAGGATAGGATAGGATAAAGGATAGGATTGGATAGAGGATCGGATAGAGGATAGGATAGGATAGAGGATAGGATAGGATAGACGATAGTATAGGATAGAGGATAGGATAGAATAGAGGATAGGATAGTTTACAGGATAGGATAGGATAGAGGATAGGATAGGATAGAGGATAGGATAGAGGATAGGATAGAGGATCGGATAGAGGATAGGATAGGATAGAGGAAAGGATAGGATAGAGGATAGGATAGGTAATTGGATAGGATAGAGGATAGGATAAGGTAGAGGATAGTATAGGATAGAGGATAGGATGGGATAGAGGATAGGATAGGATAATATAGAGGATAGGATAGGATAGGATAGAGGATAGGATAGAGGATAGGATAGAGGATAGGATAGAGGATAGGATAGAGGATTGGATATGATAGAGGATAGGATCCGATAGAGGATAGGATAGGGGATTGGATAGGATAGAGGATAGGGTAGGATAGAGGATAGGATAGGATTGAGGCTAGGATAGAGGATAGGATAGGATAGAGGATAGGATAGGAAAGAGGATAGTATAGGATAGAGGATAGGATCGAATAGAGGATAGGATAGGATAACGGATAGGTTGGGATAGAGGATAGGATAGGATAGGATAGAGGATAGGAAAGGATAGGATAGAGGATAGGATAGAGGATAGGATAGGATAGAGGATAGGATGGGATAGAGGAGAGGATAGGATAGAGGATAGGATAGGATAGAGGATAGGATAGGATAGAGGATAGATTGGATAGAGGATAGGATTGGATAGAGGATAGGATAGGATAGAGGATCGGATAGAGGATAGGATAGGATAGAGGATCGGATAGAGGATAGGATAGGATAGAGGATGGTATAGAGGATAGAATAGAGGATAGGATAGGATAGAGGATAGGATAGGAAAGAGGATAGGATAGGATACGATAGAGGATAGGATAGATGATAGGATAGGATAGAGGATCTGATAGAGGATACGATCGGATAGAGGATAGGATAGGATAGAGGATCGGGTAGGTAATTGGATAGGATAGGGGAGAGGATAAGGTAGACGCTAGTATAGGATAGAGGATCTGATAGAGGATAGGATAGGATGGAGGATAGGATAGGATCGAGGATAGGATAGGTAATTGGATAGGATAGAGGATAGGATAAGGTAGAGGATAGTATAGGATAGAGGATAGGATAGAGGATCGGATAGGTTATTGGATAGGATAGGGGAGAGGATAAGGTAGAGGCTAGTATAGGATAGAGGATCTGATAGAGGATAGGATAGGATGGAGGATAGGATAGGATCGAGGATAGGATAGGTAATTGGATAGGATAGAGGATAGGATATGGTAGAGGATAGTATAGGATAGAGGATAGGATAGAGGATCGGATAGGATAGGATAGAGGATAGGATAGAGGATACGATAGAGGATCGGATAGAGGATAGGATAGGATAGAGGAAAGGATAGGATAGAGGATAGGATAGGTAAGTGGATAGGATAGAGGATAGGATAAGTTAGAGGATAGTATAGTATAGAGGATAGGATAGGATAGAGGATAGGATAGGATAAAGGATAGGATAGGATAGAGGATAGGATAGGATAGAGGATAGAATAGGATAGATGATAGAATAGGATAGAGAATAGGATAGGATAGAGGATAGGATAGGATAGAGGATAGGATAGAGGATAGGATAGGATAGAGGATAGGAAAGGATAGAGGATAGGATGGGATAGAGGATAGGATAGGATAGAGGATAGGATAGGATAGGATAGAGGATAGGATAGGATAGGATAGAGGATAGGATAGGATAGAGGATAGGATAGAGGATAGGATAGGATAGAGGAGAGGATAGGATAGAGGATAGGATAGGATAGAGGATAGGATAGGATAGAGGATAGGATAGGATAGAGAATAGCATAGGATAGAGGATAGGATAGGATAGAGGATAGGATAGGATAGATGATAGGATAGGATAGAGGATAGGATAGAGGATAGGATAGGATAGGGGATAGGATAGGATAGAGGATAGGAAAGGATTGAGGCTAGGATAGGATAGTGGAAAGGATAGGATAGAGGATAGGATACGAATGAGGATAGGATAGGGTTGAGGATAGGATAGGGGATTGGATAGTGTAGAGGATAGGAGACGAAAGAGGATAGGATTGGGTAGAGAAAAGGATAGAGGATAGGATAGGGTAGAGGAAAGGATAGGATAGGATAGAGGATAGGATAGAGGATTTAATAGGATAGAGGATATTATAGGGTAGAGGATAGGATAGGATAGCGGATATGTTAGGATGGAGTATACGATACGAATGAGGATAGGATAGGGTTGAAGATAGGATAGGATAGGATAGAGGATAGGATAGGATAGAGGATAGGATAGGATAGAGCATAGGATAGGATAGAGGATAGGATAGGATAGAGGATAGGATAGGATAGAGGATAGGATAGGATAGAGGATAGGATAGGATAGAGGATAGGATAGGATAGAGGATAGGATAGGATAGAAGATAGGATAGGATAGAGGATAGGATAGGATAGAGGATAGGATAGGATAGAGGATAGGATAGGATAGAGGATAGGATAGGATAGAGGATAGGATAGGATAGACGATAGGATAGGATAGAGGATAGGATAGGATAGAGGATAGGATAGGATAGAGGATAGGATAGAGGATAGGATAGGATAGAGGATAGAGGATAGGATAATATAGAGGATAGGATAGGATAGGATAGAGGATAGGATAGAGGATAGGATAGAGGATAGGATAGAGGATAGGATAGAGGATTGGATATGATAGAGGATAGGATCCGATAGAGGATAGGATAGGGGATTGGATAGGATAGAGGATAGGGTAGGATAGAGGATAGGATAGGATTGAGGCTAGGATAGAGGATAGGATAGGATAGAGGATAGGATAGGAAAGAGGATAGTATAGGATAGAGGATAGGATCGAATAGAGGATAGGATAGGATAACGGATAGGTTGGGATAGAGGATAGGATAGGATAGGATAGAGGATAGGAAAGGATAGGATAGAGGATAGGATAGAGGATAGGATAGAGGATAGGATAGGATAGAGGATAGGATGGGATAGAGGAGAGGATAGGATAGAGGATAGGATAGGATAGAGGATAGGATAGGATAGAGGATAGATAGGATAGAGGATAGGATTGGATAGAGGATAGGATAGGATAGAGGATCGGATAGAGGATAGGATAGGATAGAGGATCGGATAGAGGATGGGATAGGATGAAGTATAGGATAGAATTGAGGATAGGATAGGATAGAGGATAGGATAGGATAGAGGATAGGACAGGATAGAGGATAGGATATGATAGGGAATAGGATAGGATAGAGGACAGGATAGGATAGAGGATAGTATTGGATAGAGGATAGGACAGGGTAGAGGATAGGATAGGATAGAGGATAGGATAGGATAGAGGATAGGATAGGATAGATTATAGGGTAGGATAGAGGATAGGATAGGATTCAGGATAGGATAGGATAGAGGATAGGATAAGATAGAGGATAGGATAGAGGATTGGATAGGATAGGATAAGATAGAGGATAAGATAGGGGATTGGATAGGATAAGGGATAGGATCGGATAGAGGATAAGATAGGGGATTGGATAGGATAGAGTATAGGATACGATAGAGGATCGGATAGGATACAGGATAGGATAGGGGATTGGATAGGATAGAGGATAGGAGACGATAGAGGATAGGATAGGGGATTGGATAGGATAGAGAATAGGATTCGATAGAGAATAGGATAGAGGATAGGATAGGATAGAGGAAAGGATAGGATAGGATAGAGGATAGGATAGAGGATAGGATAGGATAGAGGATAGGATAGGATAGAGGATAGGATAGGATAGAGGATAGGATAGGATAGAGCATAGGATAGGATAGAGGATAGGATAGAGGATTGGATAGGATAGGATAAGATAGAGGATACGATATAGGATTGGATAGGATAGAGAATAGGATACGATAGAGGATAGGATTGGATAGAGAATAGGATAGGATAGAGGATACGATAGGATAGAGGATAGGATAGAGGATAGGATATAGGATTGGATAGGATAGGATAAGATAGAGGATAGGATAGAGGATTGGATAGGATAGGATAAGATAGAGGATAAGATAAGGGATTGGATAGGATAGCGGATAGGATAGGATAGAGGATACGATATTATAGAGGATAGGATAGGATAGAGGATAGGATCGGATAGAGGATAAGATAGGGGATTGGATAGGATAGAGTATAGGATACGATAGAGGATCGGATAGGATAGAGGATAGGATAGGGAATTGGATAGGATAGAGGTTAGGATAGGGGATTGTATAGGAAAGAGGATAGGATAGGATAGAGGATAGGATAGGATAGGATAGAGGATAGGATAGGATAGGATAGAGGATAGGATATAGGATTGGATATGATAGAGGATAGGATACTATAGACGATAGGATAGGGGATTGGATAGGATAGAGGATACGATAGGATTGAGGATAGGATAGGTTAGAGGCTCGGATATTATAGAGGGTAGGATATAATACAGGATATGATAGGATAGATTATATTATAGGATAGAGGACGGGATAGGATAGAGGATACGATCTTATGGAGGATAGGATAGGATGGAGGAAAGTATAGGGTAGTGGAAAGGATAGGATAGAGGATAGGATAGGGGATTGGATAGGATAGAGGGTAGGAGGCGAAAGAGGATAGGATTGGATAGAGGATAGGATAGGATAGAGGATAGGATAGGATAGACGATAGGATAGGATAGAGGATAGGATATGATAGGGAATAGGATAGGATAGAGGACAGGATAGGATAGAGGATAGGATTGGATAGAGGATAGGATATGGGATTGGATAGGATAGAGCAGACGATAGCGGATAGGATAGGGGATTGGATTGGATAGAGGATAGGATATGACAGAGGATAGGATAGGATAGACGATAGGATAGAGAATAGGATAGGATAGAGGATAGGCTAGAATAGAGCAGACGATAGAGAATACGATATGATTCAGGATAGGATAGGATAGAGCAGACGATTGCGGATAGGATAGGGGATTGGATAGGATAGAGAATAGGATAGGATAGAGGATTGACTAGGATAGAGGATAGGATAGGATAGAGGTTAGGATAGGATAGAGGATAGGATAGGATAGAGGATAGGATAGGATAGAGGATAGGATAGAGGATAGAGGATAGGATAGAGGATAGGATAGAGGATAGGATAGAGGATTGGATAGGATAGGGGATATTATAGGATAGAGGGGAGGATAGGATAGCGGATAGGATAGGATAGAGGATAGGATAGAGGATTGGTTAGAGGATTGGATAGGGTAGGGGATATTATAGGATAGAGGGTAGGATAGGATAGCGGATAGGATAGGATATAGGATAGGATAGGAAAGAGGATAGGATAGGATAGAGGGTAGGATGGGATAGAGGATAGGATAGGATAGAGGATAGGATACGATAGAGGATATGATAGGATAGAGGATAGGATAGGATAGAGGATAGGATAGGATAGAGGATAGGATAGAGGATAGGATAGGATTGAGGATAGGATAGGATAGAGGATAGGATAGGATAGGATAGAGGATAGGATAGGATAGGATAGATGATAGGATAGAGGATACGATAGGATAGAGGATAGGATAGGATAGAGGATAGGATAGGGTAGAGGATAGGATAGGATAGAGGATAGGATAGGATAGAGGATAGGATAGGATAGAGGATAGGATAGGATAGGATAGAGGATAGGATAGAATATAGGATAGAGGATTGGATAGGATAGAGGATAGGATAGAATATAGGATAGAGGATTGGATAGGATAGAGGATATTATAGAATAGAAGATAGGATAGGATAGCGGATAGGTTAGGATGGAGTATAGGATCCGAATGAGGATAGGATAGAGTTGAGGATAGAAGAGGATAGGATAGAGGATAGGATATAGGATTGGATATGATAGAGGATAGGATACGATAGACGATATGATAGGGGATTGGATAGGATAGGATTGAGGATAGGATAGGTTAGAGGCTCGGAAATTATAGAGGATAGGATATAATACAAGATATGATAGGATAGATGGTATTATAGGATAGAGGACGGGATAGGATAGAGGATACGATCTTATGGAGGATAGGATATAATAGAGGAAAGTATAGGGCAGTGGAAAGTATAGGATAGAGGATAGGATGGGGGATTGGATAGGATAGAGGATAGGATAGGATTGAGGCTAGGATAGGATAGTGGATAGGATAGGATAGAGGATAGGATAGGATAGGATAGAGGATAGGATAGAGGATAGGATAGAGGATAGGATAGAGGATAGAGGATAAGATAGGGGATTGGATAGGATAGAGTATAGGATTCGAGAGAGGATCGGATAGGATAGAGGATAGGATAGGGGATTGGTTAGGATAGAGGATAGGATAGGGGATTGGATAGGATAGAGGATAGGATAGGGGATTGTATAGGAAAGAGGATATGATAGGATAGAGGATAGGATATTATAGAGGATAGGATCGGATAGAGGATAGGATAGGATAGAGGATAGGATAGGATTGAGGCTAGGATAGGATAGTGGATAGGATAGGATAGAGGATAATATAGGATAGGATAGAGGATAGGATAGAGGATAGGATAGAGGATAGGATAGAGGATAGGATAGAGGATAGGATAGAGGATAGGATAGGATAGAGGATAGGATAGGATAGAGGATAGAGGATAGGATAGGATAGAGGATAGGATAGGATAGAGGATAGGATAGGATAGAGGATAGGATAGGATAGAGGATAGGATAGGATAGAGGATTGGATAGGATAGAGGATAGGATAGGATAGAGGATAGGATAGGATAGAGGATAGGATAGGATAGAGGATAGGACAGGATAGAGGATAGGATAGGATAGGATAGAGGATGGGATAGAGCATAGGATAGAGGATAGGATAGAGGATAGGATAGAGGATTGGATAGGATAGAGGATATTATAGAATGGAAGATAGGATAGGATAGCGGATAGGTTAGGATGGAGTATAGGATACGAATGAGGATAGGATAGGGTTGAGGATAGGATAGGATAGGATAGAGGATAGGAGGCGAAAGAGGATAGGATTGGATAGAGAATAGGATAGAGGGTAGGATAGAGGATAGGATAAGATAGAGGATAGGATAGGATAGAGGATAGGATACGATACAGGATAGGGTAGGATTCAGGATAGGATAGGATAGAGGATAGGATATAGGATTGGATAGGATAGAGGACATGGTAGGATAGCGGATAGGATAGAGGATAGGATAGAGGATAGGATAGATGATTGGATAGGATAGAGGATAGGATAGGGGATTGGATAGGATAGAGAATAGGATTGGATAGAAAATAGGATAGAGGATAGGATAGGATAGAGGAAAGGATAGGATAGGATAGAGGATAGGATAGAGGATAGGATAGGATAGAGGATAGGATAGGATAGAGGATAGGATAGGATAGAGGATAGGATAGGATAGAGGATAGGATAGAGGATTGGATAGGATAGGATAAGATAGAGGATACGATATAGGATTGGATAGGATAGAGAATAGGATACGATAGAGGATAGGATTGGATAGAGAATAGGATAGGATAGAGGATACGATAGGATAGAGGATAGGATAGAGGATAGGATATAGGATTGGATAGGATAGGATAAGATAGAGGATAGGATAGAGGATTGGATAGGATAGGATAAGATAGAGGATAAGATAAGGGATTGGATAGGATAGCGGATAGGATAGGATAGAGGATACGATATTATAGAGGATAGGATAGGATAGAGGATAGGATCGGATAAAGGATAAGATAGGGGATTGGATAGGATAGAGTATAGGATACGATAGAGGATCGGATAGGATAGAGGATAGGATAGGGGATTGGATAGGATAGAGGTTAGGATAGGGGATTATATAGGAAAGAGGATAGGATAGGATAGAGGATAGGATAGGATAGGATAGAGGATAGGATATAGGATTGGATATGATAGAGGATAGGATACTATAGACGATAGGATAGGGGATTGGATAGGATAGAGGATACGATAGGATTGAGGATAGGATAGGTTAGAGGCTCGGATATTATAGAGGGTAGGATATAATACAGGATATGATAGGATAGATGATATTATAGGATAGAGGACGGGATAGGATAGAGGATAGGATAGGGGATTGGATAGGATAGAGGATAGGAGGCGAAAGAGGATAGGATTGGATAGAGGATAGGTTAGGATAGAGGATAGGATAGGATAGAGGACAGGATAGGATAGAGGATAGGATTGGATAGAGGATAGGATATGGGATTGGATAGGATAGAGCAGACGATAGCGGATAGGATAGGGGATTGGACTGGATAGAGGATAGGATATGACAGAGGATAGGATAGGATAGACGATAGGATAGAGAATAGGATAGGATAGAGGATAGGCTAGGATAGAGCAGACGATAGAAAATACGATATGATTCAGGATAGGATAGGATAGAGCAGACGATAGCGGATAGGATAGGGGATTGGATAGGATAGAGAATAGGATAGGATAGAGGATTGACTAGGATAGAGGATAGGATAGGATAGAGGATAGGATAGGATAGAGGATAGGATAGGATAGAGGATAGGATAGGATAGAGGATAGGATAGGATAGAGGATAGGATAGAGGATAGAGGATAGGATAGAGGATAGGATAGAGGATAGGATAGAGGATTGGATAGGATAGGGGATATTATAGGATAGAGGGTAGGATAGGATAGCGGATAGGATAGGATATAGGATAGGATAGGAAAGAGGATAGGATAGGATAGAGGGTAGGATAGAGGATAGAGGATAGGATAGAGGATAGGATAGAGGACTGGATATTATAGGAGATATTATAGGATAGAGGGTAGGATAGGATAGGGGATTGGATAGGATAGAGGATAGGATAGGATAGAGGATAGGATAGAGGATTGGTTAGAGGATTGGATAGGGTAGGGGATATTATAGGATAGAGGGTAGGATAGGATAGCGGATAGGATAGGATATAGGATAGGATAGGAAAGAGGATAGGATAGGATAGAGGGTAGGATGGGATAGAGGATAGGATAGAATAGAGGATAGGATACGATAGAGGATATGATAGGATAGAGGATAGGATAGGATAGAGGATAGGATAGGATAGAGGATAGGATAGAGGATAGGATAGGATAGGATAGATGATAGGATAGAGGATACGATAGGATAGAGGATAGGATAGGATAGAGGATAGGATAGAGGATAGGATAGGATAGAGGATAGGATAGGATATAGGATAGGATAGGAAAGAGGATAGGATAGGATAGAGGGTAGGATGGGATAGAGGATAGGATAGGATAATATAGAGGATAGGATAGGATAGGATAGAGGATAGGATAGAGGATAGGATAGAGGATAGGATAGAGGATAGGATAGAGGATTGGATATGATAGAGGATAGGATAGGATAAAGGATAGGATAGGATAGAGGATAGGATATGATAGAGGGTCGGACAGAGGATAGGATAGGATAGAGGACAGGATAGGATAGAGGATAGAGTAGGATAGAGGATAGGATAGGATAAAGGATAGGATTGGATAGAGGATCGGATAGAGGATAGGATAGGATAGAGGATAGGATAGGATAGACGATAGTATAGGATAGAGGATAGGATAGAATAGAGGATAGGATAGTTTACAGGATAGGATAGGATAGAGGATAGGATAGGATAGAGGATAGGATAGAGGATAGGATAGAGGATCGGATAGAGGATAGGATAGGATAGAGGAAAGGATAGGATAGAGGATAGGATAGGTAATTGGATAGGATAGAGGATAGGATAAGGTAGAGGATAGTATAGGATAGAGGATAGGATGGGATAGAGGATAGGATAGGATAATATAGAGGATAGGATAGGATAGGATAGAGGATAGGATAGAGGATAGGATAGAGGATAGGATAGAGGATAGGATAGAGGATTGGATATGATAGAGGATAGGATCCGATAGAGGATAGGATAGGGGATTGGATAGGATAGAGGATAGGGTAGGATAGAGGATAGGATAGAGGACTGGATATTATAGGAGATATTATAGGATAGAGGGTAGGATAGGATAGGGGATTGGATAGGATAGAGGATAGGATAGGATAGAGGATAGGATAGAGGATTGGTTAGAGGATTGGATAGGGTAGGGGATATTATAGGATAGAGGGTAGGATAGGATAGCGGATAGGATAGGATATAGGATAGGATAGGAAAGAGGATAGGATAGGATAGAGGGTAGGATGGGATAGAGGATAGGATAGAATAGAGGATAGGATACGATAGAGGATATGATAGGATAGAGGATAGGATAGGATAGAGGATAGGATAGGATAGAGGATAGGATAGAGGATAGGATAGGATAGGATAGATGATAGGATAGAGGATACGATAGGATAGAGGATAGGATAGGATAGAGGATAGGATAGAGGATAGGATAGGATAGAGGATAGGATAGGATATAGGATAGGATAGGAAAGAGGATAGGATAGGATAGAGGGTAGGATGGGATAGAGGATAGGATAGGATAGAGGATAGGATACGATAGAGGATATGATAGGATAGAGGATAGGATAGGATAGAGGATAGGATAGGATAGAGGATAGGATAGAGGATAGGATAGGATTGAGGATAGGATAGGATAGAGGATAGGATAGGATAGGATAGAGGATAGGATAGGATAGGATAGATGATAGGATAGAGGATACGATAGGATAGAGGATAGGATAGGATAGAGGATAGGATAGGGTAGAGGATAGGATAGGATAGAGGATAGGATAGGATAGAGGATAGGATAGGATAGAGGATAGGATAGGATAGAGGATAGGCTAGGATAGGATAGAGGATAGGATATAGGATTGGATATGATAGAGAATAGGATATAGGATTGGATATGATAGAGGATAGGATACTATAGACGATAGGATAGGGGATTGGATATTATAGAGGATAGGATAGGATTGAGGATAGGAAAGGTTAGAGGCTCGGATATTATAGAGGATAGGATATAATACAGGATATGATAGGATAGATGATATTATAGGATAGAGGACGGGATAGGATAGAGGATACGATCTTATGGAGGATAGGATAGTATGGAGGAAAGTATAGGGTAGTGGAAAGGATAGGATAGAGGATAGGATAGGGGATTGGATAGGAGAGAGGATAGGAGGCGAAAGAGGATGGGATTGGATAGAGAATAGGATTGAGGATAGGATAGAGGATTGGATAGGATAGAGGATATTATAGGATAGAGGATGGGATAGGATAGTGGATAGGATAGGATGAAGTATAGGATAGAATTGAGGATAGGATAGGATAGAGGATAGGATAGGATAGAGGATAGGACAGGATAGAGGATAGGATATGATAGGGAATAGGATAGGATAGAGGACAGGATAGGATAGAGGATAGTATTGGATAGAGGATAGGACAGGGTAGAGGATAGGATAGGATAGAGGATAGGATAGGATAGAGGATAGGATAGGATAGGATAGAGGATAGGATAGGATAGGATAGAGGATAGGATATAGGATTGGATATGATAGAGGATAGGATACTATAGACGATAGGATAGGGGATTGGATAGGATAGAGGATACGATAGGATTGAGGATAGGATAGGTTAGAGGCTCGGATATTATAGAGGGTAGGATATAATACAGGATATGATAGGATAGATTATATTATAGGATAGAGGACGGGATAGGATAGAGGATACGATCTTATGGAGGATAGGATAGGATGGAGGAAAGTATATTGTAGTGGAAAGGATAGGATAGAGGATAGGATAGGGGATTGGATAGGATAGAGGATAGGAGGCGAAAGAGGATAGGATTGGATAGAGGATAGGATAGGATAGAGGATAGGATAGGATAGAGGATAGGATAGGATAGAGGATAGGATATGATAGGAAATAGGATAGGATAGAGGACAGGATAGGATAGAGGATAGGATTGGATAGAGGATAGGATATGGGATTGGATAGGATAGAGCAGACGATAGCGGATAGGATAGGGGATTGGATTGGATAGAGGATAGGATATGACAGAGGATAGGATAGGATAGACGATAGGATAGAGAATAGGATAGGATAGAGGATAGGCTAGGATAGAGCAGACGATAGAGAATACGATATGATTCAGGATAGGATAGGATAGAGCAGACGATAGCGGATAGGATAGGGGATTGGATAGGATAGAGAATAGGATAGGATAGAGGATTGACTAGGATAGAGGATAGGATAGGATAGAGGATAGGATAGGATAGAGGATAGGATAGGATAAAGGATAGGATAGGATAGAGGATAGGAGGCGAAAGAGGATAGGATTGGATAGAGGATAGGATAGGATAGAGGATAGGATAGGATAGAGGATAGGATAGGATAGACGATAGTATAGGATAGAGGATAGGATAGAATAGAGGATAGGATAGGATACAGGATAGGATAGGATAGAGGATAGGATAGGATAGAGGATAGGATAGAGGATAGGATAGAGGATCGGATAGAGGATAGGATAGGATAGAGGAAAGGATAGGATAGAGGATAGGATAGGTAATTGGATAGGATAGAGGATAGGATAAGGTAGAGGATAGTATAGGATAGAGGATAGGATGGGATAGAGGATAGGATAGGATAATATAGAGGATAGGATAGGATAGGATAGAGGATAGGATAGAGGATAGGATAGAGGATAGGATAGAGGATAGGATAGAGGATTGGATATGATAGAGGATAGGATCCGATAGAGGATAGGATAGGGGATTGGATAGGATAGAGGATAGGGTAGGATAGAGGATAGGATAGGATTGAGGCTAGGATAGAGGATAGGATAGGATAGAGGATAGGATAGGATAGAGGATAGGATAGGATAGAGGATAGAATAGGATAGATGATAGAATAGGATAGAGAATAGGATAGGATAGAGGATAGGATAGGATAGAGGATAGGATAGAGGATAGGATAGGATAGAGGATAGGAAAGGATAGAGGATAGGATGGGATAGAGGATAGGATAGGATAGAGGATAGGATAGGATAGGATAGAGGATAGGATAGGATAGGATAGAGGATAGGATAGGATAGAGGATAGGATAGAGGATAGGATAGGATAGAGGAGAGGATAGGATAGAGGATAGGATAGGATAGAGGATAGGATAGGATAGAGGATAGGATAGGATAGGATAGAGGATAGGATAGGATAGAGGATAGAATAGGATACGATAGAGGATAGGATAGGATAGACGATAGGATAGGATAGAGGATAGGATAGGATAGAGGATAGGATAGGATAGAGAATAGGATAGGATAGAGGATAGGATAGGATAGAGGATAGGATAGGATAGATGATAGGATAGGATAGAGGATAGGATAGAGGATAGGATAGGATAGGGGATAGGATAGGATAGAGGATAGGAAAGGATTGAGGCTAGGATAGGATAGTGGAAAGGATAGGATAGAGGATAGGATACGAATGAGGATAGGATAGGGTTGAGGATAGGATAGGGGATTGGATAGTGTAGAGGATAGGAGACGAAAGAGGATAGGATTGGGTAGAGAAAAGGATAGAGGATAGGATAGGGTAGAGGAAAGGATAGGATAGGATAGAGGATAGGATAGAGGATTTAATAGGATAGAGGATATTATAGGGTAGAGGATAGGATAGGATAGCGGATATGTTAGGATGGAGTATACGATACGAATGAGGATAGGATAGGGTTGAAGATAGGATAGGATAGGATAGAGGATAGGATAGGATAGAGGATAGGATAGGATAGAGCATAGGATAGGATAGAGGATAGGATAGGATAGAGGATAGGATAGGATAGAGGATAGGATAGGATAGAGGATAGGATAGGATAGAGGATAGGATAGGATAGAGGATAGGATAGGATAGAGGATAGGATAGGATAGAGGATAGGATAGGATAGAGGATAGGATAGGATAGAGGATAGGATAGGATAGAGGATAGGATAGGATAGAGGATAGGATAGGATAGACGATAGGATAGGATAGAGGATAGGATAGGATAGAGGATAGGATAGGATAGAGGATAGAGGATAGGATAATATAGAGGATAGGATAGGATAGGATAGAGGATAGGATAGAGGATTGGATATGATAGAGGATAGGATCCGATAGAGGATAGGATAGGGGATTGGATAGGATAGAGGATAGGGTAGGATAGAGGATAGGATAGGATTGAGGCTAGGATAGAGGATAGGATAGGATAGAGGATAGGATAGGATAGGATAGAGGATAGGATAGGATAGGATAGAGGATAGGATAGGATAGAGGATAGGATAGAGGATAGGATAGGATAGAGGAGAGGATAGGATAGAGGATAGGATAGGATAGAGGATAGGATAGGATAGAGGATAGGATAGGATAGGATAGAGGATAGGATAGGATAGAGGATAGAATAGGATACGATAGAGGATAGGATAGGATAGACGATAGGATAGGATAGAGGATAGGATAGGATAGAGGATAGGATAGAGGATAGGATAGGATAGGATAGAGGATAGGATAGGATAGAGGATAGGATAGAGGATCGGATAGAGGATAGGATAGGATAGAGGAAAGGATAGGATAGAGGATAGGATAGGTAATTGGATAGGATAGAGGATAGGATAAGGTAGAGGATAGTATAGGATAGAGGATAGGATAGGATAGAGGATAGGATAGGATAAAGGATAGGATAGGATAGAGGATAGGATATGATAGAGGGTCGGACAGAGGATAGGATAGGATAGAGGACAGGATAGGATAGAGGATAGAGTAGGATAGAGGATAGGATAGGATAAAGGATAGGATTGGATAGAGGATCGGATAGAGGATAGGATAGAGGATCGGATAGAGGATAGGATAGGATAGAGGAAAGGATAGGATAGAGGATAGGATAGGTAATTGGATAGGATAGAGGATAGGATAAGGTAGAGGATAGTATAGGATAGAGGATAGGATAGGATAGAGGATAGGATAGGATAAAGGATAGGATAGGATAGAGGATAGGATATGATAGAGGGTCGGACAGAGGATAGGATAGGATAGAGGACAGGATAGGATAGAGGATAGAGTAGGATAGAGGATAGGATAGGATAAAGGATAGGATTGGATAGAGGATCGGATAGAGGATAGGATAGGATAGAGGATAGGATAGGATAGACGATAGTATAGGATAGAGGATAGGATAGAATAGAGGATAGGATAGTTTACAGGATAGGATAGGATAGAGGATAGGATAGGATAGAGGATAGGATAGAGGATAGGATAGAGGATCGGATAGAGGATAGGATAGGATAGAGGAAAGGATAGGATAGAGGATAGGATAGGTAATTGGATAGGATAGAGGATAGGATAAGGTAGAGGATAGTATAGGATAGAGGATAGGATGGGATAGAGGATAGGATAGGATAATATAGAGGATAGGATAGGATAGGATAGAGGATAGGATAGAGGATAGGATAGAGGATAGGATAGAGGATAGGATAGAGGATTGGATATGATAGAGGATAGGATCCGATAGAGGATAGGATAGGGGATTGGATAGGATAGAGGATAGGGTAGGATAGAGGATAGGATAGGATTGAGGCTAGGATAGAGGATAGGATAGGATAGAGGATAGGATAGGAAAGAGGATAGTATAGGATAGAGGATAGGATCGAATAGAGGATAGGATAGGATAACGGATAGGTTGGGATAGAGGATAGGATAGGATAGGATAGAGGATAGGAAAGGATAGGATAGAGGATAGGATAGAGGATAGGATAGGATAGAGGATAGGATGGGATAGAGGAGAGGATAGGATAGAGGATAGGATAGGATAGAGGATAGGATAGGATAGAGGATAGATTGGATAGAGGATAGGATTGGATAGAGGATAGGATAGGATAGAGGATCGGATAGAGGATAGGATAGGATAGAGGATCGGATAGAGGATAGGATAGGATAGAGGATGGTATAGAGGATAGAATAGAGGATAGGATAGGATAGAGGATAGGATAGGAAAGAGGATAGGATAGGATACGATAGAGGATAGGATAGATGATAGGATAGGATAGAGGATCTGATAGAGGATACGATCGGATAGAGGATAGGATAGGATAGAGGATCGGGTAGGTAATTGGATAGGATAGGGGAGAGGATAAGGTAGACGCTAGTATAGGATAGAGGATCTGATAGAGGATAGGATAGGATGGAGGATAGGATAGGATCGAGGATAGGATAGGTAATTGGATAGGATAGAGGATAGGATAAGGTAGAGGATAGTATAGGATAGAGGATAGGATAGAGGATCGGATAGGTTATTGGATAGGATAGGGGAGAGGATAAGGTAGAGGCTAGTATAGGATAGAGGATCTGATAGAGGATAGGATAGGATGGAGGATAGGATAGGATCGAGGATAGGATAGGTAATTGGATAGGATAGAGGATAGGATATGGTAGAGGATAGTATAGGATAGAGGATAGGATAGAGGATCGGATAGGATAGGATAGAGGATAGGATAGAGGATACGATAGAGGATCGGATAGAGGATAGGATAGGATAGAGGAAAGGATAGGATAGAGGATAGGATAGGTAAGTGGATAGGATAGAGGATAGGATAAGTTAGAGGATAGTATAGTATAGAGGATAGGATAGGATAGAGGATAGGATAGGATAAAGGATAGGATAGGATAGAGGATAGGATAGGATAGAGGATAGAATAGGATAGATGATAGAATAGGATAGAGAATAGGATAGGATAGAAGATAGGATAGGATAGAGGATAGGATAGAGGATAGGATAGGATAGAGGATAGGAAAGGATAGAGGATAGGATGGGATAGAGGATAGGATAGGATAGAGGATAGGATAGGATAGGATAGAGGATAGGATAGGATAGGATAGAGGATAGGATAGGATAGAGGATAGGATAGAGGATAGGATAGGATAGAGGAGAGGATAGGATAGAGGATAGGATAGGATAGAGGATAGGATAGGATAGAGGATAGGATAGGATAGGATAGAGGATAGGATAGGATAGAGGATAGAATAGGATACGATAGAGGATAGGATAGGATAGACGATAGGATACGATAGAGGATATGATAGGATAGAGGATAGGATAGGATAGAGGATAGGATAGGATAGAGGATAGGATAGAGGATAGGATAGGATAGGATAGATGATAGGATAGAGGATACGATAGGATAGAGGATAGGATAGGATAGAGGATAGGATAGAGGATAGGATAGGATAGAGGATAGGATAGGATATAGGATAGGATAGGAAAGAGGATAGGATAGGATAGAGGGTAGGATGGGATAGAGGATAGGATAGGATAGAGGATAGGATACGATAGAGGATATGATAGGATAGAGGATAGGATAGGATAGAGGATAGGATAGGATAGAGGATAGGATAGAGGATAGGATAGGATTGAGGATAGGATAGGATAGAGGATAGGATAGGATAGGATAGAGGATAGGATAGGATAGGATAGATGATAGGATAGAGGATACGATAGGATAGAGGATAGGATAGGATAGAGGATAGGATAGGGTAGAGGATAGGATAGGATAGAGGATAGGATAGGATAGAGGATAGGATAGGATAGAGGATAGGATAGGATAGAGGATAGGCTAGGATAGGATAGAGGATAGGATATAGGATTGGATATGATAGAGAATAGGATATAGGATTGGATATGATAGAGGATAGGATACTATAGACGATAGGATAGGGGATTGGATATTATAGAGGATAGGATAGGATTGAGGATAGGAAAGGTTAGAGGCTCGGATATTATAGAGGATAGGATATAATACAGGATATGATAGGATAGATGATATTATAGGATAGAGGACGGGATAGGATAGAGGATACGATCTTATGGAGGATAGGATAGTATGGAGGAAAGTATAGGGTAGTGGAAAGGATAGGATAGAGGATAGGATAGGGGATTGGATAGGAGAGAGGATAGGAGGCGAAAGAGGATGGGATTGGATAGAGAATAGGATTGAGGATAGGATAGAGGATTGGATAGGATAGAGGATATTATAGGATAGAGGATGGGATAGGATAGTGGATAGGATAGGATGAAGTATAGGATAGAATTGAGGATAGGATAGGATAGAGGATAGGATAGGATAGAGGATAGGACAGGATAGAGGATAGGATATGATAGGGAATAGGATAGGATAGAGGACAGGATAGGATAGAGGATAGTATTGGATAGAGGATAGGACAGGGTAGAGGATAGGATAGGATAGAGGATAGGATAGGATAGAGGATAGGATAGGATAGGATAGAGGATAGGATAGGATAGGATAGAGGATAGGATATAGGATTGGATATGATAGAGGATAGGATACTATAGACGATAGGATAGGGGATTGGATAGGATAGAGGATACGATAGGATTGAGGATAGGATAGGTTAGAGGCTCGGATATTATAGAGGGTAGGATATAATACAGGATATGATAGGATAGATTATATTATAGGATAGAGGACGGGATAGGATAGAGGATACGATCTTATGGAGGATAGGATAGGATGGAGGAAAGTATATTGTAGTGGAAAGGATAGGATAGAGGATAGGATAGGGGATTGGATAGGATAGAGGATAGGAGGCGAAAGAGGATAGGATTGGATAGAGGATAGGATAGGATAGAGGATAGGATAGGATAGAGGATAGGATAGGATAGAGGATAGGATATGATAGGAAATAGGATAGGATAGAGGACAGGATAGGATAGAGGATAGGATTGGATAGAGGATAGGATATGGGATTGGATAGGATAGAGCAGACGATAGCGGATAGGATAGGGGATTTGATTGGATAGAGGATAGGATATGACAGAGGATAGGATAGGATAGACGATAGGATAGAGAATAGGATAGGATAGAGGATAGGCTAGGATAGAGCAGACGATAGAGAATACGATATGATTCAGGATAGGATAGGATAGAGCAGACGATAGCGGATAGGATAGGGGATTGGATAGGATAGAGAATAGGATAGGATAGAGGATTGACTAGGATAGAGGATAGGATAGGATAGAGGATAGGATAGGATAGAGGATAGGATAGGATAAAGGATAGGATAGGATAGAGGATAGGAGGCGAAAGAGGATAGGATTGGATAGAGGATAGGATAGGATAGAGGATAGGATAGGATAGAGGATAGGATAGGATAGACGATAGTATAGGATAGAGGATAGGATAGAATAGAGGATAGGATAGGATACAGGATAGGATAGGATAGAGGATAGGATAGGATAGAGGATAGGATAGAGGATAGGATAGAGGATCGGATAGAGGATAGGATAGGATAGAGGAAAGGATAGGATAGAGGATAGGATAGGTAATTGGATAGGATAGAGGATAGGATAAGGTAGAGGATAGTATAGGATAGAGGATAGGATGGGATAGAGGATAGGATAGGATAATATAGAGGATAGGATAGGATAGGATAGAGGATAGGATAGAGGATAGGATAGAGGATAGGATAGAGGATAGGATAGAGGATTGGATATGATAGAGGATAGGATCCGATAGAGGATAGGATAGGGGATTGGATAGGATAGAGGATAGGGTAGGATAGAGGATAGGATAGGATTGAGGCTAGGATAGAGGATAGGATAGGATAGAGGATAGGATAGGATAGAGGATAGGATAGGATAGAGGATAGAATAGGATAGATGATAGAATAGGATAGAGAATAGGATAGGATAGAGGATAGGATAGGATAGAGGATAGGAAAGGATAGAGGATAGGATGGGATAGAGGATAGGATAGGATAGAGGATAGGATAGGATAGGATAGAGGATAGGATAGGATAGGATAGAGGATAGGATAGGATAGAGGATAGGATAGAGGATAGGATAGGATAGAGGAGAGGATAGGATAGAGGATAGGATAGGATAGAGGATAGGATAGGATAGAGGATAGGATAGGATAGGATAGAGGATAGGATAGGATAGAGGATAGAATAGGATACGATAGAGGATAGGATAGGATAGACGATAGGATAGGATAGAGGATAGGATAGGATAGAGGATAGGATAGGATAGAGAATAGGATAGGATAGAGGATAGGATAGGATAGAGGATAGGATAGGATAGATGATAGGATAGGATAGAGGATAGGATAGAGGATAGGATAGGATAGGGGATAGGATAGGATAGAGGATAGGAAAGGATTGAGGCTAGGATAGGATAGTGGAAAGGATAGGATAGAGGATAGGATACGAATGAGGATAGGATAGGGTTGAGGATAGGATAGGGGATTGGATAGTGTAGAGGATAGGAGACGAAAGAGGATAGGATTGGGTAGAGAAAAGGATAGAGGATAGGATAGGGTAGAGGAAAGGATAGGATAGGATAGAGGATAGGATAGAGGATTTAATAGGATAGAGGATATTATAGGGTAGAGGATAGGATAGGATAGCGGATATGTTAGGATGGAGTATACGATACGAATGAGGATAGGATAGGGTTGAAGATAGGATAGGATAGGATAGAGGATAGGATAGGATAGAGGATAGGATAGGATAGAGCATAGGATAGGATAGAGGATAGGATAGGATAGAGGATAGGATAGGATAGAGGATAGGATAGGATAGAGGATAGGATAGGATAGAGGATAGGATAGGATAGAGGATAGGATAGGATAGAGGATAGGATAGGATAGAGGATAGGATAGGATAGAGGATAGGATAGGATAGAGGATAGGATAGGATAGAGGATAGGATAGGATAGAGGATAGGATAGGATAGAGGATAGGATAGGATAGACGATAGGATAGGATAGAGGATAGGATAGGATAGAGGATAGGATAGGATAGAGGATAGAGGATAGGATAATATAGAGGATAGGATAGGATAGGATAGAGGATAGGATAGAGGATTGGATATGATAGAGGATAGGATCCGATAGAGGATAGGATAGGGGATTGGATAGGATAGAGGATAGGGTAGGATAGAGGATAGGATAGGATTGAGGCTAGGATAGAGGATAGGATAGGATAGAGGATAGGATAGGATAGGATAGAGGATAGGATAGGATAGGATAGAGGATAGGATAGGATAGAGGATAGGATAGAGGATAGGATAGGATAGAGGAGAGGATAGGATAGAGGATAGGATAGGATAGAGGATAGGATAGGATAGAGGATAGGATAGGATAGGATAGAGGATAGGATAGGATAGAGGATAGAATAGGATACGATAGAGGATAGGATAGGATAGACGATAGGATAGGATAGAGGATAGGATAGGATAGAGGATAGGATAGAGGATAGGATAGGATAGGATAGAGGATAGGATAGGATAGAGGATAGGATAGAGGATCGGATAGAGGATAGGATAGGATAGAGGAAAGGATAGGATAGAGGATAGGATAGGTAATTGGATAGGATAGAGGATAGGATAAGGTAGAGGATAGTATAGGATAGAGGATAGGATAGGATAGAGGATAGGATAGGATAAAGGATAGGATAGGATAGAGGATAGGATATGATAGAGGGTCGGACAGAGGATAGGATAGGATAGAGGACAGGATAGGATAGAGGATAGAGTAGGATAGAGGATAGGATAGGATAAAGGATAGGATTGGATAGAGGATCGGATAGAGGATAGGATAGAGGATCGGATAGAGGATAGGATAGGATAGAGGAAAGGATAGGATAGAGGATAGGATAGGTAATTGGATAGGATAGAGGATAGGATAAGGTAGAGGATAGTATAGGATAGAGGATAGGATAGGATAGAGGATAGGATAGGATAAAGGATAGGATAGGATAGAGGATAGGATATGATAGAGGGTCGGACAGAGGATAGGATAGGATAGAGGACAGGATAGGATAGAGGATAGAGTAGGATAGAGGATAGGATAGGATAAAGGATAGGATTGGATAGAGGATCGGATAGAGGATAGGATAGGATAGAGGATAGGATAGGATAGACGATAGTATACGATAGAGGATAGGATAGAATAGAGGATAGGATAGTTTACAGGATAGGATAGGATAGAGGATAGGATAGGATAGAGGATAGGATAGAGGATAGGATAGAGGATCGGATAGAGGATAGGATAGGATAGAGGAAAGGATAGGATAGAGGATAGGATAGGTAATTGGATAGGATAGAGGATAGGATAAGGTAGAGGATAGTATAGGATAGAGGATAGGATGGGATAGAGGATAGGATAGGATAATATAGAGGATAGGATAGGATAGGATAGAGGATAGGATAGAGGATAGGATAGAGGATAGGATAGAGGATAGGATAGAGGATTGGATATGATAGAGGATAGGATCCGATAGAGGATAGGATAGGGGATTGGATAGGATAGAGGATAGGGTAGGATAGAGGATAGGATAGGATTGAGGCTAGGATAGAGGATAGGATAGGATAGAGGATAGGATAGGAAAGAGGATAGTATAGGATAGAGGATAGGATCGAATAGAGGATAGGATAGGATAACGGATAGGTTGGGATAGAGGATAGGATAGGATAGGATAGAGGATAGGAAAGGATAGGATAGAGGATAGGATAGAGGATAGGATAGGATAGAGGATAGGATGGGATAGAGGAGAGGATAGGATAGAGGATAGGATAGGATAGAGGATAGGATAGGATAGAGGATAGATTGGATAGAGGATAGGATTGGATAGAGGATAGGATAGGATAGAGGATCGGATAGAGGATAGGATAGGATAGAGGATCGGATAGAGGATAGGATAGGATAGAGGATGGTATAGAGGATAGAATAGAGGATAGGATAGGATAGAGGATAGGATAGGAAAGAGGATAGGATAGGATACGATAGAGGATAGGATAGATGATAGGATAGGATAGAGGATCTGATAGAGGATACGATCGGATAGAGGATAGGATAGGATAGAGGATCGGGTAGGTAATTGGATAGGATAGGGGAGAGGATAAGGTAGACGCTAGTATAGGATAGAGGATCTGATAGAGGATAGGATAGGATGGAGGATAGGATAGGATCGAGGATAGGATAGGTAATTGGATAGGATAGAGGATAGGATATGGTAGAGGATAGTATAGGATAGAGGATAGGATAGAGGATCGGATAGGATAGGATAGAGGATAGGATAGAGGATACGATAGAGGATCGGATAGAGGATAGGATAGGATAGAGGAAAGGATAGTATAGAGGATAGGATAGGTAAGTGGATAGGATAGAGGATAGGATAAGTTAGAGGATAGTATAGTATAGAGGATAGGATAGGATAGAGGATAGGATAGGATAAAGGATAGGATAGGATAGAGGATAGGATAGGATAGAGGATAGAATAGGATAGATGATAGAATAGGATAGAGAATAGGATAGGATAGAGGATAGGATAGGATAGAGGATAGGATAGAGGATAGGATAGGATAGAGGATAGGAAAGGATAGAGGATAGGATGGGATAGAGGATAGGATAGGATAGAGGATAGGATAGGATAGGATAGAGGATAGGATAGGATAGGATAGAGGATAGGATAGGATAGAGGATAGGATAGAGGATAGGATAGGATAGAGGAGAGGATAGGATAGAGGATAGGATAGGATAGAGGATAGGATAGGATAGAGGATAGGATAGGATAGGATAGAGGATAGGATAGGATAGAGGATAGAATAGGATACGATAGAGGATAGGATAGGATAGACGATAGGATAGGATAGAGGATAGGATAGGATAGAGGATAGGATAGGATAGAGAATAGCATAGGATAGAGGATAGGATAGGATAGAGGATAGGATAGGATAGATGATAGGATAGGATAGAGGATAGGATAGAGGATAGGATAGGATAGGGGATAGGATAGGATAGAGGATAGGAAAGGATTGAGGCTAGGATAGGATAGTGGAAAGGATAGGATAGAGGATAGGATACGAATGAGGATAGGATAGGGTTGAGGATAGGATAGGGGATTGGATAGTGTAGAGGATAGGAGACGAAAGAGGATAGGATTGGGTAGAGAAAAGGATAGAGGATAGGATAGGGTAGAGGAAAGGATAGGATAGGATAGAGGATAGGATAGAGGATTTAATAGGATAGAGGATATTATAGGGTAGAGGATAGGATAGGATAGCGGATATGTTAGGATGGAGTATACGATACGAATGAGGATAGGATAGGGTTGAAGATAGGATAGGATAGGATAGAGGATAGGATAGGATAGAGGATAGGATAGGATAGAGCATAGGATAGGATAGAGGATAGGATAGGATAGAGGATAGGATAGGATAGAGGATAGGATAGGATAGAGGATAGGATAGGATAGAGGATAGGATAGGATAGAGGATAGGATAGGATAGAAGATAGGATAGGATAGAGGATAGGATAGGATAGAGGATAGGATAGGATAGAGGATAGGATAGGATAGAGGATAGGATAGGATAGAGGATAGGATAGGATAGACGATAGGATAGGATAGAGGATAGGATAGGATAGAGGATAGGATAGGATAGAGGATAGGATAGAGGATAGGATAGGATAGAGGATAGAGGATAGGATAATATAGAGGATAGGATAGGATAGGATAGAGGATAGGATAGAGGATAGGATAGAGGATAGGATAGAGGATAGGATAGAGGATTGGATATGATAGAGGATAGGATCCGATAGAGGATAGGATAGGGGATTGGATAGGATAGAGGATAGGGTAGGATAGAGGATAGGATAGGATTGAGGCTAGGATAGAGGATAGGATAGGATAGAGGATAGGATAGGAAAGAGGATAGTATAGGATAGAGGATAGGATCGAATAGAGGATAGGATAGGATAACGGATAGGTTGGGATAGAGGATAGGATAGGATAGGATAGAGGATAGGAAAGGATAGGATAGAGGATAGGATAGAGGATAGGATAGAGGATAGGATAGGATAGAGGATAGGATGGGATAGAGGAGAGGATAGGATAGAGGATAGGATAGGATAGAGGATAGGATAGGATAGAGGATAGATAGGATAGAGGATAGGATTGGATAGAGGATAGGATAGGATAGAGGATCGGATAGAGGATAGGATAGGATAGAGGATCGGATAGAGGATGGGATAGGATAGAGTAGGATAGAGGATAGGATAGGATAAAGGATAGGATTGGATAGAGGATCGGATAGAGGATAGGATAGGATAGAGGATAGGATAGGATAGACGATAGTCTAGGATAGAGGATAGGATAGAATAGAGGATAGGATAGGATACAGGATAGGATAGGATAGAGGATAGGATAGGATAGAGGATAGGATAGAGGATAGGATAGAGGATCGGACAGAGGATAGGATAGGATAGAGGAAAGGATAGGATAGAGGATAGGATAGGTAATTGGATAGGATAGAGGATAGGATAAGGTAGAGGATAGTATAGGATAGAGGATAGGATGGGATAGAGGATAGGATAGGATAAAGGATAGGATAGGATAGAGTATAGGATAGGATAGAGGATAGGATAGAATAGAGGATAGGATAGGATACAGGATAGGATAGGATAGAGGAAAGGATAGGATAGGATAGAGGATAGGATAGGATAGAGGATAGGATAGGTTAGAGGATAGGATAGGATAGGATAGAGGATAGGATAGAGGATAGGATAGGTAATTGGATAGGATAGAGTATAGGATAAGGTAGAGGATAGGATAGGATAGAGGGTAGGATAGGATAGAGGATAGGATAGAGGATAGGATAGGATAGAGGATAGGAAAGGATAGAGGATAGGATGGGATAGAGGATAGGATAGGATAGAGGATAGGATAGGATAGGATAGAGGATAGGATAGGATAGGATAGAGGATAGGATAGGATAGAGGATAGGATAGAGGATAGGATAGGATAGAGGAGAGGATAGGATAGAGGATAGGATAGGATAGAGGATAGGATAGGATAGAGGATAGGATAGGATAGGATAGAGGATAGGATAGGATAGAGGATAGAATAGGATACGATAGAGGATAGGATAGGATAGACGATAGGATAGGATAGAGGATAGGATAGGATAGAGGATAGGATAGGATAGAGAATAGCATAGGATAGAGGATAGGATAGGATAGAGGATAGGATAGGATAGATGATAGGATAGGATAGAGGATAGGATAGAGGATAGGATAGGATAGGGGATAGGATAGGATAGAGGATAGGAAAGGATTGAGGCTAGGATAGGATAGTTGAAAGGATAGGATAGAGGATAGGATACGAATGAGGATAGGATAGGGTTGAGGATAGGATAGGGGATTGGATAGTGTAGAGGATAGGAGACGAAAGAGGATAGGATTGGGTAGAGAAAAGGATAGAGGATAGGATAGGGTAGAGGAAAGGATAGGATAGGATAGAGGATAGGATAGAGGATTTAATAGGATAGAGGATATTATAGGGTAGAGGATAGGATAGGATAGCGGATATGTTAGGATGGAGTATACGATACGAATGAGGATAGGATAGGGTTGAAGATAGGATAGGATAGGATAGAGGATAGGATAGGATAGAGGATAGGATAGGATAGAGCATAGGATAGGATAGAGGATAGGATAGGATAGAGGATAGGATAGGATAGAGGATAGGATAGGATAGAGGATAGGATAGGATAGAGGATAGGATAGGATAGAGGATAGGATAGGATAGAAGATAGGATAGGATAGAGGATAGGATAGGATAGAGGATAGGATAGGATAGAGGATAGGATAGGATAGAGGATAGGATAGGATAGAGGATAGGATAGGATAGACGATAGGATAGGATAGAGGATAGGATAGGATAGAGGATAGGATAGGATAGAGGATAGGATAGAGGATAGGATAGGATAGAGGATAGAGGATAGGATAATATAGAGGATAGGATAGGATAGGATAGAGGATAGGATAGAGGATAGGATAGAGGATAGGATAGAGGATAGGATAGAGGATTGGATATGATAGAGGATAGGATCCGATAGAGGATAGGATAGGGGATTGGATAGGATAGAGGATAGGGTAGGATAGAGGATAGGATAGGATTGAGGCTAGGATAGAGGATAGGATAGGATAGAGGATAGGATAGGAAAGAGGATAGTATAGGATAGAGGATAGGATCGAATAGAGGATAGGATAGGATAACGGATAGGTTGGGATAGAGGATAGGATAGGATAGGATAGAGGATAGGAAAGGATAGGATAGAGGATAGGATAGAGGATAGGATAGAGGATAGGATAGGATAGAGGATAGGATGGGATAGAGGAGAGGATAGGATAGAGGATAGGATAGGATAGAGGATAGGATAGGATAGAGGATAGATAGGATAGAGGATAGGATTGGATAGAGGATAGGATAGGATAGAGGATCGGATAGAGGATAGGATAGGATAGAGGATCGGATAGAGGATGGGATAGGATAGAGTAGGATAGAGGATAGGATAGGATAAAGGATAGGATTGGATAGAGGATCGGATAGAGGATAGGATAGGATAGAGGATAGGATAGGATAGACGATAGTATAGGATAGAGGATAGGATAGAATAGAGGATAGGATAGGATACAGGATAGGATAGGATAGAGGATAGGATAGGATAGAGGATAGGATAGAGGATAGGATAGAGGATCGGACAGAGGATAGGATAGGATAGAGGAAAGGATAGGATAGAGGATAGGATAGGTAATTGGATAGGATAGAGGATAGGATAAGGTAGAGGATAGTATAGGATAGAGGATAGGATGGGATAGAGGATAGGATAGGATAAAGGATAGGATAGGATAGAGTATAGGATAGGATAGAGGATAGGATAGAATAGAGGATAGGATAGGATACAGGATAGGATAGGATAGAGGAAAGGATAGGATAGGATAGAGGATAGGATAGGATAGAGGATAGGATAGGTTAGAGGATAGGATAGGATAGGATAGAGGATAGGATAGAGGATAGGATAGGTAATTGGATAGGATAGAGTATAGGATAAGGTAGAGGATAGGATAGGATAGAGGGTAGGATAGGATAGAGGATAGGATAGAGGATAGGATAGGATAGAGGATAGGAAAGGATAGAGGATAGGATGGGATAGAGGATAGGATAGGATAGAGGATAGGATAGGATAGGATAGAGGATAGGATAGGATAGGATAGAGGATAGGATAGGATAGAGGATAGGATAGAGGATAGGATAGGATAGAGGAGAGGATAGGATAGAGGATAGGATAGGATAGAGGATAGGATAGGATAGAGGATAGGATAGGATAGGATAGAGGATAGGATAGGATAGAGGATAGAATAGGATACGATAGAGGATAGGATAGGATAGACGATAGGATAGGATAGAGGATAGGATAGGATAGAGGATAGGATAGGATAGAGAATAGCATAGGATAGAGGATAGGATAGGATAGAGGATAGGATAGGATAGATGATAGGATAGGATAGAGGATAGGATAGAGGATAGGATAGGATAGGGGATAGGATAGGATAGAGGATAGGAAAGGATTGAGGCTAGGATAGGATAGTTGAAAGGATAGGATAGAGGATAGGATACGAATGAGGATAGGATAGGGTTGAGGATAGGATAGGGGATTGGATAGTGTAGAGGATAGGAGACGAAAGAGGATAGGATTGGGTAGAGAAAAGGATAGAGGATAGGATAGGGTAGAGGAAAGGATAGGATAGGATAGAGGATAGGATAGAGGATTTAATAGGATAGAGGATATTATAGGGTAGAGGATAGGATAGGATAGCGGATATGTTAGGATGGAGTATACGATACGAATGAGGATAGGATAGGGTTGAAGATAGGATAGGATAGGATAGAGGATAGGATAGGATAGAGGATAGGATAGGATAGAGCATAGGATAGGATAGAGGATAGGATAGGATAGAGGATAGGATAGGATAGAGGATAGGATAGGATAGAGGATAGGATAGGATAGAGGATAGGATAGGATAGAGGATAGGATAGAGGATAGGATAGAGGATCGGACAGAGGATAGGATAGGATAGAGGATAGGATAGGATAGAGGATAGGATAGGATAGAGGATAGGATAGGATAGAGGATAGGATAGGATAGACGATAGGATAGGATAGAGGATAGGATAGGATAGAGGATAGGATAGGATAGAGGATAGGATAGAGGATAGGATAGGATAGAGGATAGAGGATAGGATAGGATAGAGGATAGGATAGGATAGAGCATAGGATAGGATAGAGGATAGGATAGGATAGAGGATAGGATAGAATAGAGGATAGGATAGGATACAGGATAGGATAGGATAGAGGATAGGATAGGATAGAGGATAGGATAGAGGATAGGATAGAGGATCGGACAGAGGATAGGATAGGATAGAGGAAAGGATAGGATAGAGGATAGGATAGGTAATTGGATAGGATAGAGGATAGGATAAGGTAGAGGATAGTATAGGATAGAGGATAGGATGGGATAGAGGATAGGATAGGATAAAGGATAGGATAGGATAGAGTATAGGATAGGATAGAGGATAGGATAGAATAGAGGATAGGATAGGATACAGGATAGGATAGGATAGAGGAAAGGATAGGATAGGATAGAGGATAGGATAGGATAGAGGATAGGATAGGTTAGAGGATAGGATAGGATAGGATAGAGGATAGGATAGAGGATAGGATAGGTAATTGGATAGGATAGAGTATAGGATAAGGTAGAGGATAGGATAGGATAGAGGGTAGGATAGGATAGAGGATAGGATAGAGGATAGGATAGGATAGAGGATAGGATAGGATAGAGGATGGGATAGGATACAGGATAGGATATGAGAGAGGATAGGATAGGATAGAGGATCGGATAGAGGATAGGATAGGATAGAGGATCGGATAGAGGATAGGATAGGATAGAGGATAGAGTAGGATAGAGGATAGGATAGGATAAAGGATAGGATTGGATAGAGGATCGGATAGAGGATAGAATAGGATAGAGGATAGGATAGGATAGAGGATAGTATGGGATAGAGGATAGGATAGAATAGAGGATAGGATAGGATAAAGGATAGGATAGGATAGAGGATAGGATAGGATAGGATAGAGGATAGGATAGGATAGAGGATAGAATAGGATAGATGATAGAATAGGATAGAGAATAGGATAGGATAGAGGATAGGATAGGATAGAGGATAGGATAGAGGATAGGATAGGATAGAGGATAGGAAAGGATAGAGGATAGGATGGGATAGAGGATAGGATAGGATAGAGGATAGGATAGGATAGGATAGAGGATAGGATAGGATAGGATAGAGGATAGGATAGGATAGAGGATAGGATAGAGGATAGGATAGGATAGAGGAGAGGATAGGATAGAGGATAGGATAGGATAGAGGATAGGATAGGATAGAGGATAGGATAGGATAGGATAGAGGATAGGATAGGATAGAGGATAGAATAGGATACGATAGAGGATAGGATAGGATAGACGATAGGATAGGATAGAGGATAGGATAGGATAGAGGATAGGATAGGATAGAGAATAGCATAGGATAGAGGATAGGATAGGATAGAGGATAGGATAGGATAGATGATAGGATAGGATAGAGGATAGGATAGAGGATAGGATAGGATAGGGGATAGGATAGGATAGAGGATAGGAAAGGATTGAGGCTAGGATAGGATAGTTGAAAGGATAGGATAGAGGATAGGATACGAATGAGGATAGGATAGGGTTGAGGATAGGATAGGGGATTGGATAGTGTAGAGGATAGGAGACGAAAGAGGATAGGATTGGGTAGAGAAAAGGATAGAGGATAGGATAGGGTAGAGGAAAGGATAGGATAGGATAGAGGATAGGATAGAGGATTTAATAGGATAGAGGATATTATAGGGTAGAGGATAGGATAGGATAGCGGATATGTTAGGATGGAGTATACGATACGAATGAGGATAGGATAGGGTTGAAGATAGGATAGGATAGGATAGAGGATAGGATAGGATAGAGGATAGGATAGGATAGAGCATAGGATAGGATAGAGGATAGGATAGGATAGAGGATAGGATAGGATAGAGGATAGGATAGGATAGAGGATAGGATAGGATAGAGGATAGGATAGGATAGAGGATAGGATAGGATAGAAGATAGGATAGGATAGAGGATAGGATAGGATAGAGGATAGGATAGGATAGAGGATAGGATAGGATAGAGGATAGGATAGGATAGAGGATAGGATAGGATAGACGATAGGATAGGATAGAGGATAGGATAGGATAGAGGATAGGATAGGATAGAGGATAGGATAGAGGATAGGATAGGATAGAGGATAGAGGATAGGATAATATAGAGGATAGGATAGGATAGGATAGAGGATAGGATAGAGGATAGGATAGAGGATAGGATAGAGGATAGGATAGAGGATTGGATATGATAGAGGATAGGATCCGATAGAGGATAGGATAGGGGATTGGATAGGATAGAGGATAGGGTAGGATAGAGGATAGGATAGGATTGAGGCTAGGATAGAGGATAGGATAGGATAGAGGATAGGATAGGAAAGAGGATAGTATAGGATAGAGGATAGGATCGAATAGAGGATAGGATAGGATAACGGATAGGTTGGGATAGAGGATAGGATAGGATAGGATAGAGGATAGGAAAGGATAGGATAGAGGATAGGATAGAGGATAGGATAGAGGATAGGATAGGATAGAGGATAGGATGGGATAGAGGAGAGGATAGGATAGAGGATAGGATAGGATAGAGGATAGGATAGGATAGAGGATAGATAGGATAGAGGATAGGATTGGATAGAGGATAGGATAGGATAGAGGATCGGATAGAGGATAGGATAGGATAGAGGATCGGATAGAGGATAGGATAGGATAGAGGATGGTATAGAGGATAGAATAGAGGAAAGGATAGGATAGAGGATAGGATAGGTAATTGGATAGGATAGAGGATAGGATAAGGTAGAGGATAGTATAGGATAGAGGATAGGATAGGATAGAGGATAGGATAGGATAAAGGATAGGATAGGATAGAGGATAGGATATGATAGAGGGTCGGACAGAGGATAGGATAGGATAGAGGACAGGATAGGATAGAGGATAGAGTAGGATAGAGGATAGGATAGGATAAAGGATAGGATTGGATAGAGGATCGGATAGAGGATAGGATAGGATAGAGGATAGGATAGGATAGACGATAGTATAGGATAGAGGATAGGATAGAATAGAGGATAGGATAGGATACAGGATAGGATAGGATAGAGGATAGGATAGGATAGAGGATAGGATAGAGGATAGGATAGAGGATCGGACAGAGGATAGGATAGGATAGAGGAAAGGATAGGATAGAGGATAGGATAGGTAATTGGATAGGATAGAGGATAGGATAAGGTAGAGGATAGTATAGGATAGAGGATAGGATGGGATAGAGGATAGGATAGGATAAAGGATAGGATAGGATAGAGGATAGGATAGGATAGAGGATAGGATAGAATAGAGGATAGGATAGGATACAGGATAGGATAGGATAGAGGAAAGGATAGGATAGGATAGAGGATAGGATAGGATAGAGGATAGGATAGGTTAGAGGATAGGATAGGATAGGATAGAGGATAGGATAGAGGATAGGATAGGTAATTGGATAGGATAGAGTATAGGATAAGGTAGAGGATAGGATAGGATAGAGGGTAGGATAGGATAGAGGATAGGATAGAGGATAGGATAGGATAGAGGATAGGATAGGATAGAGGATGGGATAGGATACAGGATAGGATATGAGAGAGGATAGGATAGGATAGAGGATCGGATAGAGGATAGGATAGGATAGAGGATCGGATAGGTAATTGGATAGGATAGGGGAGAGGATAAGGTAGAGGCTAGTATAGGATAGAGGATCTGATAGAGGATAGGATAGGATGGAGGATAGGATAGGATAGAGGATAGGATAGTATAGAGGATAGAATAGGATAGATGATATTATAGGATAGAGGATAGGATATGATAGAGTAAACGATATTCTAGAGGATAGGATAGGATAGAGGATCGGATAGAGGATAGGATAGGATAGAGGATGGTATAGAGGATAGGATAGAGGATAGGATAGGATAGAGGATAGGATAGGATAGAGGATAGTATAGGATAGAGAATAGGATAGAATAGAGGAAAGGATAGGATAAAGGATAGGATAGGATAGAGGATAGGATAGGATAGGATAGGATAGAGGATAGGATAAGATAGAGGATAGGATAGGATAGAGGATCGGATAGAGGATAGGATAGGATAGAGGATAGGATAGGATAGAGGAAAGGATAGGATAGAAGATAGGATAGGATAGATGATAGGATAGGAAAGAGGGTAGGATAGGATAGAGGATAGAGTATAGGATAGGATAGAGGATAGGATAGGATAGAGGAGAGGATAGGATAGAGGATAGGATAGGATAGAGGATAGGATAGGATAGAGGATAGGATAGGATAGGATAGAGGATAGGATAGGATAGAGGATAGGATAGGATAGAGGATAGGATAGGATAGAGGATAGGATAGGATAGAGGATAGGATAGAGGATAGGATAGGATAGAGGATAGGATAGGATAGAGGATAGGATAGGATTGAGGATAGGATAGGATAGAGGATAGGATAGAGGATAGAGTACGATAGAGGATAGGATAGAGGAGAGGATAGGATAGAGGATAGGATAGGATAGAGGATAGAGTACGATAGAGGATAGGATAGAGGAGAGGATAGGATAGAGGATAGGATAGGATAGAGGATAGGATAGGTTAGAGGATAGTATAGGATAGAGGATCTGATAGAGGATAGGATAGGATGGAGGATAGGATAGGATAGAGGATAGGATAGTATAGAGGATAGAATAGGATAGATGATATTATAGGATAGAGGATAGGATATGATAGAGTAAACGATATTCTAGAGGATAGGATAGGATAGAGGATCGGATAGAGGATAGGATAGGATAGAGGATGGTATAGAGGATAGGATAGAGGATAGGATAGGATAGAGGATAGGATAGGATAGAGGATAGGATAGGATAGAGGATAGTATAGGATAGAGAATAGGATAGAATAGAGGAAAGGATAGGATAAAGGATAGGATAGGATAGAGGATAGGATAGGATAGGATAGGATAGAGGATAGGATAAGATAGAGGATAGGATAGGATAGAGGATCGGATAGAGGATAGGATAGGATAGAGGATAGGATAGGATAGAGGAAAGGATAGGATAGAAGATAGGATAGGATAGATGATAGGATAGGATAGAGAATAGGATAGGATACAGGATAGGATAGGATAGAGGATAGGATAGAGGATAGGATAGGATAGAGGATAGGAAAGGATAGAGGATAGGATGGGGTAGAGGATAGGATAGGATAGAGGATAGGATAGGATAGAGGATAGGATAGGATAGAGGATAGGATAGGAAAGAGGATAGGATAGAGGATAGGATAGGATAGAGGATAGGATAGGTAATTGGATAGGATAGAGAATAGAGTAGGATAGAGGATAGGATAGAGGAGAGGATAGGATAGAGGATAGGATAGGATAGAGGATAGGATAGGATAGAGGATAGGATAGGTAATTGGATAGGATAGAGGATAGGATAAGGTAGAGGATAGTATAGGATAGAGGATAGGATAGGATAGAGGATAGGATAGGATAAAGGATAGGATAGGATAGAGGATAGGATAGGTTAGAGGATAGGATAGGATAGGATAGAGGATAGGATAGAGGATAGGATAGGTAATTGGATAGGATAGAGTATAGGATAAGGTAGAGGATAGGATAGGATAGAGGGTAGGATAGGATAGAGGATAGGATAGAGGATAGGATAGGATAGAGGATAGGATAGGATAGAGGATGGGATAGGATACAGGATAGGATATGAGAGAGGATAGGATAGGATAGAGGATCGGATAGAGGATAGGATAGGATAGAGGATCTGATAGAGCATAGGATAGGATAGAGGATAGGATAGGATAGAGGATAGAGTAGGATAGAGGATAGGATAGGATAAAGGATAGGATTGGATAGAGGATCGGATAGAGGATAGGATAGGATAGAGGAAAGGATAGGATAGAGGATAGGATAGGTAATTGGATAGGATAGAGGATAGGATAAGGTAGAGGATAGTATAGGATAGAGGATAGGATGGGATAGAGGATAGGATAGGATAAAGGATAGGATAGGACAGATGATAGGATAGGATAGAGAATAGGATAGGATACAGGATAGGATAGGATAGAGGATAGGATAGAGGATAGGATAGGATAGAGGATAGGAAAGGATAGAGGATAGGATGGGGTAGAGGATAGGATAGGATAGAGGATAGGATAGGATAGAGGATAGGATAGGATAGAGGATAGGTTAGGAAAGAGGATAGGATAGAGGATAGGATAGGATAGAGGATAGGATAGGATAGAGGATAGGATAGGATAGAGGATAGGATAGGATAGAGGATAGGATAGGATAGAGGATAGGATAGGATAGAGGATAGGATAGGATAGAGGATAGGATAGGATAGAGGATAGGATAGGATAGAGGATAGGATAGGATAGAGGATAGGATAGGATAGAGGATAGGATAGGATAGAGGATAGGATAGGATAGAGGATAGGATAGGATAGAGTTGAGGATAGGATAGAGGATAGGATAGGATAGATGATATTATAGGATAGAGGATAGGATATGATAGAGTAAACGATATTATAGAGGATAGGATAGGATACAGGATCGGATAGAGGATAGGATAGGATAGAGGATGGTATAGAGGATAGGATAGAGGATAGGATAGGATAGAGGATAGGATAGGTAATTGGATAGGATAGAGGATAGAACAGGATAGATGATAGGAAAGGATAGAGAATAGGATAGGATAGAGGATAGGATAGGATAGAGGATAGGATAGGATAGAGGATAGGATAGAGGATAGGATATAGGATCGGATAGAGGATAGGATAGGATAGAGGAAAGGATAGGATAGAGGATAGGATAGAGGATAGGATAAGGTAGAGGATAGTATAGGATAGAGGATAGGATGGGATAGAGGATAGGATAGGATAAAGGATAGGATAGGACAGATGATAGGATAGGATAGAGAATAGGATAGGATACAGGATAGGATAGGATAGAGGATAGGATAGAGGATAGGATAGGATAGAGGATAGGAAAGGATAGAGGATAGGATGGGGTAGAGGATAGGATAGGATAGAGGATAGGATAGGATAGAGGATAGGATAGGATAGAGGATAGGATAGGAAAGAGGATAGGATAGAGGATAGGATAGGATAGAGGATAGGATAGGATAGAGGATAGGATAGGTAATTGGATAGGATAGAGAATAGAGTAGGATAGAGGATAGGATAGAGGAGAGGATAGGATAGAGGATAGGATAGGATAGAGGATAGGATAGGATAGAGGATAGGATAGGTAATTGGATAGGATAGAGGATAGGATAAGGTAGAGGATAGTATAGGATAGAGGATAGGATAGGATAGAGGATAGGATAGGATAAAGGATAGGATAGGATAGAGGATAGGATAGGTTAGAGGATAGGATAGGATAGGATAGAGGATAGGATAGAGGATAGGATAGGTAATTGGATAGGATAGAGTATAGGATAAGGTAGAGGATAGGATAGGATAGAGGGTAGGATAGGATAGAGGATAGGATAGAGGATAGGATAGGATAGAGGATAGGATAGGATAGAGGATGGGATAGGATACAGGATAGGATATGAGAGAGGATAGGATAGGATAGAGGATCGGATAGAGGATAGGATAGGATAGAGGATCGGATAGAGGATAGGATAGGATAGAGGATAGGATAGGATAGAGGATAGAGTAGGATAGAGGATAGGATAGGATAAAGGATAGGATTGGATAGAGGATCGGATAGAGGATAGGATAGGATAGTGGAAAGGATAGGATAGAGGATAGGATAGGTAATTGGATAGGATAGAGGATAGGATAAGGTAGAGGATAGTATAGGATAGAGGATAGGATGGGATTGAGGATAGGATAGGATAAAGGATAGGATAGGACAGATGATAGGATAGGATAGAGAATAGGATAGGATACAGGATAGGATAGGATAGAGGATAGGATAGAGGATAGGATAGGATAGAGGATAGGAAAGGATAGAGGATAGGATGGGGTAGAGGATAGGATAGGATAGAGGATAGGATAGGATAGAGGATAGGATAGGATAGAGGATAGGTTAGGAAAGAGGATAGGATAGAGGATAGGATAGGATAGAGGATAGGATAGGATAGAGGATAGGATAGGATAGAGGATAGGATAGGATAGAGGATAGGATAGGATAGAGGATAGGATAGGATAGAGGATAGGATAGGATAGAGGATAGGACAGGATAGAGGATAGGATAGGATAGAGGATAGGATAGAGGATAGGATAGGATAGAGGATAGGATAGGATAGAGGATAGGATAGGATTGAGGATAGGATAGGATAGAGGATAGGATAGAGGATAGAGTACGATAGAGGATAGGATAGAGGAGAGGATAGGACAGAGGATAGGATAGGATAGAGGATAGAGTACGATAGAGGATAGGATAGAGGAGAGGATAGGATAGGGGATAGGATAGGATAGAGGATAGGATAGGATAGAGGATAGGATAGGTTAGAGGATAGTATAGGATAGAGGATCTGATAGAGGATAGGATAGGATGGAGGATAGGATAGGATAGAGGATAGGATAGGATAGGATAGAGGATAGGATAGGATAGGATAGAGGATGGGATAGGATAGAGGATAGGATAGAGGATAGGATAGGATAGAGGAGAGGATAGGATAGAGGATAGGATAGGATAGAGGATAGGATAGGATAAAGGATAGGATTGGATAGAGGATCGGATAGAGGATAGGATAGGATAGAGGATAGGATAGGATAGAGGATAGTATAGGATAGAGGATAGGATAGAATAGAGGATAGGATAGGATACAGGATAGGATAGGATAGAGGATAGGATAGGATAGAGGATAGGATAGGATAGGATAGAGGATAGGAAAGGATAGGATAGAGGATAGGATAGAGGATAGGATAGGATAGAGTTGAGGATAGGATAGAGGATAGGATAGGATAGATGATATTATAGGATAGAGGATAGGATATGATAGAGTAAACGATATTATAGAGGATAGGATAGGATACAGGATCGGATAGAGGATAGGATAGGATAGAGGATGGTATAGAGGATAGGATAGAGGATAGGATAGGATAGAGGATAGGACAGGAACGAGGAAAGGATAGGATACGATAGAGGATAGGATAGATGATAGGATAGGATAGAGGATCTGATAGAGGATACGATCGGATAGAGGATAGGATAGGATAGAGGATCGGATAGGTAATTGGATATGATAGGGGAGAAGATAAGGTAGAGGCTAGTATAGGATAGAGGATCTGATAGAGGATAGGATAGGATGGAGGATAGGATAGGATCGAGGATAGGATAGGTAATTGGATAGGATAGAGGATAGGATAAGGTAGAGGATAGTATAGGATAGAGGATAGGATGGGATAGAGGATAGGATAGGATAAAGGATAGGATAGGACAGATGATAGGATAGGATAAAGGATAGGATAGGATAGAGGATAGGATAGGTTAGAGGATAGGATAGGATAGGATAGAGGATAGGATAGAGGATAGGATAGGTAATTGGATAGGATAGAGTATAGGATAAGGTAGAGGATAGGATAGGATAGAGGGTAGGATAGGATAGAGGATAGGATAGAGGATAGGATAGGATAGAGGATAGGATAGGATAGAGGATGGGATAGGATACAGGATAGGATATGAGAGAGGATAGGATAGGATAGAGGATCGGATAGAGGATAGGATAGGATAGAGGATCGGATAGAGCATAGGATAGGATAGAGGATAGGATAGGATAGAGGATAGAGTAGGATAGAGGATAGGATAGGATAAAGGATAGGATTGGATAGAGGATCGGATAGAGGATAGGATAGGATAGAGGAAAGGATAGGATAGAGGATAGGATAGGTAATTGGATAGGATAGAGGATAGGATAAGGTAGAGGATAGTATAGGATAGAGGATAGGATGGGATAGAGGATAGGATAGGATAAAGGATAGGATAGGACAGATGATAGGATAGGATAGAGAATAGGATAGGATACAGGATAGGATAGGATAGAGGATAGGATAGAGGATAGGATAGGATAGAGGATAGGAAAGGATAGAGGATAGGATGGGGTAGAGGATAGGATAGGATAGAGGATAGGATAGGATAGAGGATAGGATAGGATAGAGGATAGGTTAGGAAAGAGGATAGGATAGAGGATAGGATAGGATAGAGGATAGGATAGGATAGAGGTTAGGATAGGATAGAGGATAGGATAGGATAGAGGATAGGATAGGATAGAGGATAGGATAGGATAGAGGATAGGATAGGATAGAGGATAGGATAGGATAGAGGATAGGATAGGATAGAGGATAGGATAGGATAGAGGATAGGATAGGATAGAGGATAGGATAGGATAGAGGATAGGATAGGATAGAGGATAGGATAGGATTGAGGATAGGATAGGATAGAGGATAGGATAGAGGATAGAGTACGATAGAGGATAGGATAGAGGAGAGGATAGGATAGAGGATAGGATAGGATAGAGGATAGAGTACGATAGAGGATAGGATAGAGGAGAGGATAGGATAGAGGATAGGATAGGATAGAGGATAGGATAGGATAGAGGATAGGATAGGTTAGAGGATAGGATAGGATAGAGGATAGGATAGGTAATTGGATAGGATAGAGTATAGGATAAGGTAGAGGATAGGATAGGATAGAGGATATAATAGGGTAGAGGATAGGATAGGATAGAGGATAGGATAGGAAAGAGGATAGGATAGGATAGAGGGTAGGATAGGATAGACTATAGGATAGAGGATAGGATAGGATAGAGGATAGGATAGGATAGAGGATGGGATAGGATAGAGGATAGGATATGATAGAGGATAGGATAGGATAGAGGATCGGATAGAGGATCGGATAGGATAGGATAGAGGATAGGATAGGATAGAGGAAAGGATAGGATAGAGGATAGGATAGGTAATTGGATAGGATAGAGTATAGGATAAGGTAGAGGATAGGATAGGATAGAGGGTAGGATAGGATAGAGGATAGGATAGAGGATAGGATAGGATAGAGGATAGGATAGGTAATTGGATAGGATAGAGTATAGGATAAGGTAGAGGATAGGATAGGATAGAGGGTAGGATAGGATAGAGGATAGGATAGAGGATAGGATAGGATAGAGGATAGGATAGGATAGAGGATGGGATAGGATACAGGATAGGATATGAGAGAGGATAGGATAGGATAGAGGATCGGATAGAGGATAGGATAGGATAGAGGATCGGATAGAGCATAGGATAGGATAGAGGATAGGATAGGATAGAGGATAGAGTAGGATAGAGGATAGGATAGGATAAAGGATAGGATTGGATAGAGGATCGGATAGAGGATAGGATAGGATAGAGGAAAGGATAGGATAGAGGATAGGATAGGTAATTGGATAGGATAGAGGATAGGATAAGGTAGAGGATAGTATAGGATAGAGGATAGGATGGGATAGAGGATAGGATAGGATAAAGGATAGGATAGGACAGATGATAGGATAGGATAGAGAATAGGATAGGATACAGGATAGGATAGGATAGAGGATAGGATAGAGGATAGGATAGGATAGAGGATAGGAAAGGATAGAGGATAGGATGGGGTAGAGGATAGGATAGGATAGAGGATAGGATAGGATAGAGGATAGGATAGGATAGAGGATAGGTTAGGAAAGAGGATAGGATAGAGGATAGGATAGGATAGAGGATAGGATAGGATAGAGGTTAGGATAGGATAGAGGATAGGATAGGATAGAGGATAGGATAGGATAGAGGATAGGATAGGATAGAGGATAGGATAGGATAGAGGATAGGATAGGATAGAGGATAGGATAGGATAGAGGATAGGATAGGATAGAGGATAGGATAGGATAGAGGATAGGATAGGATAGAGGATAGGATAGGATTGAGGATAGGATAGGATAGAGGATAGGATAGAGGATAGAGTACGATAGAGGATAGGATAGAGGAGAGGATAGGATAGAGGATAGGATAGGATAGAGGATAGAGTACGATAGAGGATAGGATAGAGGAGAGGATAGGATAGAGGATAGGATAGGATAGAGGATAGGATAGGATAGAGGATAGGATAGGTTAGAGGATAGGATAGGATAGAGGATAGGATAGGTAATTGGATAGGATAGAGTATAGGATAAGGTAGAGGATAGGATAGGATAGAGGATATAATAGGGTAGAGGATAGGATAGGATAGAGGATAGGATAGGAAAGAGGATAGGATAGGATAGAGGGTAGGATAGGATAGACTATAGGATAGAGGATAGGATAGGATAGAGGATAGGATAGGATAGAGGATGGGATAGGATAGAGGATAGGATATGATAGAGGATAGGATAGGATAGAGGATCGGATAGAGGATCGGATAGGATAGGATAGAGGATAGGATAGGATAGAGGAAAGGATAGGATAGAGGATAGGATAGGTAATTGGATAGGATAGAGGATAGGATAAGTTAGAGGATAGTATAGGACAGAGGATAGGATAGGATAGAGGATAGGATAGGATAAAGGATAGGATAGGATAGAGGATAGGATAGGATAGAGGATAGAATAGGATAGATGATAGGATAGGATAGAGAATAGGATAGGATAGAGGATAGGATAGGATAGAGGATAGGATAGAGGATAGGATAGGATAGAGGATAGGAAAGGATAGAGGATAGGATGGGATAGAGGATAGGATAGGATAGAGGATAGGATAGGATAGAGGATAGGATAGGATGGAGGATAGGATAGGATAGAGGATAGGATAGAGGATAGGATAGGATAGAGGATAGGATAGGTAATTGGATAGGATAGAGTATAGGATAATGTAGAGGATAGGATAGGATAGAGGATAGGATAGAGGATCGGATAGAGGCTAGGATAGGATAGAGGAAAGGATAGGATAGAGGATAGGATAGGTAATTGGATAGGATAGAGGATAGGATAAGGTAGAGGTTAGTATAGGATAGAGGATAGGATAGGATAGAGTATAGGATAGGGTAAAGGATAGGATAGGATAGAGGATAGGATAGGATAGAGGATAGGATAGGATAGAGGATCGGATAGAGGATAGGATAGGATAGAGGATCGGATAGAGGATAGGATAGGATAGACGATAGGATAGGATAGAGGATAGAGTAGGATAGAGGATAGGATAGGATAAAGGATAGGATTGGATAGAGGATCGGATAGAGGATAGGATAGGATAGAGGATAGTATAGGATAGAGGATAGGATAGAATAGAGGATAGGATAGGATAAAGGATAGGATAGGATAGAGGATAGGATAGGATAGGATAGAGGATAGGATAGGATAGGATAGGATAGGATAGGATAGAGGATAGGATAGGATAGGATAGAGGATAGGATAGGATAGGATAGAGGATAGGATAGAGGATAGGATAGAGGATAGGATAGGACAGAGGATCGGATAGAGGATAGGATAGGATAGAGGATAGGATATGATAGAGTAAACGATATTATAGAGGATAGGATAGGACAGAGGATCGGATAGAGGATAGGATAGGATAGAGGATGGCATAGAGGATAGGATAGAGGATAGGATAGGATAGAGGATAGGATAGGAAAGAGGATAGGATAGGATACGATAGAGGATAGGATAGATGATAGGATAGGATAGAGGATCTGATAGAGGATACGATCGGATAGAGGATAGGATAGGATAGAGGATAGGATAGAGGATAGGATAGGATAGAGGATAGGAAAGGATAGAGGATAGGATGGGATAGAGGATAGGATAGGATAGAGGATAGGATAGGATAGAGGATAGGATAGGATGGAGGATAGGATAGGATAGAGGATAGGATAGAGGATAGGATAGGATAGAGGATAGGATAGGTAATTGGATAGGATAGAGTATAGGATAAGGTAGAGGATAAGATAGGATAGGATAGAGGATAGGATAGGATAGAGGATAGGATAGAGGATCGGATAGAGGATAGGATAGGATAGAGGAAAGGATAGGATAGAGGATAGGATAGGTAATTGGATAGGATAGAGGATAGGATAAGGTAGAGGATAGTATAGGATAGAGGATAGGATAGGATAGAGTATAGGATAGGGTAAAGGATAGGATAGGAAAGAGGATAGGATAGGATACGATACAGGATAGGATAGATGATAGGATAGGATAGAGGATCTGATAGAGGATACGATCGGATAGAGGATAGGATAGGACAGAGGATCGGATAGGTAATTGGATAAGATAGGGGAGAGGATAAGGTAGAGACTAGTATAGGATAGAGGATCTGATAGAGGATAGGATAGGATAGAGGATCGGATAGGTAATTGGATAGGATAGGGGAGAGGATAAGGTAGAGACTAGTATAGGATACAGGATCTGATAGAGGATAGGATAGGATGAAGGATAGGATAGGATCGAGGATAGGATAGGTAATTGGATAGGATAGAGGATAGGATGGAGGATAGGATAGGATCGAGGATAGGATAGGTAATTGGATAGGATAGAGGATAGGATAAGGTAGAGGATACTATAGGATAGAGGATAGGATAGGATAGAGGATAGGATAGGATAAAGGATAGGATAGGATAGAGGATAGGATAGGATAGAGGATAGGATAGGTTAGAGGATAGGATAGGATAGGATAGAGGATAGGATAGAGGATAGGATAGAGGATAGGATAGGTAATTGGATAGGATAGGTAATTGGATAGGATAGAGTATAGGATAAGGTAGAGGATAGGATAGGATAGAGGGTAGGATAGGATAGAGGATAGGATAGAGGATAGGATAGGATAGAGGATAGGATAGGATAGAGGATGGGATAGGATACAGGATAGGATATGAGAGAGGATAGGATAGGATAGAGGATCGGATAGAGGATAGGATAGGATAGAGGATCGGATAGAGGATAGGATAGGATAGAGGATAGGATAGGATAGGATAGAGGATAGGATAGGTAATTGGATAGGATAGAGGATAGGATATGGTAGAGGATAGTATAGGATAGAGGATAGGATAGGATAGAGGATAGAATAGGATAGATGATAGAATAGGATAGAGAATAGGATAGGATAGAGGATAGGATAGGATAGAGGATAGGATAGAGGATAGGATAGGATACAGGATAGGAAAGGATAGAGGATAGGATGGGATAGAGGATAGGATAGGATAGTGGATAGGATAAGATAGAGGATAGGATAGGATAGAGGATAGGATAGGATACAGGATAGGAAAGGATAGAGGATAGGATGGGATAGAGGATAGGATAGGATAGAGGATAGGATAGGATAGAGGATAGGATAGGATAGAGGATAGGAGAGGATAGAGGATAGGATAGAGGATAGGATAGAGGATAGGATAGGATAGAGTAAAGGATAAGGTAGAGGATAGGATAGGATAGGATAGAGGATAGGATAGGATAGAGGATCGGATAGAGGATAGGATAGGATAGAGGATCGGATAGAGGATAGGATAGGATAGACGATAGGATAGGATAGAGGATAGAGTAGGATAGAGGATAGGATAGGATAGAGGATAGGATAGGATAGAGGATCGGATAGAGGATAGGATAGGATAGAGGATCGGATAGAGGATAGGATCGGATAGAGGATAGGAAAGGATAGAGGATAGGATGGGATAAAGGATAGGATAGGATAGAGGATAGGATAGGATAGGATAGAGGATAGGATAGGATAGGATAGGATAGGATAGGATAGGATAGAGGATAGGATAGGATAGGATAGAGGATAGGATAGGATAGGATAGAGGATAGGATAGAGGATAGGATAGGATAGGATAGAGGATAGGATAGAGGATAGGATAGGACAGAGGATCGGATAGAGGATAGGATAGGATAGAGGATAGGATATGATAGAGTAAACGATATTATAGAGGATAGGATAGGACAGAGGATCGGATAGAGGATAGGATAGGATAGAGGATGGCATAGAGGATAGGATAGAGGATAGGATAGGATAGAGGATAGGATAGGAAAGAGGATAGGATAGGATACGATAGAGGATAGGATAGATGATAGGATAGGATAGAGGATCTGATAGAGGATACGATCGGATAGAGGATAGGATAGGATAGAGGATAGGATAGAGGATAGGATAGGATAGAGGATAGGAAAGGATAGAGGATAGGATGGGATAGAGGATAGGATAGGATAGAGGATAGGATAGGATAGAGGATAGGATAGGATGGAGGATAGGATAGGATAGAGGATAGGGTAGAGGATAGGATAGGATAGAGGATAGGATAGGTAATTGGATAGGATAGAGTATAGGATAAGGTAGAATATAGGATAGGATAGGATAGAGGATAGGATAGGATAGATGATAGGATAGAGGATCGGATAGAGGATAGGATAGGATAGAGGAAAGGATAGGATAGAGGATAGGATAGGTAATTGGATAGGATAGAGGATAGGATAAGGTAGAGGATACTATAGGATAGAGGATAGGATAGGATAGAGGATAGGATAGGATAAAGGATAGGATAGGATAGAGGATAGGATAGGATAGAGGATAGGATAGGTTAGAGGATAGGATAGGATAGGATAGAGGATAGGATAGAGGATAGGATAGAGGATAGGATAGGTAATTGGATAGGATAGAGTATAGGATAAGGTAGAGGATAGGATAGGATAGAGGGTAGGATAGGATAGAGGATAGGATAGAGGATAGGATAGGATAGAGGATAGGATAGGATAGAGGATGGGATAGGATACAGGATAGGATATGAGAGAGGATAGGATAGGATAGAGGATCGGATAGAGGATAGGATAGGATAGAGGATCGGATAGAGGATAGGATAGGATAGAGGATAGGATAGGATAGGATAGAGGATAGGATAGGTAATTGGATAGGATAGAGGATAGGATATGGTAGAGGATAGTATAGGATAGAGGATAGGATAGGATAGAGGATAGAATAGGATAGATGATAGAATAGGATAGAGAATAGGATAGGATAGAGGATAGGATAGGATAGAGGATAGGATAGAGGATAGGATAGGATACAGGATAGGAAAGGATAGAGGATAGGATGGGATAGAGGATAGGATAGGATAGTGGATAGGATAAGATAGAGGATAGGATAGGATAGAGGATAGGATAGGATACAGGATAGGAAAGGATAGAGGATAGGATGGGATAGAGGATAGGATAGGATAGAGGATAGGATAGGATAGAGGATAGGATAGGATAGAGGATAGGAGAGGATAGAGGATAGGATAGAGGATAGGATAGAGGATAGGATAGGATAGAGTAAAGGATAAGGTAGAGGATAGGATAGGATAGGATAGAGGATAGGATAGGATAGAGGATCGGATAGAGGATAGGATAGGATAGAGGATCGGATAGAGGATAGGATAGGATAGACGATAGGATAGGATAGAGGATAGAGTAGGATAGAGGATAGGATAGGATAGAGGATAGGATAGGATAGAGGATCGGATAGAGGATAGGATAGGATAGAGGATCGGATAGAGGATAGGATAGGATAGAGGATAGGAAAGGATAGAGGATAGGATGGGATAAAGGATAGGATAGGATAGAGGATAGGATAGGATAGGATAGAGGATAGGATAGGATAGGATAGGATAGGATAGGATAGGATAGAGGATAGGATAGGATAGGATAGAGGATAGGATAGGATAGGATAGAGGATAGGATAGAGGATAGGATAGGATAGGATAGAGGATAGGATAGAGGATAGGATAGGACAGAGGATCGGATAGAGGATAGGATAGGATAGAGGATAGGATATGATAGAGTAAACGATATTATAGAGGATAGGATAGGACAGAGGATCGGATAGAGGATAGGATAGGATAGAGGATGGCATAGAGGATAGGATAGAGGATAGGATAGGATAGAGGATAGGATAGGAAAGAGGATAGGATAGGATACGATAGAGGATAGGATAGATGATAGGATAGGATAGAGGATCTGATAGAGGATACGATCGGATAGAGGATAGGATAGGATAGAGGATAGGATAGAGGATAGGATAGGATAGAGGATAGGAAAGGATAGAGGATAGGATGGGATAGAGGATAGGATAGGATAGAGGATAGGATAGGATAGAGGATAGGATAGGATGGAGGATAGGATAGGATAGAGGATAGGGTAGAGGATAGGATAGGATAGAGGATAGGATAGGTAATTGGATAGGATAGAGTATAGGATAAGGTAGAATATAGGATAGGATAGGATAGAGGATAGGATAGGATAGATGATAGGATAGAGGATCGGATAGAGGATAGGATAGGATAGAGGAAAGGATAGGATAGAGGATAGGATAGGTAATTGGATAGGATAGAGGATAGGATAAATTAGAGGATAGTATAGGATAGAGGATAGGATAGGATAGAGTATAGGATAGGGTAAAGGATAGGATAGGAAAGAGGATAGGATAGGATACGATAGAGGATGGGATAGATGATAGGATAGGATAGAGGATCTGATAGAGGATACGATCGGATAGAGGATAGGATAGGATAGAGGATCGGATAGGTAATTGGATAGGATAGGGGAGAGGATAAGGTAGAGACTAGTATAGGATAGAGGATCTGATAGAGGATAGGATAGGATAGAGGATCGGATAGGTAATTGGATAGGATAGGGGAGAGGATAAGGTAGAGACTAGTATAGGATACAGGATCTGATAGAGGATAGGATAGGATGAAGGATAGGATAGGATCGAGGATAGGATAGGTAATTGGATAGGATAGAGGATAGGATGGAGGATAGGATAGGATCGAGGATAGGATAGGTAATTGGATAGGATAGAGGATAGGATAAGGTAGAGGATACTATAGGATAGAGGATAGGATAGGATAGAGGATAGGATAGGATAAAGGATAGGATAGGATAGAGGATAGAATAGGATAGAGGATAGGATAGGTTAGAGGATAGGATAGGATAGGATAGATTATAGGATAGAGGATAGGATAGAGGATAGGATAGGTAATTGGATAGGATAGAGTATAGGATAAGGTAGAGGATAGGATAGGATAGAGGGTAGGATAGGATAGAGGATAGGATAGAGGATAGGATAGGATAGAGGATAGGATAGGATAGAGGATGGGATAGGATACAGGATAGGATATGAGAGAGGATAGGATAGGATAGAGGATCGGATAGAGGATAGGATAGGATTAGAGGATCGGATAGAGGATAGGATAGGATAGAGGATAGGATAGGATAGAGGATAGGATAGGTAATTGGATAGGATAGAGGATAGGATATGGTAGAGGATAGTATAGGATAGAGGATAGGATAGGATAGAGGATAGAATAGGATAGATGATAGAATAGGATAGAGAATAGGATAGGATAGAGGATAGGATAGGATAGAGGATAGGATAGAGGATAGGATAGGATACAGGATAGGAAAGGATAGAGGATAGGATGGGATAGAGGATAGGATAGGATAGAGGATAGGATAGGATAGAGGATAGGATAGGATAGAGGATAGGAGAGGATAGAGGATAGGATAGAGGATAGGATAGGATAGAGTATAGGATAAGGTAGAGGATAGGATAGGATAGGATAGAGGATAGGATAGGATAGAGGATAGGATAGAGGGTCGGATAGAGGATAGGATAGGATAGAGGATGGTATAGAGGATAGGATAGAGGATAGGATAGGATAAAGGATAGGATAGGATAGAGGATAGGATAGGATAGAGGATAGGATAGGATAGAGGATCGGATAGAGGATAGGATAGGATGGAGGATCGGATAGAGGATAGGATAGGATAGAGGATAGGAAAGGATAGAGGATAGGATGGGTTAGAGGATAGGATAGGATAGAGGATAGGATAGGATAGAGGATAGGATAGGATAGAGGATAGGATAGGAAAGAGGATAGGATAGAGGATAGGATAGGATAGAGGATAGGATAGGATAGAGGATAGGATAGGATAGAGGATAGGATAGGATAGAGGATAGGATAGGATAGAGGATAGGATAGGATAGAGGATAGGATAGAGGATAGGATAGGATAGAGGATCGGATAGGTAATTGGATAGGATAGGGGAGAGGATAAGGTAGAGACTAGTATAGGATAGAGGATCTGATAGAGGATAGGATAGGATGAAGGATAGGATAGGATCGAGGATAGGATAGGTAATTGGATAGGATATAGGATAGGATGGAGGATAGTCTAGGATCGAGGATAGGATAGGTAATTGGATAGGATAGAGGATAGGATAAGGTAGAGGATAGTATAGGATAGAGGATAGGATAGGATAGAGGATAGGATAGGATAAAGGATAGGATAGGATAGAGGATAGGATAGGATAGAGGATAGGATAGGTTAGAGGATAGGATAGGATAGGATAGAGGATAGGATAGAGGATAGGAGAGGATAGAGGATAGGATAGAGGATAGGATAGGATAGAGTATAGGATAAGGTAGAGGATAGGATAGGATAGGATAGAGGATAGGATAGGATAGAGGATAGGATAGAGGATCGGATAGAGGATAGGATAGGATAGAGGATGGTATAGAGGATAGGATAGAGGATAGGATAGGATAAAGGATAGGATAGGATAGAGGATAGGATAGGATAGAGGATAGGATAGGATAGAGGATCGGATAGGATAGAGGATAGGATAGGATAGAGGATAGGATAGAGGATAGGATAGGATAGAGGATAGGAAAGGATAGAGGATAGGATGGGATAGAGGATAGGATAGGATAAAGGATAGGATAGGATAGAGGATAGGATAGGATGGAGGATAGGATAGGATAGGGGATAGGATAGAGGATAGGATAGAGGATAGGATAGGACAGAGGATCGGATAGAGGATAGGATAGGATAGAGGATAGGATATGATAGAGTAAACGATATTATAGAGGATAGGATAGGACAGAGGATCGGATAGAGGATAGGATAGGATAGAGGATCGGATAGGTAATTGGATAGGATAGGGGAGAGGATAAGGTAGAGACTAGTATAGGATAGAGGATCTGATAGAGGATAGGATAGGATGAAGGATAGGATAGGATCGAGGATAGGATAGGTAATTGGATAGGATATAGGATAGGATGGAGGATAGTCTAGGATCGAGGATAGGATAGGTAATTGGATAGGATAGAGGATAGGATAAGGTAGAGGATAGTATAGGATAGAGGATAGGATAGGATAGAGGATAGGATAGGATAAAGGATAGGATAGGATAGAGGATAGGATAGGATAGAGGATAGGATAGGTTAGAGGATAGGATAGGATAGGATAGAGGATAGGATAGAGGATAGGATAGGTAATTGGATAGGATAGAGTATAGGATAAGGTAGAGGATAGGATAGGATAGAGGGTAGGATAGGATAGAGGATAGGATAGAGGATAGGATAGGATAGAGGATAGGATAGGATAGAGGATGGGATAGGATACAGGATAGGATATGAGAGAGGATAGGATAGGATAGAGGATCGGATAGAGGATAGGATAGGATAGAGGATCGGATAGAGGATAGGATAGGATAGAGGATAGGATAGGATAGAGGATAGAGTAGGATAGAGGATAGGATAGGATAAAGGATAGGATTGGATAGAGGATCGGATAGAGGATAGAACAGGATAGAGGATAGGATAGGATAGAGGATAGTATAGGATAGAGGATCGGATAGTATAGGATAGAGGATCGGATAGAGGATAGGATAGGATAGAGGAAAGGATAGGATAGAGGATAGGATAGGTAATTGGATAGGATAGAGGATAGGATAAGTTAGAGGATAGTATAGGATAGAGGATAGGATAGGATAGAGGATAGGATAGGATAAAGGATAGGATAGTATAGAGGATATCATAGGATAGAGGATAGAATAGGATCGATGATAGGATAGGATTGAGAATAGGATAGGATAGAGGATAGGATAGGATAGAGGATAGGATAGGATAGAGGATAGGAAAGGATAGAGGATAGGATGGGATAGAGGATAGGATAGGATAGAGGATAGGATAGGATAGAGGATAGGATAGGATAGATAATAGGATAGGATAGAGGATAGGATAGAGGATAGGATAGAGGATCGGATAGAGGATAGGATAGGATAGAGGAAAGGATAGGATAGAGGATAGGATAGGTAATTGGATAGGATAGAGGATAGGATAAGGTAGAGGATAGTATAGGATAGAGGATAGGATGGGATAGAGGATAGGATAGGATAAAGGATAGGATAGGACAGATGATAGGATAGGATAGAGGATAGGATAGGAAAGAGGATAGGATAGAGGATAGGATAGGATAGAGGAGAGGATAGGATAGAGGATAGGATAGGATAGAGGATAGGATAGGATAGAGGATAGGATAGGTAATTGGATAGGATAGAGGATAGGATAAGGTAGAGGATAGTATAGGATAGAGGATAGGATAGGATAGAGGATAGGATAGGATAAAGGATAGGATAGGATAGAGGATAGGATAGGATAGAGGATAGGATAGGTTAGAGGATAGGATAGGATAGAGGATAGGATAGAGGATAGGATAGGTAATTGGATAGGATAGAGTATAGGATAAGGTAGAGGATAGGATAGGATAGAGGATATAATAGGGTAGAGGATAGGATAGGATAGAGGATAGGATAGGAAAGAGGATAGGATAGGATAGAGGGTAGGATAGGATAGAGGATAGGATAGAGGATAGGATAGAGGATAGGATAGGATAGAGGATAGGATAGGATAGAGGATGGGATACGATAGAGGATAGGATATGATAGAGGATAGGATAGGATAGAGGATCGGATAGAGGATAGGATAGGATAGAGGAAAGGATAGGATAGAGGATAGGATAGGATAGAGGATAGAATAGGATAGATGATAGGATAGGATAGAGAATAGGATAGGATAGAGGATAGGATAGGATAGAGGATAGGATAGAGGATAGGATAGAGGATAGGATAGAGGATAGGATAGGATAGAGGATAGGAAAGGATAGAGGATAGGATGGGATAGAGGATAGGATAGGATAGAGGATAGGATAGAGGATAGGATAGGATAGAGGATAGGAAAGGATAGAGGATAGGATGGGATAGAGGATAGGATAGGATAGAGGATAGGATAGGATAGAGGATAGGATAGGATGGAGGATAGGATAGGATAGAGGATAGGATAGAGGATAGGATAGGATAGAGGATAGGTTAGGTAATTGGATAGGATAGAGTATAGGATAAGGTAGAGGATAGGATAGGATAGGATAGAGGATAGGATAGAGGATCGGATAGAGGATAGGATATGATAGAGGAAAGTATAGGGTAGAGGATAGGATAGGTAATTGGATAGGATAGAGGATAGGATAGGGTAAAGGATAGGATAGGATAGAGGATAGGATAGGATAGAGGATAGGATAGGATAGAGGATCGGGTAGAGGATAGGATAGGATAGAGGATCGGATAGAGGATAGGATAGGATAGAGGATAGGATAGGATAGAGGATAGAGTAGGATAGAGGATAGGATAGGATAAAGGATAGGATTGGATAGAGGATCGGATAGAGGATAGAATAGGATAGAGGATAGGATAGGATAGAGGATAGTATAGGATAGAGGATAGGATAGAATAGAGGATAGGATAAGATAAAGGATAGGATAGGATAGAGGATAGGATAGGATAGGATAGAGGATAGGATAGGATAGGATAGGATAGGATAGGATAGAGGATAGGATAGGATAGGATAGAGGATAGGATAGGATAGGATAGAGGATAGGATAGAGGATAGGATAGGACAGAGGATCGGATAGAGGATAGGATAGGATAGAGGATAGGATATGATAGAGTAAACGATATTATAGAGGATAGGATAGGACAGAGGATCGGATAGAGGATAGGATAGGATAGAGGATGGCATAGAGGATAGGATAGAGGATAGGATAGGATAGAGGATAGGATAGGATAGAGGATAGGATAGGAAAGAGGATAGGATAGGATACGATAGAGGATAGGATAGATGATAAGATAGGATAGAGGATCTGATAGAGGATACGATCGGATAGAGGATAGGATAGGATAGGATAGAGGATCGGATAGGTAATTGGATAGGATAGGGGAGAGGATAAGGTAGAGACTAGTATAGGATAGAGGATCTGATAGAGGATAGGATAGGATAGAGGATAGGATAGGATAGAGGATAGGATAGGATAGAGGATAGGATAGGATAGAGGATAGGATAGGATAAAGGATAGGATAGGATAGAGGATAGGATAGGATAGAGGATAGGATAGGATAGAGGATCGGATAGAGGATAGGATAGGATAGAGGATCGGATAGAGGATAGGATAGGATAGAGGATCGGATAGAGGATAGGATAGGATAGAGGATAGGATAGGATAGAGGATAGAGTAGGATAGAGGATAGGATAGGATAAAGGGTAGGATTGGATAGAGGATCGGATAGAGGATAGAATAGGATAGAGGATAGGATAGGATAGAGGATAGTATAGGATAGAGGATAGGATAGAATAGAGGATAGGATAGGATAAAGGATAGGATAGGATAGAGGATAGGATAGGATAGGATAGAGGATAGGATAGGATAGGATAGAGGATAGGATAGGATAGGATAGAGGATAGGATAGAGGATAGGATAGGACAGAGGATCGGATAGAGTATAGGATAGGATAGAGGATAGGATAGGATAGAGGAAAGGATAGGATAGAAGATAGGATAGGATAGATGATAGGATAGGAAAGAGGGTAGGATAGGATAGAGGATAGACTATAGGATAGGATAGAGGATAGGATAGGATAGAGGAGAGGATAGGATAGATGATACGATAGGATAGAGGATAGGATAGGATAGAGGATAGAATAGGATAGATGATATTATAGGATAGAGGATAGGATATGATAGAGTAAACGATATTATAGAGGATAGGATTGGATGGAGGATCGGATAGAGGATAGGATAGGATAGAGGATAGGATAGGAAAGAGGATAGGATAGGATACGATAGAGGATAGGATAGATGATAGGATAGGATAGAGGATAGGATAGGATAGAGGATAAAATATGATAGAGGATAGGATAGGATAGAGGATCGGATAGAGGGTAGAATAGGATAGAGGATAGGATAGGATAGAGGATAGTATAGGATAGAGGATAGGATAGAGTAGAGGATAGGATAGGATAAAGGAGAGGATAGGATAGAGGATAGGATAGGATAGAGGATAGGATAGTATAGAGGATAGAATAGGATAGATGATATTATAGGATAGAGGATAGGATATGATAGAGTAAACGATATTCTAGAGGATAGGATAGGATAGGGGATCGGATAGAGGATAGGATAGGATAGAGGATGGTATAGAGGATAGGATAGAGGATAGGATAGGATAGAGGATAGGATAGGATAGAGGATAGTATAGGATAGAGAATAGGATAGATTAGAGGATAGGATAGGATAAAGGATAGGATAGGATAGAGGATAGGATAGAGGATAGGATAGGATAGGATAGGGGATAGGATAGGATAGGATAGAGGATAGGATAGAGGATAGGATGGGATAGAGGATCGGATAGAGGATAGGATAGGATAGAGGATAGGATAGGATAGAGGAAAGGATAGGATAGAAGATAGGATAGGATAGTTGATAGGATAGGAAAGAGGGTAGGATAGGATAGAGGATAGAGTATAGGATAGGACAGAGGATAGGATAGGATAGAGGAGAGGATAGGATAGAGGATAGGATGGGATAGAGGATAGGATATGATAGAGGATAGGATAGGATACGATAGAGGATAGGATATGATAGAGGATAGGATAGGATACGATAGAGGATAGGATAGGATAGAGGATAGGATAGGATACGATAGAGGATAGGATAGGATAGAGGATAGGATAGGATAGAGGATAGGATAGGATAGAGGATATGATAGGATAGAGGATAGGATAGGATAGAGGATAGGATAGGATAGAGGATAGGATAGGATAGAGGATAGGATAGGATAGAGGATAGGATAGGATAGGATAGAGGATAGGATAATATAGGATAGAGGATAGAGTATAGGATAGGATAGAGGATAGGATAGGATAGAGGAGAGGATAGGATAGAGGATAGGATAGGATAGAGGATAGGATAGGATAGAGGATAGGATAGGATAGGATAGAGGATAGGATAGGATAGAGGATAGAATAGGATACGATAGAGGATAGGATAGGATAGAGGATAGGATAGGATAGAGGATAGGATAGGATAGAGGATAGGATAGGATAGAGGATAGGATAGGATAGAGGATAGGATAGGATAGAGGATAGGATAGGTAATTGGATAGGATAGGATAGAGGATAGGATAGGATAGAGGTTAGAATAGGATAGATGATAGGATAGGATAGAGAATAGGATAGGATAGAGGATAGGATAGGATAGAGGAGAGGATAGGATAGAGGATAGGATAGGATAGAGGATAGGATAGGATAGATAATAGGATAGGATAGGATAGAGGATAGGATAGGATAGAGGATAGAATAGGATTGAGGAGCGTTTAGGATAGAGGATAGGATATGATAGAAGATAGGATAGGATACGATAGAGGATAGGATAGGATAGAGGATAGGATAGGATAGAGGATAGGATAGGATAGAGGATAGGATAGGATAGAGGATAGGATAGGATAGAGGATAGGATAGGATAGAGGATAGGATAGGATAGAGGATAGGATAGGATAGAGGATAGGATAGGATAGAGGATAGGATAGGATAGAGGATAGGATAGGATAGAGGATAGGATAGGATAGAGGATAGGATAGGATAGAGGATAGGATAGGATAGAGGATAGGATAGGATAGAGGATAGGATAGGATAGAGGATAGGATAGGATAGAGGATAGGATAGGATAGGATAGAGGATAGGATAATATAGGATAGAGGATAGAGTATAGGATAGGATAGAGGATAGGATAGGATAGAGGAGAGGATAGGATAGAGGATAGGATAGGATAGAGGATAGGATAGGATAGAGGATAGGATAGGATAGAGGATTGGATAGAGGATCGAATAGAGGATAGAATAGGATAGAGGATAGGATAGGATAGAGGATAGTATAGGATAGAGGATAGGATAGAATAGAGGATAGGATAAGATAAAGGATAGGATAGGATAGAGGATAGGATAAGATAGGATAGAGGATAGGATAGAGGATCGGATAGAGGATAGGATAGGATAGAGGATAGGATAGGATAGAGGATAGGATAGGATAGAGGATAGGATAGGATAGAGGATAGGATAGGATAGAGGATAGGATAGGATAGAGGATAGGATAGGATAGAGGATAGGATAGGATAGGATAGAGGATAGGATAATATAGGATAGAGGATAGAGTATAGGATAGGATAGAGGATAGGATAGGATAGAGGAGAGGATAGGATAGAGGATAGGATAGGATAGAGGATAGGATAGGATAGAGGATAGGATAGGATAGGATAGAGGATAGGATAGGATAGAGGATAGAATAGGATACGATAGAGGATAGGATAGGATAGAGGATAGGATAGGATAGAGGATAGGATAGGATAGAGGATAGGATAGGATAGAGGATAGGATAGGATAGAGGATAGGATAGGTAATTGGATAGGATAGGATAGAGGATAGGATAGGATAGAGGTTAGAATAGGATAGATGATAGGATAGGATAGAGAATAGGATAGGATAGAGGATAGGATAGGATAGAGGAGAGGATAGGATAGAGGATAGGATAGGATAGAGGATAGGATAGGATAGATAATAGGATAGGATAGGATAGAGGATAGGATAGGATAGAGGATAGAATAGGATTGAGGAGCGTTTAGGATAGAGGATAGGATATGATAGAGGATAGGATAGGATACGATAGAGGATAGGATAGGATAGAGGATAGGATAGGATAGAGTATAGGATAGGATAGAGGATAGGATAGGATAGAGGATAGGATAGGATAGAGGATAGGATAGGATAGAGGATAGGATAGGATAGAGGATAGGATAGGATAGAGGATAGGATAGGATAGAGGATAGGATAGGATAGAGGATAGGATAGGATAGAGGATAGGATAGGATAGAGGATAGGATAGGATAGAGGATAGGATAGGATAGAGGATAGGATAGGATAGAGGATAGGATAGGATAGAGGATAGGATAGGATAGAGGATAGGATAGAGGATCGGATAGAGGATAGGATAGGATAGAGGACAGGATAGGATAGAGGATAGGATAGGATAGGATAGAGGATAGGATAGGTAATTGGATAGGATAGAGTATAGGATAAGGTAGAGGATAGGATAGGATAGAGGGTAGGATAGGATAGAGGATAGGATAGAGGATAGGATAGGATAGAGGATAGGATAGGATAGAGGATGGGATAGGATACAGGATAGGATATGAGAGAGGATAGGATAGGATAGAGGATCGGATAGAGGATAGGATAGGATAGAGGATCGGATAGAGGATAGGATAGGATAGAGGATAGGATAGGATAGGATAGAGGATAGGATAGAGGATAGGATAGGTAATTGGATAGGATAGAGTATAGGATAAGGTAGAGGATAGGATAGGATAGAGGGTAGGATAGGATAGAGGATAGGATAGAGGATAGGATAGGATAGAGGATAGGATAGGATAGAGGATGGGATAGGATACAGGATAGGATATGAGAGAGGATAGGATAGGATAGAGGATCGGATAGAGGATAGGATAGGATAGAGGATCGGATAGAGGATAGGATAGGATAGAGGATAGGATAGGATAGAGGATAGAGTAGGATAGAGGATAGGATAGGATAAAGGATAGGATTGGATAGAGGATCGGATAGAGGATAGAATAGGATAGAGGATAGGATAGGATAGAGGATAGTATAGGATAGAGGATCGGATAGGATAGGATAGAGGATAGGGTAGAGGATAGGGTAGAGGATCGGATAGAGGATAGGATAGGATAGAGGAAAGGATAGGATAGAGGATAGGATAGGTAATTGGATAGGATAGAGGATAGGATAATTTAGAGGATAGTATAGGATAGAGGATAGGATAGGATAGAGGATAGGATAGGATAAAGGATAGGATAGTATAGAGGATAGGATAGGATAGAGGATAGAATAGGATAGATGATAGGATAGGATTGAGAATAGGATAGGATAGAGGATAGGATAGGATAGAGGATAGGATAGGATAGAGGATAGGAAAGGATAGAGGATAGGATGGGATAGAGGATAGGATAGGATAGAGGATAGGATAGGATAGAGGATAGGATAGGATAGATAATAGGATAGGATAGAGGATAGGATAGAGGATAGGATAGAGGATCGGATAGAGGATAGGATAGGATAGAGGAAAGGATAGGATAGAGGATAGGATAGGTAATTGGATAGGATAGAGGATAGGATAAGGTAGAGGATAGTATAGGATAGAGGATAGGATGGGATAGAGGATAGGATAGGATAAAGGATAGGATAGGACAGATGATAGGATAGGATAGAGAATAGGATAGGATACAGGATAGGATAGGATAGAGGATAGGATAGAGGATAGGATAGAGGATAGGATAGAGGATAGGATAGGATAGAGGATAGGATAGGATAGATGATAGGAAAGGATAGAGGATAGGATGGGGTAGAGGATAGGATAGGATAGAGGATAGGATAGGATAGAGGATAGGATAGGATAGAGGATAGGATAGGAAAGAGGATAGGATAGAGGATAGGATAGGATAGAGGAGAGGATAGGATAGAGGATAGGATAGGATAGACGATAGGATAGGTAATTGGATAGGATAGAGGATAGGATAAGGTAGAGGATAGTATAGGATAGAGGATAGGATAGGATAGAGGATAGGATAGGATAAAGGATAGGATAGGATAGAGGATAGGATAGGATAGAGGATAGGATAGGTTAGAGGATAGGATAGGATAGAGGATAGGATAGAGGATAGGATAGGTAATTGGATAGGATAGAGTATAGGATAAGGTAGAGGATAGGATAGGATAGGATAGAGGATAGGATAGGATAGAGGATAGGATAGAGGATCGGATAGAGGATAGGATATGATAGAGGAAAGTATAGGGTAGAGGATATGATAGGTAATTGGATAGGATAGAGGATAGGATAGGTAATTGGATAGGATAGAGGATAGGATAGGTAATTGGATAGGATAGAGGATAGGATAAGGTAGAGGATAGTATAGGATAGAGGATAGGATAGGATAGAGTATAGGATAGGGTAAAGGATAGGATAGGATAGAGGATAGGATAGGATAGAGGATAGGATAGGATAGAGGATCGGATAGAGGATAGGATAGGATAGAGGATTGGATAGAGGATCGAATAGAGGATAGAATAGGATAGAGGATAGGATAGGATAGAGGATAGTATAGGATAGAGGATAGGATAGAATAGAGGATAGGATAAGATAAAGGATAGGATAGGATAGAGGATAGGATAAGATAGGATAGAGGATAGGATAGGATAGGATAGGATAGGATAGGATAGGATAGAGGATAGGATAGGATAGGATAGAGGATAGGATAGGATAGGATAGAGGATAGGATAGAGGATAGGATAGGACAGAGGATCGGATAGAGGATAGGATAGGATAGAGGATAGGATATGATAGAGTAAACGATATTATAGAGGATAGGATAGGACAGAGGATCGGATAGAGGATAGGATAGGATAGAGGATGGCATAGAGGATAGGATAGAGGATAGGATAGGATAGAGGATAGGATAGGAAAGAGGATAGGATAGGATACGATAGAGGATAGGATAGATGATAGGATAGGATAGAGGATCTGATAGAGGATACGATCGGATAGAGGATAGGATAGGATAGAGGATCGGATAGGTAATTGGATAGGATAGGGGAGAGGATAAGGTAGAGACTAGTATAGGATAGAGGATCTGATAGAGGATAGGATAGGATAGAGGATAGGATAGGATCGAGGATAGGATAGGTAATTGGATAGGATAGAGGATAGGATACGGTAGAGGATAGTATAGGATAGAGGATAGGATAGAGGATCGGATAGGATAGGATAGGTAATTGGATAGGTTAGAGGATAGGATAAGTTAGAGGATAGTATAGGATAGAGGATAGGATAGGATAGAGGTTAGGATAGGATAAAGGATAGGATAGGATAGAGGATAGGATAGGATAGAGGATAGAATAGGATAGATGATAGGGTAGGATAGAGAATAGGGTAGGATAGAGGATAGGATAGGATAGAGGATAGGATAGAGGATAGGATAGAGGATAGGATAGGATAGAGGACAGGATAGGATAGAGGATAGGATAGGTAATTGGATAGGATAGAGGATAGGATAAGGTAGAGGATAGGATAGGATAGAGGATAGGATAGGATAGAGGATAGGATAGAGGATCGGATAGAGGATAGGATAGGATAGAGGACAGGATAGGATAGAGGATAGGATAGGTAATTGGATAGGATAGAGGATAGGATAAGGTAGAGGATAGTATAGGATAGAGGATAGGATAGGATAGAGGATAGGATAGGATAAAGGATAGGATAGGATAGAGGATAGGATAGAGGATAGGATAGGATAGAGGATAGGATAGGATAGAGGATAGGATAGGATAGAGGATAGGATAGGATAAAGGATAGGATAGGATAGAGGATAGGATAGGATAGAGGATAGGATAGGATAGAGGATCGGATAGAGGATAGGATAGGATAGAGGATAGGATAGGATAGAGGATAGGATAGGATAGAGGATAGAGTAGGATAGAGGATAGGATAGGATAAAGGATAGGATTGGATAGAGGATCGGATAGAGGATAGAATAGGATAGAGGATAGGATAGGATAGAGGATAGTATAGGATAGAGGATAGGATAGAATAGAGGATAGGATAGGATAAAGGATAGGATAGGATAGAGGATAGGATAGGATAGGATAGAGGATAGGATAGGATAGGATAGAGGATAGGATAGGATAGGATAGAGGATAGGATAGAGGATAGGATAGGACAGAGGATCGGATAGAGTATAGGATAGGATAGAGGATAGGATAGGATAGAGGAAAGGATAGGATAGAAGATAGGATAGGATAGATGATAGGATAGAGGATAGGATAGGATAGAGGAAAGGATAGGATAGAGGATAGGATAGGATAGAGGATAGGATAGGAAAGAGGATAGGATAGAGGATAGGATAGGATAGAGGAGAGGATAGGATAGAGGATAGGATAGGATAGAGGATAGGATAAGGTAGAGGATAGTATAGGATAGAGGATAGGATGGGATAGAGGATAGGATAGGATAAAGGATAGGATAGGACAGATGATAGGATAGGATAGAGAATAGGATAGGATACAGGATAGGATAGGATAGAGGATAGGATAGAGGATAGGATAGAGGATAGGATAGGATAGAGGATAGGATAGGATAGATGATAGGAAAGGATAGAGGATAGGATGGGGTAGAGGATAGGATAGGATAGAGGATAGGATAGGATAGAGGATAGGATAGGATAGAGGATAGGATAGGAAAGAGGATAGGATAGAGGATAGGATAGGATAGAGGAGAGGATAGGATAGGTAATTGGATAGGATAGAGGATAGGATAAGGTAGAGGATAGTATAGGATAGAGGATAGGATGGGATAGAGGATGGGATAGGATAAAGGATAGGATAGGACAGATGATAGGATAGGATAGAGAATAGGATAGGATACAGGATAGGATAGGATAGAGGATAGGATAGAGGATAGGATAGAGGATAGGATAGGATAGAGTATAGGATAGGATAGATGATAGGAAAGGATAGAGGATAGGATGGGGTAGAGGATAGGATAGGATAGAGGATAGGATAGGATAGAGGATAGGATAGGATAGAGGATAGGATAGGAAAGAGGATAGGATAGAGGATAGGATAGGATAGAGGAGAGGATAGGATAGAGGATAGGATAGGATAGAGGATAGGATAAGGTAGAGGATAGTATAGGATAGAGGATAGGATGGGATAGAGGATAGGATAGGATAAAGGATAGGATAGGATAGGGGATAGGATAGGATAGGATAGAGGATAGGATAGAGGATAGGATGGGATAGAGGATCGGATAGAGGATAGGATAGGATAGAGGATAGGATAGGATAGAGGAAAGGATAGGATAGAAGATAGGATAGGATAGTTGATAGGATAGGAAAGAGGGTAGGATAGGATAGAGGATAGAGTATAGGATAGGATAGAGGATAGGATAGGATAGAGGAGAGGATAGGATAGAGGATAGGATATGATAGAGGATAGGATAGGATACGATAGAGGATAGGATAGGATAGAGGATAGGATAGGATACGATAGAGGATAGGATAGGATAGAGGATAGGATAGGATAGAGGATAGGATAGGATAGAGGATAGGATAGGATAGAGGATAGGATAGGATAGAGGATAGGATAGGATAGAGGATAGGATAGGATAGAGGATAGGATAGGATAGAGGATAGGATAGGATAGGATAGAGGATAGGATAATATAGGATAGAGGATAGAGTATAGGATAGGATAGAGGATAGGATAGGATAGAGGAGAGGATAGGATAGAGGATAGGATAGGATAGAGGATAGGATAGGATAGGATAGAGGATAGGATAGGATAGAGGATAGAATAGGATACGATAGAGGATAGGATAGGATAGAGGATAGGATAGGATAGAGGATAGGATAGGATAGAGGATAGGATAGGATAGAGGATAGGATAGGATAGAGGATAGGATAGGATAGAGGATAGGATAGGTAATTGGATAGGATAGGATAGAGGATAGGATAGGATAGAGGTTAGAATAGGATAGATGATAGGATAGGATAGAGAATAGGATAGGATAGAGGATAGGATAGGATAGAGGAGAGGATAGGATAGAGGATAGGATAGGATAGAGGATAGGATAGGATAGATAATAGGATAGGATAGGATAGAGGATAGGATAGGATAGAGGATAGAATAGGATTGAGGAGCGTTTAGGATAGAGGATAGGATATGATAGAGGATAGGATAGGATACGATAGAGGATAGGATAGGATAGAGGAGAGGATAGGATAGAGGATAGGATAGGATAGAGGATAGGATAGGATAGGATAGAGGATAGGATAGGATAGAGGATAGAATAGGATACGATAGAGGATAGGATAGGATAGAGGATAGGATAGGATAGAGGATAGGATAGGATAGAGGATAGGATAGGATAGAGGATAGGATAGGATAGAGGATAGGATAGGATAGAGGATAGGATAGGATAGAGGATAGGATAGGTAATTGGATAGGATAGGATAGAGGATAGGATAGGATAGGATAGAGAATAGGATAGGATAGAGGATAGGATAGGATAGAGGAGAGGATAGGATAGAGGATAGGATAGGATAGAGGATAGGATAGGATAGATAATAGGATAGGATAGGATAGAGGATAGGATAGGATAGAGGATAGAATAGGATTGAGGAGCGTTTAGGATAGAGGATAGGATATGATAGAGGATAGGATAGGATACGATAGAGGATAGGATAGGATAGAGGATAGGAAAGGAAAGAGGATAGGATGGGATAGAGGATAGGATAGGATAGAGGATAGGATAGGATAGAGGATAGGATAGGATAGAGGATAGGATAGGATAGAGGATAGGATAGAGGATCGGATAGAGGATAGGATAGGATAGAGGACAGGATAGGATAGAGGATAGGATAGGATAGGATAGAGGATAGGATAGAGGATAGGATAGGTAATTGGATAGGATAGAGTATAGGATAAGGTAGAGGATAGGATAGGATAGAGGGTAGGATAGGATAGAGGATGGGATAGAGGATAGGATAGGATAGAGGATAGGATAGGATAGAGGATGGGATAGGATACAGGATAGGATATGAGAGAGGATAGGATAGGATAGAGGATCGGATAGAGGATAGGATAGGTTAGAGGATCGGATAGAGGATAGGATAGGATAGAGGATAGGATAGGATAGGATAGAGGATAGGATAGAGGATAGGATAGGTAATTGGATAGGATAGAGTATAGGATAAGGTAGAGGATAGGATAGGGTAGAGGGTAGGATAGGATAGAGGATAGGATAGAGGATAGGATAGGATAGAGGATAGGATAGGATAGAGGATGGGATAGGATACAGGATAGGATATGAGAGAGGATAGGATAGGATAGAGGATCGGATAGAGGATAGGATAGGATAGAGGATCGGATAGAGGATAGGATAGGATAGAGGATAGGATAGGATAGAGGATAGAGTAGGATAGAGGATAGGATAGGATAAAGGATAGGATTGGATAGAGGATCGGATAGAGGATAGAATAGGATAGAGGATAGGATAGGATAGAGGATAGTATAGGATAGAGGATCGGATAGGATAGGATAGAGGATAGGGTAGAGGATAGGGTAGAGGATCGGATAGAGGATAGGATAGGATAGAGGAAAGGATAGGATAGTGGATAGGATAGGTAATTGGATAGGATAGAGGATAGGATAAGTTAGAGGATAGTATAGGATAGAGGATAGGATAGGATAGAGGATAGGATAGGATAAAGGATAGGATAGTATAGAGGATAGGATAGGATAGAGGATAGAATAGGATAGATGATAGGATAGGATTGAGAATAGGATAGGATAGAGGATAGGATAGGATAGAGGATAGGATAGGATAGAGGATAGGAAAGGATAGAGGATAGGATGGGATAGAGGATAGGATAGGATAGAGGATAGGATAGGATAGAGGATAGGATAGGATAGATAATAGGATAGGATAGAGGATAGGATAGAGGATAGGATAGAGGATCGGATAGAGGATAGGATAGGATAGAGGAAAGGATAGGATAGAGGATAGGATAGGTAATTGGATAGGATAGAGGATAGGATAAGGTAGAGGATAGTATAGGATAGAGGATAGGATGGGATAGAGGATAGGATAGGATAAAGGATAGGATAGGACAGATGATAGGATAGGATAGAGAATAGGATAGGATACAGGATAGGATAGGATAGAGGATAGTATAGAGGATAGGATAGAGGATAGGATAGAGGATAGGATAGGATAGAGGATAGGATAGGATAGATGATAGGAAAGGATAGAGGATAGGATGGGGTAGAGGATAGGATAGGATAGAGGATAGGATAGGATAGAGGATAGGATAGGATAGAGGATAGGATAGGAAAGAGGATAGGATAGAGGATAGGATAGGATAGAGGAGAGGATAGGATAGAGGATAGGATAGGATAGAGGATAGGATAGGTAATTGGATAGGATAGAGGATAGGATAAGGTAGAGGATAGTATAGGATAGAGGATAGGATAGGATAGAGGATAGGATAGGATAAAGGATAGGATAGGATAGAGGATAGGATAGGATAGAGGATAGGATAGGTTAGAGGATAGGATAGGATAGAGGATAGGATGGAGGATAGGATAGGTAATTGGATAGGATAGAGTATAGGATAAGGTAGAGGATAGGATAGGATAGAGGATATAATAGGGTAGAGGATAGGATAGGATAGAGGATAGGATAGGAAAGAGGATAGGATAGGATAGAGGGTAGGATAGGATAGAGGATAGGATAGAGGATAGGATAGAGGATAGGATAGGATAGAGGATAGGATAGGATAGAGGATGGGATACGATAGAGGATAGGATATGATAGAGGATAGGATAGGATAGAGGATCGGATAGAGGATAGGATAGGATAGAGGAAAGGATAGGATAGAGGATAGGATAGGATAGAGGATAGAATAGGATAGATGATAGGATAGGATAGAGAATAGGATAGGATAGAGGATAGGATAGGATAGAGGATAGGATAGAGGATAGGATAGAGGATAGGATAGAGGATAGGATAGGATAGAGGATAGGAAAGGATAGAGGATAGGATGGGATAGAGGATAGGATAGGATAGAGGATAGGATAGAGGATAGGATAGGATAGAGGATAGGAAAGGATAGAGGATAGGATGGGATAGAGGATAGGATAGGATAGAGGATAGGATAGGATAGAGGATAGGATAGGATGGAGGATAGGATAGGATAGAGGATAGGATAGAGGATAGGATAGGATAGAGGATAGGATAGGTAATTGGATAGGATAGAGTATAGGATAAGGTGGAGGATAGGATAGGATAGGATAGAGGATAGGATAGAGGATCGGATAGAGGATAGGATATGATAGAGGAAAGTATAGGGTAGAGGATAGGATAGGTAATTGGATAGGATAGAGGATAGGATAGGTAATTGGATAGGATAGAGGATAGGATAAGGTAGAGGATAGTATAGGATAGAGGATAGGATAGGATAGAGTATAGGATAGGGTAAAGGATAGGATAGGATAGAGGATAGGATAGGATAGAGGATAGGATAGGATAGAGGATCGGATAGAGGATAGGATAGGATAGAGGATCGGATAGAGGATAGGATAGGATAGAGGATAGGATAGGATAGAGGATAGAGTAGGATAGAGGATAGGATAGGATAAAGGATAGGATTGGATAGAGGATCGGATAGAGGATAGAATAGGATAGAGGATAGGATAGGATAGAGGATAGTATAGGATAGAGGATAGGATAGAATAGAGGATAGGATAAGATAAAGGATAGGATAGGATAGAGGATAGGATAGGATAGGATAGAGGATAGGATAGGATAGGATAGGATAGGATAGGATAGGATAGGATAGAGGATAGGATAGGATAGGATAGAGGATAGGATAGGATAGGATAGAGGATAGGATAGAGGATAGGATAGGACAGAGGATCGGATAGAGGATAGGATAGGATAGAGGATAGGATATGATAGAGTAAACGATATTATAGAGGATAGGATAGGACAGAGGATCGGATAGAGGATAGGATAGGATAGAGGATGGCATAGAGGATAGGATAGAGGATAGGATAGGATAGAGGATAGGATAGGAAAGAGGATAGGATAGGATACGATAGAGGATAGGATAGATGATAGGATAGGATAGAGGATCTGATAGAGGATACGATCGGATAGAGGATAGGATAGGATAGAGGATCGGATAGGTAATTGGATAGGATAGGGGAGAGGATAAGGTAGAGACTAGTATAGGATAGAGGATCTGATAGAGGATAGGATAGGATAGAGGATAGGATAGGATCGAGGATAGGATAGGTAATTGGATAGGATAGAGGATAGGATACGGTAGAGGATAGTATAGGATAGAGGATAGGATAGAGGATCGGATAGGATAGGATAGAGGATAGGATAGAGGATACGATAGAGGATCGGATAGAGGATAGGATAGGATAGAGGAAAGGATAGGATAGAGGATAGGATAGGTAATTGGATAGGTTAGAGGATAGGATAAGTTAGAGGATAGTATAGGATAGAGGATAGGATAGGATAGAGGTTAGGATAGGATAAAGGATAGGATAGGATAGAGGATAGGATAGGATAGAGGATAGAATAGGATAGATGATAGGGTAGGATAGAGAATAGGGTAGGATAGAGGATAGGATAGGATAGAGGATAGGATAGAGGATAGGATAGGATAGAGGATAGGAAAGGATAGAGGATAGGATGGGATAGAGGATAGGATAGGATAGAGGATAGGATAGGATAGAGGATAGGATAGGATAGAGGATAGGATAGGATAGAGGATAGGATAGAGGATCGGATAGAGGATAGGATAGGATAGAGGACAGGATAGGATAGAGGATAGGATAGGTAATTGGATAGGATAGAGGATAGGATAGAGGATAGGATAGGATAGAGGATAGGATAGAATAGAGGATAGGATAGGATAGAGGATAGGATAGGATAAAGGATAGGATAGGATAGAGGATAGGATAGGATAGAGGATAGGATAGGATAGAGGATCGGATAGAGGATAGGATAGGATAGAGGATCGGATAGAGGATAGGATAGGATAGAGGATCGGATAGAGGATAGGATAGGATAGAGGATAGGATAGGATAGAGGATAGAGTAGGATAGAGGATAGGATAGGATAAAGGATAGGATTGGATAGAGGATCGGATAGAGGATAGAATAGGATAGAGGATAGGATAGGATAGAGGATAGTATAGGATAGAGGATAGGATAGGATAGAGGATAGGATAGGATAAAGGATAGGATAGGATAGAGGATAGGATAGAGGATAGGATAGGATAGAGGATAGGATAGAATAGAGGATAGGATAGGATAGAGGATAGGATAGGATAAAGGATAGGATAGGATAGAGGATAGGATAGGATAGAGGATAGGATAGGATAGAGGATCGGATAGAGGATAGGATAGGATAGAGGATCGGATAGAGGATAGGATAGGATAGAGGATCGGATAGAGGATAGGATAGGATAGAGGATAGGATAGGATAGAGGATAGAGTAGGATAGAGGATAGGATAGGATAAAGGATAGGATTGGATAGAGGATCGGATAGAGGATAGAATAGGATAGAGGATAGGATAGGATAGAGGATAGTATAGGATAGAGGATAGGATAGAATAGAGGAAAGGATAGGATAAAGGATACGATAGGATAGAGGATAGGATAGGATAGGATAGAGGATAGGATAGGATAGGATAGAGGATAGGATAGGATAGGATAGAGGATAGGATAGAGGATAGGATAGGACAGAGGATCGGATAGAGTATAGGATAGGATAGAGGATAGGATAGGATAGAGGAAAGGATAGGATAGAAGATAGGATAGGATAGATGATAGGATAGAGGATAGGATAGGATAGAGGAAAGGATAGGATAGAGGATAGGATAGGATAGAGGATAGGATAGGAAAGAGGATAGGATAGAGGATAGGATAGGATAGAGGAGAGGATAGGATAGAGGATAGGATAGGATAGAGGATAGGATCAGGTAGAGGATAGTATAGGATAGAGGATAGGATGGGATAGAGGATAGGATAGGATAAAGGATAGGATAGGACAGATGATAGGATAGGATAGAGAATAGGATAGGATACAGGATAGGATAGGATAGAGGATAGGATAGAGGATAGGATAGAGGATAGGATAGGATAGAGGATAGGATAGGATAGATGATAGGAAAGGATAGAGGATAGGATGGGGTAGAGGATAGGATAGGATAGAGGATAGGATAGGATAGAGGATAGGATAGGATAGAGGATAGGATAGGAAAGAGGATAGGATAGAGGATAGGATAGGATAGAGGAGAGGATAGGATAGGTAATTGGATAGGATAGAGGATAGGATAAGGTAGAGGATAGTATAGGATAGAGGATAGGATGGGATAGAGGATAGGATAGGATAAAGGATAGGATAGGACAGATGATAGGATAGGATAGAGAATAGGATAGGATACAGGATAGGATAGGATAGAGGATAGGATAGAGGATAGGATAGAGGATAGGATAGGATAGAGGATAGGATAGGATAGATGATAGGAAAGGATAGAGGATAGGATGGGGTAGAGGATAGGATAGGATAGAGGATAGGATAGGATAGAGGATAGGATAGGATAGAGGATAGGATAGGAAAGAGGATAGGATAGAGGATAGGATAGGATAGAGGAGAGGATAGGATAGAGGATAGGATAGAGGATAGGATAGAGGATAGGATAGGATAGAGGATAGGATAGAATAGAGGATAGGATAGGATAAAGGATAGGATAGGATAGAGGATAGGATAGGATAGAGGATAGGATAGGATAGAGGATCGGATAGAGGATAGGATAGGATAGAGGATCGGATAGAGGATAGGATAGGATAGAGGATCGGATAGAGGATAGGATAGGATAGAGGATAGGATAGGATAGAGGATAGAGTAGGATAGAGGATAGGATAGGATAAAGGATAGGATTGGATAGAGGATCGGATAGAGGATAGAATAGGATAGAGGATAGGATAGGATAGAGGATAGTATAGGATAGAGGATAGGATAGGATAGAGGATAGGATAGGATAAAGGATAGGATAGGATAGAGGATAGGATAGAGGATAGGATAGAGGATAGGATAGGATAGAGGATAGGATAGAATAGAGGATAGGATAGGATAGAGGATAGGATAGGATAAAGGATAGGATAGGATAGAGGATAGGATAGGATAGAGGATAGGATAGGATAGAGGATCGGATAGAGGATAGGATAGGATAGAGGATCGGATAGAGGATAGGATAGGATAGAGGATCGGATAGAGGATAGGATAGGATAGAGGATAGGATAGGATAGAGGATAGAGTAGGATAGAGGATAGGATAGGATAAAGGATAGGATTGGATAGAGGATCGGATAGAGGATAGAATAGGATAGAGGATAGGATAGGATAGAGGATAGTATAGGATAGAGGATAGGATAGAATAGAGGATAGGATAGGATAAAGGATACGATAGGATAGAGGATAGGATAGGATAGGATAGAGGATAGGATAGGATAGGATAGAGGATAGGATAGGATAGGATAGAGGATAGGATAGAGGATAGGATAGGACAGAGGATCGGATAGAGTATAGGATAGGATAGAGGATAGGATAGGATAGAGGAAAGGATAGGATAGAAGATAGGATAGGATAGATGATAGGATAGAGGATAGGATAGGATAGAGGAAAGGATAGGATAGAGGATAGGATAGGATAGAGGATAGGATAGGAAAGAGGATAGGATAGAGGATAGGATAGGATAGAGGAGAGGATAGGATAGAGGATAGGATAGGATAGAGGATAGGATAAGGTAGAGGATAGTATAGGATAGAGGATAGGATGGGATAGAGGATAGGATAGGATAAAGGATAGGATAGGACAGATGATAGGATAGGATAGAGAATAGGATAGGATACAGGATAGGATAGGATAGAGGATAGGATAGAGGATAGGATAGAGGATAGGATAGGATAGAGGATAGGATAGGATAGATGATAGGAAAGGATAGAGGATAGGATGGGGTAGAGGATAGGATAGGATAGAGGATAGGATAGGATAGAGGATAGGATAGGATAGAGGATAGGATAGGAAAGAGGATAGGATAGAGGATAGGATAGGATAGAGGAGAGGATAGGATAGGTAATTGGATAGGATAGAGGATAGGATAAGGTAGAGGATAGTATAGGATAGAGGATAGGATGGGATAGAGGATAGGATAGGATAAAGGATAGGATAGGACAGATGATAGGATAGGATAGAGAATAGGATAGGATACAGGATAGGATAGGATAGAGGATAGGATAGAGGATAGGATAGAGGATAGGATAGGATAGAGGATAGGATAGGATAGATGATAGGAAAGGATAGAGGATAGGATGGGGTAGAGGATAGGATAGGATAGAGGATAGGATAGGATAGAGGATAGGATAGGATAGAGGATAGGATAGGAAAGAGGATAGGATAGAGGATAGGATAGGATAGAGGAGAGGATAGGATAGAGGATAGGATAGGATAGAGGATAGGATAAGGTAGAGGATAGTATAGGATAGAGGATAGGATGGGATAGAGGATAGGATAGGATAAAGGATAGGATAGGATAGGGGATAGGATAGGATAGGATAGAGGATAGGATAGAGGATAGGATGGGATAGAGGATCGGATAGAGGATAGGATAGGATAGAGGATAGGATAGGATAGAGGAAAGGATAGGATAGAAGATAGGATAGGATAGTTGATAGGATAGGAAAGAGGGTAGGATAGGATAGAGGATAGAGTATAGGATAGGATAGAGGATAGGATAGCATAGAGGAGAGGATAGGATAGAGGATAGGATATGATAGAGGATAGGATAGGATACGATAGAGGATAGGATAGGATAGAGGATAGGATAGGATACGATAGAGGATAGGATAGGATAGAGGATAGGATAGGATAGAGGATAGGATAGGATAGAGGATAGGATAGGATAGAGGATAGGATAGGATAGAGGATAGGATAGGATAGAGGATAGGATAGGATAGAGGATAGGATAGGATAGAGGATAGGATAGGATAGAGGATAGGATAGGATAGAGGATAGGATAGGATAGGATAGAGGATAGGATAATATAGGATAGAGGATAGAGTATAGGATAGGATAGAGGATAGGATAGGATAGAGGAGAGGATAGGATAGAGGATAGGATAGGATAGAGGATAGGATAGGATAGAGGATAGGATAGGATAGGATAGAGGATAGGATAGGATAGAGGATAGAATAGGATACGATAGAGGATAGGATAGGATAGAGGATAGGATAGGATAGAGGATAGGATAGGATAGAGGATAGGATAGGATAGAGGATAGGATAGGATAGAGGATAGGATAGGTAATTGGATAGGATAGGATAGAGGATAGGATAGGATAGAGGTTAGAATAGGATAGATGATAGGATAGGATAGAGAATAGGATAGGATAGAGGATAGGATAGGATAGAGGAGAGGATAGGATAGAGGATAGGATAGGATAGAGGATAGGATAGGATAGATAATAGGATAGGATAGGATAGAGGATAGGATAGGATAGAGGATAGAATAGGATTGAGGAGCGTTTAGGATAGAGGATAGGATATGATAGAGGATAGGATAGGATACGATAGAGGATAGGATAGGATAGAGGATAGGATAGGATAGAGGATAGGATAGGATAGAGGATAGGGTAGGATAGAGGATAGGATAGGATAGAGGATAGGATAGGATAGAGGATAGGATAGGATAGAGGATAGGATAGGATAGAGGATAGGATAGGATAGAGGATAGGATAGGATAGAGGATAGGATAGGATAGGATAGAGGATAGGATAGGATAGGATAGAGGATAGGATAATATAGGATAGAGGATAGAGTATAGGATAGGATAGAGGATAGGATAGGATAGAGGAGAGGATAGGATAGAGGATAGGATAGGATAGAGGATAGGATAGGATAGAGGATAGGATAGGTAATTGGATAGGATAGGATAGAGGATAGGATAGGATAGAGGATAGAATAGGATAGATGATAGGATAGGATAGAGAATAGGATAGTATAGAGGATAGGATAGGATAGAGGATAGGATAGAGGATAGGATAGGATAGAGGATAGGAAAGGATAGAGGATAGGATGGGATAGAGGATAGGATAGGATAGAGGATAGGATAGGATAGAGGATAGGATAGGATAGAGGATAGGATAGGATAGAGGATAGGATAGAGGATCGGATAGAGGATAGGATAGGATAGAGGACAGGATAGGATAGAGGATAGGATAGGTAATTGGATAGGATAGAGGATAGGATAAGGTAGAGGATAGTATAGGATAGAGGATAGGATAGGATAGAGGATAGGATAGGATAAAGGATAGGATAGGATAGAGGATAGGATAGGATAGAGGATAGGATAGGATCGAGGATCGGATAGAGGATAGGATAGGATAGAGGATCGGATAGAGGATAGGATAGGATAGAGGATAGGATAGGATAGAGGATAGCGTAGGATAGAGGATAGGATAGGATAAAGGATAGGATTGGATAGAGGATCGGATAGAGGATAGGATAGGATAGACGATAGTATAGGATAGAGGACAGGATAGAATAGAGGATAGGATAGGATAAAGGATAGGATAGGATAGAGGATAGGATAGGATAGGATAGAGGATAGAATAGGATACGATAGAGGATAGGATAGGATAGAGGATAGGATAGGATAGAGGATAGGATAGGATAGAGGATAGGATAGGATAGAGGATAGGATAGGATAGAGGATAGGATAGGATAGAGGATAGGATAGGATAGAGGATAGGATAGGTAATTGGATAGGATAGGATAGAGGATAGGATAGGATAGAGGATAGATTAGGATAGATTATAGGATAGGATAGAGAATAGGATAGGATAGAGGATAGGATAGGATAGAGGATAGGATAGAGGACAGGATAGGATAGGGGATAGGAAAGGATAGAGGATAGGATGGGATAGAGGATAGGATAGGATAGAGGATAGGATAGGATAGAGGATAGGATAGGATAGAGGATAGGATAGGATAGAGGATAGGATAGGATAGAGGATAGGATAGAGGATCGGATAGAGGATAGGATAGGATAGAGGACAGGATAGGATAGAGGATAGGATAGGTAATTGGATAGGATAGAGGATAGGATAAGGTAGAGGATAGTATAGGATAGAGGATAGGATAGGATAGAGGATAGGATAGGATAAAGGATAGGATAGGATAGAGGATAGGATAGGATAGAGGATAGGATAGGATAGAGGATCGGATAGAGGATAGGATAGGATAGAGGATAGGAAAGGATAGAGGATAGGATGGGATAGAGGATAGGATAGGATAGAGGATAGGATAGGATAGAGGATAGGATAGGATAGAGGATAGGATAGGATAGAGGATAGGATAGGATAGGATAGAGGATAGGATAGGATAGGATAGAGGATAGGATAATATAGGATAGAGGATAGAGTATAGGATAGGATAGAGGATAGGATAGGATAGAGGAGAGGATAGGATAGAGGATAGGATAGGATAGAGGATAGGATAGGATAGAGGATAGGATAGGTAATTGGATAGGATAGGATAGAGGTTAGAATAGGATAGATGATAGGATAGGATAGAGAATAGGATAGGATAGAGGATAGGATAGGATAGAGGAGAGGATAGGATAGAGGATAGGATAGGATAGAGGATAGGATAGGATAGATAATAGGATAGGATAGGATAGAGGATAGGATAGGATAGAGGATAGAATAGGATTGAGGAGCGTTTAGGATAGAGGATAGGATATGATAGAGGATAGGATAGGATACGATAGAGGATAGGATAGGATAGAGGATAGGATAGGATAGAGGATAGGATAGGATAGAGGATAGGGTAGGATAGAGGATAGGATAGGATAGAGGATAGGATAGGATAGAGGATAGGATAGGATAGAGGATAGGATAGGATAGAGGATAGGATAGGATAGAGGATAGGATAGGATAGAGGATAGGATAGGATAGGATAGAGGATAGGATAGGATAGGATAGAGGATAGGATAATATAGGATAGAGGATAGAGTATAGGATAGGATAGAGGATAGGATAGGATAGAGGAGAGGATAGGATAGAGGATAGGATAGGATAGAGGATAGGATAGGATAGAGGATAGGATAGGTAATTGGATAGGATAGGATAGAGGATAGGATAGGATAGAGGATAGAATAGGATAGATGATAGGATAGGATAGAGAATAGGATAGGATAGAGGATAGGATAGGATAGAGGATAGGATAGAGGATAGGATAGGATAGAGGATAGGAAAGGATAGAGGATAGGATGGGATAGAGGATAGGATAGGATAGAGGATAGGATAGGATAGAGGATAGGATAGGATAGAGGATAGGATAGGATAGAGGATAGGATAGAGGATCGGATAGAGGATAGGATAGGATAGAGGACAGGATAGGATAGAGGATAGGATAGGTAATTGGATAGGATAGAGGATAGGATAAGGTAGAGGATAGTATAGGATAGAGGATAGGATAGGATAGAGGATAGGATAGGATAAAGGATAGGATAGGATAGAGGATAGGATAGGATAGAGGATAGGATAGGATAGAGGATCGGATAGAGGATAGGATAGGATAGAGGATCGGATAGAGGATAGGATAGGATAGAGGATAGGATAGGATAGAGGATAGCGTAGGATAGAGGATAGGATAGGATAAAGGATAGGATTGGATAGAGGATCGGATAGAGGATAGGATAGGATAGACGATAGTATAGGATAGAGGACAGGATAGAATAGAGGATAGGATAGGATAAAGGATAGGATAGGATAGAGGATAGGATAGGATAGGATAGAGGATAGAATAGGATACGATAGAGGATAGGATAGGATAGAGGATAGGATAGGATAGAGGATAGGATAGGATAGAGGATAGGATAGGATAGAGGATAGGATAGGATAGAGGATAGGATAGGATAGAGGATAGGATAGGATAGAGGATAGGATAGGATAGAGGATAGGATAGGTAATTGGATAGGATAGGATAGAGGATAGGATAGGATAGAGGATAGATTAGGATAGATGATAGGATAGGATAGAGAATAGGATAGGATAGAGGATAGGATAGGATAGAGGATAGGATAGAGGATAGGATAGGATAGGGGATAGGAAAGGATAGAGGATAGGATGGGATAGAGGATAGGATAGGATAGAGGATAGGATAGGATAGAGGATAGGATAGGATAGAGGATAGGATAGGATAGAGGATAGGATAGGATAGAGGATAGGATAGAGGATAGGATAGGATAGAGGACAGGATAGGATAGAGGATAGGATAGGTAATTGGATAGGATAGAGGATAGGATAAGGTAGAGGATAGTATAGGATAGAGGATAGGATAGGATAGAGGATAGGATAGGATAAAGGATAGGATAGGATAGAGGATAGGATAGGATAGAGGATAGGATAGGATAGAGGATCGGATAGAGGATAGGATAGGATAGAGGATAGGATAGGATAGAGGATAGAATAGGATAGATGATAGGATAGGATAGAGAATAGGATAGGATAGAGGATAGGATAGGATAGAGGATAGGATAGAGGATAGGATAGGATAGAGGATAGGAAAGGATAGAGGATAGGATGGGATAGAGGATAGGATAGGATAGAGGATAGGATAGGATAGAGGATAGGATAGGATAGAGGATAGGATAGGATAGAGGATAGGATAGAGGATCGGATAGAGGATAGGATAGGATAGAGGACAGGATAGGATAGAGGATAGGATAGGTAATTGGATAGGATAGAGGATAGGATAAGGTAGAGGATAGTATAGGATAGAGGATAGGATAGGATAGAGGATAGGATAGGATAAAGGATAGGATAGGATAGAGGATAGGATAGGATAGAGGATAGGATAGGATAGAGGATCGGATAGAGGATAGGATAGGATAGAGGATCGGATAGAGGATAGGATAGGATAGAGGATAGGATAGGATAGAGGATAGAGTAGGATAGAGGATAGGATAGGATAAAGGATAGGATTTGATAGAGGATCGGATAGAGGATAGGATAGGATAGACGATAGTATAGGATAGAGGACAGGATAGAATAGAGGATAGGATAGGATAAAGGATAGGATAGGATAGAGGATAGGATAAGATAGGATAGAGGATAGAATAGGATACGATAGAGGATATGATAGGATAGAGGATAGGATAGGATAGAGGATAGGATAGGATAGAGGATAGGATAGGATAGAGGATCGGATAGAGGATAGGATAGGATAGAGGATCGGATAGAGGATAGGATAGGATAGAGGATAGAGTAGGATAGAGGATAGGATAGGATAAAGGATAGGATTGGATAGAGGATCGGATAGAGGATAGAATAGGATAGAGGATAGGATAGGATAGACGATAGTATAGGATAGAGGACAGGATAGAATAGAGGATAGGATAGGATAAAGGATAGGATAGGATAGAGGATAGGATAGGATAGGATAGAGGATAGGATAGGATAGAGGATAGGATAGGATAGAGGATAGGATAGGATAGAGGATAGGATAGGATAGAGGATAGGATAGAGGATAGGATAGGATAGAGGACAGGATAGGATAGAGGATAGGATAGGTAATTGGATAGGATAGAGGATAGGATAAGGTAGAGGATAGTATAGGATAGAGGATAGGATAGGATAGAGGATAGGATAGGATAAAGGATAGGATAGGATAGAGGATAGGATAGGATAGAGGATAGGATAGGATAGAGGATCGGATAGAGGATAGGATAGGATAGAGGATAGGATAGGATAGAGGATAGAATAGGATAGATGATAGGATAGGATAGAGAATAGGATAGGATAGAGGATAGGATAGGATAGAGGATAGGATAGAGGATAGGATAGGATAGAGGATAGGAAAGGATAGAGGATAGGATGGGATAGAGGATAGGATAGGATAGAGGATAGGATAGGATAGAGGATAGGATAGGATAGAGGATAGGATAGGATAGAGGATAGGATAGAGGATCGGATAGAGGATAGGATAGGATAGAGGACAGGATAGGATAGAGGATAGGATAGGTAATTGGATAGGATAGAGGATAGGATAAGGTAGAGGATAGTATAGGATAGAGGATAGGATAGGATAGAGGATAGGATAGGATAAAGGATAGGATAGGATAGAGGATAGGATAGGATAGAGGATAGGATAGGATAGAGGATCGGATAGAGGATAGGATAGGATAGAGGATCGGATAGAGGATAGGATAGGATAGAGGATAGGATAGGATAGAGGATAGAGTAGGATAGAGGATAGGATAGGATAAAGGATAGGATTTGATAGAGGATCGGATAGAGGATAGGATAGGATAGACGATAGTATAGGATAGAGGACAGGATAGAATAGAGGATAGGATAGGATAAAGGATAGGATAGGATAGAGGATAGGATAGGATAGGATAGAGGATAGAATAGGATACGATAGAGGATATGATAGGATAGAGGATAGGATAGGATAGAGGATAGGAAAGGATAGAGGATAGGATGGGATAGAGGATAGGATAGGATAGAGGATAGGATAGGATAGAGGATAGGATAGGATAGAGGATAGGATAGGATAGAGGATAGGATAGAGGATCGGATAGAGGATAGGATAGGATAGAGGACAGGATAGGATAGAGGATAGGATAGGTAATTGGATAGGATAGAGGATAGGATAAGGTAGAGGATAGTATAGGATAGAGGATAGGATAGGATAGAGGATAGGATAGGATAAAGGATAGGATAGGATAGAGGATAGGATAGGATAGAGGATAGGATAGGATAGAGGATCGGATAGAGGATAGGATAGGATAGAGGATCGGATAGAGGATAGGATAGGATAGAGGATAGGATAGGATAGAGGATAGAGTAGGATAGAGGATAGGATAGGATAAAGGATAGGATTTGATAGAGGATCGGATAGAGGATAGGATAGGATAGACGATAGTATAGGATAGAGGACAGGATAGAATAGAGGATAGGATAGGATAAAGGATAGGATAGGATAGAGGATAGGATAAGATAGGATAGAGGATAGAATAGGATACGATAGAGGATATGATAGGATAGAGGATAGGATAGGATAGAGGATAGGATAGGATAGAGGATAGGATAGGATAGAGGATCGGATAGAGGATAGGATAGGATAGAGGATCGGATAGAGGATAGGATAGGATAGAGGATAGGATAGGATAGAGGATAGAGTAGGATAGAGGATAGGATAGGATAAAGGATAGGATTGGATAGAGGATCGGATAGAGGATAGAATAGGATAGAGGATAGGATAGGATAGACGATAGTATAGGATAGAGGACAGGATAGAATAGAGGATAGGATAGGATAAAGGATAGGATAGGATAGAGGATAGGATAGGATAGGATAGAGGATAGGATAGGATAGAGGATAGGATAGGATAGAGGATAGGATAGGATAGAGGATAGGATAGGATAGAGGATAGGATAGAGGATAGGATAGGATAGAGGACAGGATAGGATAGAGGATAGGATAGGTAATTGGATAGGATAGAGGATAGGATAAGGTAGAGGATAGTATAGGATAGAGGATAGGATAGGATAGAGGATAGGATAGGATAAAGGATAGGATAGGATAGAGGATAGGATAGGATAGAGGATAGGATAGGATAGAGGATCGGATAGAGGATAGGATAGGATAGAGGATAGGATAGGATAGAGGATAGAATAGGATAGATGATAGGATAGGATAGAGAATAGGATAGGATAGAGGATAGGATAGGATAGAGGATAGGATAGAGGATAGGATAGGATAGAGGATAGGAAAGGATAGAGGATAGGATGGGATAGAGGATAGGATAGGATAGAGGATAGGATAGGATAGAGGATAGGATAGGATAGAGGATAGGATAGGATAGAGGATAGGATAGAGGATCGGATAGAGGATAGGATAGGATAGAGGACAGGATAGGATAGAGGATAGGATAGGTAATTGGATAGGATAGAGGATAGGATAAGGTAGAGGATAGTATAGGATAGAGGATAGGATAGGATAGAGGATAGGATAGGATAAAGGATAGGATAGGATAGAGGATAGGATAGGATAGAGGATAGGATAGGATAGAGGATCGGATAGAGGATAGGATAGGATAGAGGATCGGATAGAGGATAGGATAGGATAGAGGATAGGATAGGATAGAGGATAGAGTAGGATAGAGGATAGGATAGGATAAAGGATAGGATTTGATAGAGGATCGGATAGAGGATAGGATAGGATAGACGATAGTATAGGATAGAGGACAGGATAGAATAGAGGATAGGATAGGATAAAGGATAGGATAGGATAGAGGATAGGATAGGATAGGATAGAGGATAGAATAGGATACGATAGAGGATATGATAGGATAGAGGATAGGATAGGATAGAGGATAGGATAGGATAGAGGATAGGATAGGATAGAGGATCGGATAGAGGATAGGATAGGATAGAGGATCGGATAGAGGATAGGATAGGATAGAGGATAGGATAGGATAGAGGATAGAGTAGGATAGAGGATAGGATAGGATAAAGGATAGGATTGGATAGAGGATCGGATAGAGGATAGAATAGGATAGAGGATAGGATAGGATAGACGATAGTATAGGATAGAGGACAGGATAGAATAGAGGATAGGATAGGATAAAGGATAGGATAGGATAGAGGATAGGATAGGATAGGATAGAGGATAGGATAGGATAGAGGATCGGATAGAGGATAGGATAGGATAGATGATAGGATAGGATAGAGGATAGAGTAGGATAGAGGATAGGATAGGATAAAGGATAGGATTGGATAGAGGATCGGATAGAGGATAGAATAGGATAGAGGATAGGATAGGATAGAGGATAGGATAGGATAGGATAGAGGATAGGATAGAGGATAGGATAGGATAGAGGATAGGATAGGATAAAGGATAGGATAGGATAGAGGATAGGATAGGATAGAGGATAGGATAGGATAGAGGATCGGATAGAGGATAGGATAGGATAGAGGATCGGATAGAGGATAGAGTAGGATAGAGGATAGGATAGGATAAAGGATAGGATTGGATAGAGGATCGGATAGAGGATAGAATAGGATAGAGGATAGGATAGGATAGAGGATAGGATAGGATAGGATAGAGGATAGGATAGAGGATAGGATAGGATAGAGGATAGGATAGGATAAAGGATAGGATAGGATAGAGGATAGGATAGGATAGAGGATAGGATAGGATAGAGGATCGGATAGAGGATAGGATAGGATAGAGGATCGGATAGAGGATAGGATAGGATAGATGATAGGATAGGATAGAGGATAGAGTAAGATAGAGGATAGGATAGGATAAAGGATAGGATTGGATAGAGGATCGGATAGAGGATAGAATAGGATAGAGGATAGGATAGGATAGAGGATAGGATAGGATAGGATAGAGTATAGGATAGAGGATAGGATAGGACAGAGGATCGGATAGAGGATAGGATAGGATAGAGCATAGGATAGGATAGAGGAAAGGATAGGATAGAAGATAGGATAGGATAGATGATAGGATAGGAAAGAGGGTAGGATAGGATAGAGGATAGACTATAGGATAGGATAAAGGAGAGGATAGGATAGAGGATAGGATAGGATAGAGGATAGGATAGGATAGAGGATAGGATAGGATAGGATAGAGGATAGGATAGGATAGAGGATAGGATAGGATAGAGGACAGGATAGGATAGAGGATAGGATAGGTAATTGGATAGGATAGAGGATAGGATAAGGTAGAGGATAGTATAGGATAGAGGATAGGATAGGATAGAGGATAGGATAGGGTAAAGGATAGGATAGGATAGAGGATAGGATAGGATAGAGGATAGAATAGGATAGAGGATCGGATAGAGGATAGGATAGGATAGAGGATCGGATAGAGGATAGGATAGGATAGAGGATAGGATAGGATAGAGGATAGAGTAGGATAGAGGATAGGATAGGATAAAGGATAGGATTGGATAGAGGATCGGATAGAGGATAGAATAGGATAGAGGATAGGATAGGATAGACGATAGTATAGGATAGAGGACAGGATAGAATAGAGGATAGGATAGGATAAAGGATAGGATAGGATAGAGGATAGGATAGGATAGGATAGAGGATAGGATAGGATAGAGGATAGGATAGAGGATCGGATAGAGGATAGGATAGGATAGAGGACAGGATAGGATAGAGGATAGGATAGGTAATTGGATAGGATAGAGGATAGGATAAGGTAGAGGATAGTATAGGATAGAGGATAGGATAGGATAGAGGATAGGATAGGATAAAGGATAGGATAGGATAGGATAGAGGATAGGATAGGATAGAGGATCGGATAGAGGATAGGATAGGATAGAGGATAGGATAGGATAGAGGATAGAGTAGGATAGAGGATAGGATAGGATAAAGGATAGGATTGGATAGAGGATCGGATAGAGGATAGAATAGGATAGAGGATAGGATAGGATAGACGATAGTATAGGATAGAGGACAGGATAGAATAGAGGATAGGATAGGATAAAGGATAGGATAGGATAGAGGATAGGATAGGATAGGATAGAGGATAGGATAGGATAGAGGATCGGATAGAGGATAGGATAGGATAGATGATAGGATAGGATAGAGGATAGAGTAGGATAGAGGATAGGATAGGATAAAGGATAGGATTGGATAGAGGATCGGATAGAGGATAGAATAGGATAGAGGATAGGATAGGATAGAGGATAGGATAGGATAGGATAGAGGATAGGATAGAGGATAGGATAGGATAGAGGATAGGATAGGATAAAGGATAGGATAGGATAGAGGATAGGATAGGATAGAGGATAGGATAGGATAGAGGATCGGATAGAGGATAGGATAGGATAGAGGATCGGATAGAGGATAGAGTAGGATAGAGGATAGGATAGGATAAAGGATAGGATTGGATAGAGGATCGGATAGAGGATAGAATAGGATAGAGGATAGGATAGGATAGAGGATAGGATAGGATAGGATAGAGGATAGGATAGAGGATAGGATAGGATAGAGGATAGGATAGGATAAAGGATAGGATAGGATAGAGGATAGGATAGGATAGAGGATAGGATAGGATAGAGGATCGGATAGAGGATAGGATAGGATAGAGGATCGGATAGAGGATAGGATAGGATAGATGATAGGATAGGATAGAGGATAGAGTAAGATAGAGGATAGGATAGGATAAAGGATAGGATTGGATAGAGGATCGGATAGAGGATAGAATAGGATAGAGGATAGGATAGGATAGAGGATAGGATAGGATAGGATAGAGTATAGGATAGAGGATAGGATAGGACAGAGGATCGGATAGAGGATAGGATAGGATAGAGCATAGGATAGGATAGAGGAAAGGATAGGATAGAAGATAGGATAGGATAGAGGATAGGATAGGAAAGAGGGTAGGATATTATAGAGGATAGACTATAGGATAGGATAAAGGAGAGGATAGGATAGAGGATAGGATAGGATAGAGGATAGGATAGGATAGAGGATAGGATAGGATAGGATAGAGGATAGGATAGGATAGAGGATAGGATAGGATAGAGGACAGGATAGGATAGAGGATAGGATAGGTAATTGGATAGGATAGAGGATAGGATAAGGTAGAGGATAGTATAGGATAGAGGATAGGATAGGATAGAGGATAGGATAGGGTAAAGGATAGGATAGGATAGAGGATAGGATAGGATAGAGGATAGAATAGGATAGAGGATCGGATAGAGGATAGGATAGGATAGAGGATCGGATAGAGGATAGGATAGGATAGAGGATAGGATAGGATAGAGGATAGAGTAGGATAGAGGATAGGATAGGATAAAGGATAGGATTGGATAGAGGATCGGATAGAGGATAGAATAGGATAGAGGATAGGATAGGATAGACGATAGTATAGGATAGAGGACAGGATAGAATAGAGGATAGGATAGGATAAAGGATAGGATAGGATAGAGGATAGGATAGGATAGGATAGAGGATAGGATAGGATAGAGGATAGGATAGAGGATCGGATAGAGGATAGGATAGGATAGAGGACAGGATAGGATAGAGGATAGGATAGGTAATTGGATAGGATAGAGGATAGGATAAGGTAGAGGATAGTATAGGATAGAGGATAGGATAGGATAGAGGATAGGATAGGATAAAGGATAGGATAGGATAGGATAGAGGATAGGATAGGATAGACGATCGGATAGAGGATAGGATAGGATAGAGGATCGGATAGAGGATAGGATAGGATAGAGGATAGGATAGGATAGAGGATAGAGTAGGATAGAGGATAGGATAGGATAAAGGATAGGATTGGATAGAGGATCGGATAGAGGATAGAATAGGATAGAGGATAGGATAGGATAGACGATAGTATAGGATAGAGGATAGGATAGGATAGAGGATAGGATGGGATAGAGGAAAGGATAGGATAGAAGATAGGATAGGATAGATGATAGGATAGGAAAGAGGGTAGGATAGGATAGAGGATAGACTATAGGATAGGATAGAGGAGAGGATAGGATAGAGGATAGGATAGGATAGAGGACAGGATAGGATAGAGGATAGGATAGGATAGGATAGAGGATAGGATAGGATAGAGGATAGGATAATATAGGATAGAGGATAGAGTATAGGATAGGATAGAGGATAGGATAGGATAGGATAGAGGAGAGGATAGGATAGAGGATAGGATAGGATAGAGGATAGGATAGGATAGAGGATAGGATAGGATAGAATAGAGGATAGAGGATAGGATAGGTAATTGGATAGGATAGAGGATAGGATAAGTTAGAGGATAGTATAGGATAGAGGATAGGATAGGATAGAGGATCGGATAGGTAATTGGATAGGATAGGGGAGAGGATAAGGTAGAGACTAGTATAGGATAGAGGATCTGATAGAGGATAGGATAGGATAGAGGATAGGATAGGATCGAGGATAGGATAGGTAATTGGATAGGATAGAGGATAGGATATGGTAGAGGATAGTATAGGATAGAGGATAGGATAGAGGATCGGATAGGATAGGATAGAGGATAGGATAGAGGATACGATAGAGGATCGGATAGAGGATAGGATAGGATAGAGGAAAGGATAGGATAGAGGATAGGATAGGATAGATGATAGGATAGGAAAGTGGGTAGGATAGGATAGAGGATAGACTATAGGATAGGATAGAGGATAGGATAGGATAGAGGAGAGGATAGGATAGATGATACGATAGGATAGAGGATAGGATAGGATAGAGGATAGAATAGGATAGATGATATTATAGGATAGAGGATAGGATATGATAGAGTAAACGATATTATAGAGGATAGGATGGGATGGAGGATCGGATAGAGGATAGGATAGGATAGAGGATGGTATAGAGGATAGGATAGAGGATAGGATAGGATAGAGGATAGGATAGGAAAGAGGATAGGATAGGATACGATAGAGGATAGGATAGATGATAGGATAGGATAGAGGATGGGATAGGATAGAGGATAAAATATGATAGAGGATAGGATAGGATAGAGGATCGGATAGAGGATAGAATAGGATAGAGGATAGGATAGGATAGAGGATAGGATAGGATAGAGGATAGGATAGTATAGAGGATAGAATAGGATAGATGATATTATAGGATAGAGGATAGGATATGATAGAGTAAACGATATTCTAGAGGATAGGATAGGATAGAGGATCGGATAGAGGATAGGATAGGATAGAGGATGGTATAGAGGATAGGATAGGATAGAGGATGGTATAGAGGATAGGATAGAGGATAGGATAGGATAGAGGATAGGATAGGATAGAGGATAGTATAGGATAGAGAATAGGATAGATTAGAGGATAGGATAGGATAAAGGATAGGATAGGATAGAGGATAGGATAGAGGATAGGATAGGATAGGATAGAGGATAGGATAGGATAGAGGATAGGATAGGATAGAGGATCGGATAGAGGATAGGATAGGATAGAGGATCGGATAGAGGATAGGATATGATAGAGGATAGGATAGGATACAGGATAGAGTAGGATAGAGGATAGGATAAGGTAGAGGATAGTATAGGATAGAGGATAGGATAGGATAGAGGATAGGATAGGATAAAGGATAGGATAGGATAGAGGATAGGATAGGATAGAGGGGAGGATAGGATAGAGGATAGGATAGGATAGATAATAGGATAGGATAGGATAGAGGATAGGATAGGATAGAGGATAGAATAGGATTGAGGAGCGTTTAGGATAGAGGATAGGATATGATAGAGGATAGGATAGGATACGATAGAGGATAGGATAGGATAGAGGATAGGATAGGATAGAGGATAGGATAGGATAGAGGATAGGATAGGATAGAGGATAGGATAGGATAGAGGATAGGATAGGATAGAGGATAGGATAGGATAGAGGATAGGATAGGATAGAGGATAGGATAGGATAGAGGATAGGATAGGATAAAGGATAGGATAGGATAGAGGATAGGATAGGGTAGAGGATAGAATAGGATAGATGATAGGATAGGATGGAGAATAGGATAGGATAGAGGATAGGATAGGATAGAGGAGAGGATAGGATAGAGGATCGGATAGAGGATAGGATAGGATAGAGGATCGGATAGATGATAGGATAGAGGATAGGATAGGATAGAGGATAGAATAGGATACGATAGAGGATAGGATAGGATAGAGGATAGGATAGGATAGAGGATAGGATAGGATAGAGGATAGGATAGGATAGAGGATAGGATAGGTAATTGGATAGGATAGGATAGAGGATAGGATAGGATAGAGGATAGAATAGGATAGATGATAGGATAGGATAGAGAATAGGATAGGATAGAGGATAGGATAGGATAGAGGAGAGGATAGGATAGAGGATAGGATAGGATAGAGGATAGGATAGGATAGATAATAGGATAGGATAGGATAGAGGATAGGATAGGATATAGGATAGAATAGGATTGAGGAGCGTTTAGGATAGAGGATAGGATATGATAGAGGATAGGATAGGATACGATAGAGGATAGGATAGGATAGAGGATAGGATAGGATAGAGGATAGGATAGGATAGAGGATAGGATAGGATAGAGGATAGGATAGGATAGAGGATAGGATAGGATAGAGGATAGGATAGGATAGAGGATAGGATAGGATAGAGGATAGGATAGGATAGAGGATAGGATAGGATAGAGGATAGGATAGGATAAAGGATAGGATAGGATAGAGGATAGGATAGGGTAGAGGATAGAATAGGATAGATGATAGGATAGGATGGAGAATAGGATAGGATAGAGGATAGGATAGGATAGAGGATAGGATAGAGGATAGGATAGGATAGAGGATAGGAAAGGATAGAGGATAGGATGGGATAGAGGATAGGATAGGATAGAGGATAGGATAGGATAGAGGATAGGATAGGATAGAGGATAGGATAGAGGATAGGATAGAGGATAGGATAGAGGATAGGATAGGATAGAGGAAAGGTTAGGATAGAGGATAGGATAGGTAATTGGATAGGATTGAGGATAGGATAAGGTAGAGGATAGTATAGGATAGAGGATAGGATAGGATAGAGGATAGGATAGGATAAAGGATAGGATAGGATAGAGGATAGGATAGGATAGATGATACGATAGGATAGAGGATAGGATAGGATAGAGGATAGAATAGGATAGATGATATTATAGGATAGAGGATAGGATATGATAGAGTAAACGATATTATAGAGGATAGGATAGGATGGAGGATCGGATAGAGGATAGGATAGGATAGAGGATGGTATAGAGGATAGGATAGAGGATAGGATAGGATAGAGGATAGGATAGGAAAGAGGATAGGATAGGATACGATAGAGGATAGGATAGATGATAGGATAGGATAGAGGATGGGATAGGATAGAGGATAAAATATGATAGAGGATAGGATAGGATAGAGGATCGGATAGAGGATAGAATAGGATAGAGGATAGGATAGGATAGAGGATAGTATAGGATAGAGGATAGGATAGAGTAGAGGATAGGATAGGATAAAGGAGAGGATAGGATAGAGGATAGGATAGGATAGAGGATAGGATAGTATAGAGGATAGAATAGGATAGATGATATTATAGGATAGAGGATAGGATATGATAGAGTAAACGATATTCTAGAGGATAGGATAGGATAGAGGATCGGATAGAGGATAGGATAGGATAGAGGATGGTATAGAGGATAGGATAGAGGATAGTATAGGATAGAGGATAGGATAGGATAGAGGATAGGATAGGATAGAGGAAAGGATAGGATAGAGGATAGGATAGGTAATTGGATAGGATAGAGGATAGGATAAGGTAGAGGATAGTATAGGATAGAGGATAGGATAGGATAGAGGATAGGATAAGGTAGAGGATAGTATAGGATAGAGGATAGGATAGGATAGAGGATAGGATAGGATAAAGGATAGGATAGGATAGAGGATAGGATAGGATAGAGGAGAGGATAGGATAGAGGATAGGATAGGATAGAGGATAGGATAGGATAGAGGATAGGATAGGATAGGATAGAGGATAGAATAGGATACGATAGAGGATAGGATAGGATAGAGGATAGGATAGGATAGAGGATAGGATAGGATAGAGGATAGGATAGGATAGAGGATAGGATAGGATAGAGGATAGGATAGGTAATTGGATAGGATAGGATAGAGGATAGGATAGGATAGAGGATAGAATAGGATAGATGATAGGATAGGATAGAGAATAGGATAGGATAGAGGATAGGATAGGATAGAGGAGAGGATAGGATAGAGGATAGGATAGGATAGAGGATAGGATAGGATAGATAATAGGATAGGATAGGATAGAGGATAGGATAGGATAGAGGATAGAATAGGATTGAGGAGCGTTTAGGATAGAGGATAGGATATGATAGAGGATAGGATAGGATACGATAGAGGATAGGATAGGATAGAGGATAGGATAGGATAGAGGATAGGATAGGATAGAGGATAGGATAGGATAGAGGATAGGATAGGATAGAGGATAGGATAGGATAGAGGATAGGATAGGATAGAGGATAGGATAGGATAAAGGATAGGATAGGATAGAGGATAGGATAGGGTAGAGGATAGAATAGGATAGATGATAGGATAGGATGGAGAATAGGATAGGATAGAGGATAGGATAGGATAGAGGATAGGATAGAGGATAGGATAGGATAGAGGATAGGAAAGGATAGAGGATAGGATGGGATAGAGGATAGGATAGGATAGAGGATAGGATAGGATAGAGGATAGGATAGGATAGAGGATAGGATAGAGGATAGGATAGAGGATAGGATAGAGGATAGGATAGGATAGAGGAAAGGTTAGGATAGAGGATAGGATAGGTAATTGGATAGGATTGAGGATAGGATAAGGTAGAGGATAGTATAGGATAGAGGATAGGATAGGATAGAGGATAGGATAGGATAAAGGATAGGATAGGATAGAGGATAGGATAGGATAGATGATACGATAGGATAGAGGATAGGATAGGATAGAGGATAGAATAGGATAGATGATATTATAGGATAGAGGATAGGATATGATAGAGTAAACGATATTATAGAGGATAGGATAGGATGGAGGATCGGATAGAGGATAGGATAGGATAGAGGATGGTATAGAGGATAGGATAGAGGATAGGATAGGATAGAGGATAGGATATGATAGAGGATAGGATAGGATACGATAGAGGATAGGATAGGATAGAGGATAGGATAGGATAGAGGATAGGATAGGATAGAGGATAGGATAGGATAGAGGATAGGATAGGATAGAGGATAGGATAGGATAGAGGATAGGATAGGATAGAGGATAGGATAGGATAGAGGATAGGATAGGATAGAGGATAGGATAGGATAGAGGATAGGATAGGATAAAGGATAGGATAGGATAGAGGATAGGATAGGGTAGAGGATAGAATAGGATAGATGATAGGATAGGATGGAGAATAGGATAGGATAGAGGATAGGATAGGATAGAGGATAGGATAGAGGATAGGATAGGATAGAGGATAGGAAAGGATAGAGGATAGGATGGGATAGAGGATAGGATAGGATAGAGGATAGGATAGGATAGAGGATAGGATAGGATAGAGGATAGGATAGAGGATAGGATAGAGGATAGGATAGAGGATAGGATAGGATAGAGGAAAGGTTAGGATAGAGGATAGGATAGGTAATTGGATAGGATTGAGGATAGGATAAGGTAGAGGATAGTATAGGATAGAGGATAGGATAGGATAGAGGATAGGATAGGATAAAGGATAGGATAGGATAGAGGATAGGATAGGATAGATGATACGATAGGATAGAGGATAGGATAGGATAGAGGATAGAATAGGATAGATGATATTATAGGATAGAGGATAGGATATGATAGAGTAAACGATATTATAGAGGATAGGATAGGATGGAGGATCGGATAGAGGATAGGATAGGATAGAGGATGGTATAGAGGATAGGATAGAGGATAGGATAGGATAGAGGATAGGATAGGAAAGAGGATAGGATAGGATACGATAGAGGATAGGATAGATGATAGGATAGGATAGAGGATGGGATAGGATAGAGGATAAAATATGATAGAGGATAGGATAGGATAGAGGATCGGATAGAGGATAGAATAGGATAGAGGATAGGATAGGATAGAGGATAGTATAGGATAGAGGATAGGATAGAGTAGAGGATAGGATAGGATAAAGGAGAGGATAGGATAGAGGATAGGATAGGATAGAGGATAGGATAGTATAGAGGATAGAATAGGATAGATGATATTATAGGATAGAGGATAGGATATGATAGAGTAAACGATATTCTAGAGGATAGGATAGGATAGAGGATCGGATAGAGGATAGGATAGGATAGAGGATGGTATAGAGGATAGGATAGAGGATAGTATAGGATAGAGGATAGGATAGGATAGAGGATAGGATAGGATAGAGGAAAGGATAGGATAGAGGATAGGATAGGTAATTGGATAGGATAGAGGATAGGATAAGGTAGAGGATAGTATAGGATAGAGGATAGGATAGGATAGAGGATAGGATAAGGTAGAGGATAGTATAGGATAGAGGATAGGATAGGATAGAGGATAGGATAGGATAAAGGATAGGATAGGATAGAGGATAGGATAGGATAGAGGAGAGGATAGGATAGAGGATAGGATAGGATAGAGGATAGGATAGGATAGAGGATAGGATAGGATAGGATAGAGGATAGAATAGGATACGATAGAGGATAGGATAGGATAGAGGATAGGATAGGATAGAGGATAGGATAGGATAGAGGATAGGATAGGATAGAGGATAGGATAGGATAGAGGATAGGATAGGTAATTGGATAGGATAGGATAGAGGATAGGATAGGATAGAGGATAGAATAGGATAGATGATAGGATAGGATAGAGAATAGGATAGGATAGAGGATAGGATAGGATAGAGGAGAGGATAGGATAGAGGATAGGATAGGATAGAGGATAGGATAGGATAGATAATAGGATAGGATAGGATAGAGGATAGGATAGGATAGAGGATAGAATAGGATTGAGGAGCGTTTAGGATAGAGGATAGGATATGATAGAGGATAGGATAGGATACGATAGAGGATAGGATAGGATAGAGGATAGGATAGGATAGAGGATAGGATAGGATAGAGGATAGGATAGGATAGAGGATAGGATAGGATAGAGGATAGGATAGGATAGAGGATAGGATAGGATAGAGGATAGGATAGGATAGAGGATAGGATAGGATAGAGGATAGGATAGGATAAAGGATAGGATAGGATAGAGGATAGGATAGGGTAGAGGATAGAATAGGATAGATGATAGGATAGGATGGAGAATAGGATAGGATAGAGGATAGGATAGGATAGAGGATAGGATAGAGGATAGGATAGGATAGAGGATAGGAAAGGATAGAGGATAGGATGGGATAGAGGATAGGATAGGATAGAGGATAGGATAGGATAGAGGATCGGATAGAGGATAGGATAGGATAGAGGATCGGATAGAGGATAGGATATGATAGAGGATAGGATAGGATACAGGATAGAGTAGGATAGAGGATAGGATAAGGTAGAGGATAGTATAGGATAGAGGATAGGATAGGATAGAGGATAGGATAGGATAAAGGATAGGATAGGATAGAGGATAGGATAGGATAGAGGATAGGATAGGTTAGAGGATAGGATAGGATAGAGGATAGGATGGAGGATAGGATAGGTAATTGGATAGGATAGAGTATAGGATAAGGTAGAGGATAGGATAGGATAGAGGATATAATAGGGTAGAGGATAGGATAGGATAGAGGATAGGATAGGAAAGAGGATAGGATAGGATAGAGGGTAGGATAGGATAGAGGATAGGATAGAGGATAGGATAGAGGATAGGATAGAGGGTAGGATAGGATAGAGGATAGGATAGAGGATAGGATAGAGGATAGGATAGGATAGAGGATAGGATAGGATAGAGGATGGGATACGATAGAGGATAGGATATGATAGAGGATAGGATAGGATAGAGGATCGGATAGAGGATAGGATAGGATAGAGGATAGGATAGGATAGAGGATAGAATAGGATTGAGGAGCGTTTAGGATAGAGGATAGGATATGATAGAGGATAGGATAGGATACGATAGAGGATAGGATAGGATAGAGGATAGGATAGGATAGAGGATAGGATAGGATAGAGGATAGGATAGGATAGAGGATAGGATAGGATAGAGGATAGGATAGGATAGAGGATAGGATAGGATAGAGGATAGGATAGGATAGAGGATAGGATAGGATAGAGGATAGGATAGGATAAAGGATAGGATAGGATAGAGGATAGGATAGGATAGAGGATAGGATAGGATAGAGGAGAGGATAGGATAGAGGATAGGATAGGATAGAGGATAGGATAGGATAGATAATAGGATAGGATAGGATAGAGGATAGGATAGGATATAGGATAGAATAGGATTGAGGAGCGTTTAGGATAGAGGATAGGATATGATAGAGGATAGGATAGGATACGATAGAGGATAGGATAGGATAGAGGATAGGATAGGATAGAGGATAGGATATGATAGAGGATAGGATAGGATACGATAGAGGATAGGATAGGATAGAGGATAGGATAGGATAGAGGATAGGATAGGATAGAGGATAGGATAGGATAGAGGATAGGATAGGAAAGAGGATAGGATAGAGGATAGGATAGGATAGAGGAGAGGATAGGATAGAGGATAGGATAGGATAGAGGATAGGATAGGTAATTGGATAGGATAGAGGATAGGATAAGGTAGAGGATAGTATAGGATAGAGGATAGGATAGGATAGAGGATAGGATAGGATAAAGGATAGGATAGGATAGAGGATAGGATAGGATAGAGGATAGGATAGGTTAGAGGATAGGATAGGATAGAGGATAGGATGGAGGATAGGATAGGTAATTGGATAGGATAGAGTATAGGATAAGGTAGAGGATAGGATAGGATAGAGGATATAATAGGGTAGAGGATAGGATAGGATAGAGGATAGGATAGGAAAGAGGATAGGATAGGATAGAGGGTAGGATAGGATAGAGGATAGGATAGAGGATAGGATAGAGGATAGGATAGAGGGTAGGATAGGATAGAGGATAGGATAGAGGATAGGATAGAGGATAGGATAGGATAGAGGATAGGATAGGATAGAGGATGGGATACGATAGAGGATAGGATATGATAGAGGATAGGATAGGATAGAGGATCGGATAGAGGATAGGATAGGATAGAGGATAGGATAGGATAGAGGATAGAATAGGATTGAGGAGCGTTTAGGATAGAGGATAGGATATGATAGAGGATAGGATAGGATACGATAGAGGATAGGATAGGATAGAGGATAGGATAGGATAGAGGATAGGATAGGATAGAGGATAGGATAGGATAGAGGATAGGATAGGATAGAGGATAGGATAGGATAGAGGATAGGATAGGATAGAGGATAGGATAGGATAGAGGATAGGATAGGATAGAGGATAGGATAGGATAAAGGATAGGATAGGATAGAGGATAGGATAGGGTAGAGGATAGAATAGGATAGATGATAGGATAGGATGGAGAATAGGATAGGATAGAGGATAGGATAGGATAGAGGATAGGATAGAGGATAGGATAGGATAGAGGATAGGAAAGGATAGAGGATAGGATGGGATAGAGGATAGGATAGGATAGAGGATAGGATAGGATAGAGGATCGGATAGAGGATAGGATAGGATAGAGGATCGGATAGAGGATAGGATATGATAGAGGATAGGATAGGATACAGGATAGAGTAGGATAGAGGATAGGATAAGGTAGAGGATAGTATAGGATAGAGGATAGGATAGGATAGAGGATAGGATAGGATAAAGGATAGGATAGGATAGAGGATAGGATAGGATAGAGGAGAGGATAGGATAGAGGATCGGATAGAGGATAGGATAGGATAGAGGATCGGATAGATGATAGGATAGAGGATAGGATAGGATAGAGGATAGAATAGGATACGATAGAGGATAGGATAGGATAGAGGATAGGATAGGATAGAGGATAGGATAGGATAGAGGATAGGATAGGTAATTGGATAGGATAGGATAGAGGATAGGATAGGATAGAGGATAGAATAGGATAGATGATAGGATAGGATAGAGAATAGGATAGGATAGAGGATAGGATAGGATAGAGGAGAGGATAGGATAGAAGATAGGATAGGATAGAGGATAGGATAGGATAGATAATAGGATAGGATAGGATAGAGGATAGGATAGGATATAGGATAGAATAGGATTGAGGAGCGTTTAGGATAGAGGATAGGATATGATAGAGGATAGGATAGGATACGATAGAGGATAGGATAGGATAGAGGATAGGATAGGATAGAGGATAGGATAGGATAGAGGATAGGATAGGATAGAGGATAGGATAGGAAAGAGGATAGGATAGAGGATAGGATAGGATAGAGGAGAGGATAGGATAGAGGATAGGATAGGATAGAGGATAGGATAGGTAATTGGATAGGATAGAGGATAGGATAAGGTAGAGGATAGTATAGGATAGAGGATAGGATAGGATAGAGGATAGGATAGGATAAAGGATAGGATAGGATAGAGGATAGGATAGGATAGAGGATAGGATAGGTTAGAGGATAGGATAGGATAGAGGATAGGATGGAGGATAGGATAGGTAATTGGATAGGATAGAGTATAGGATAAGGTAGAGGATAGGATAGGATAGAGGATATAATAGGGTAGAGGATAGGATAGGATAGAGGATAGGATAGGAAAGAGGATAGGATAGGATAGAGGGTAGGATAGGATAGAGGATAGGATAGAGGATAGGATAGAGGATAGGATAGAGGGTAGGATAGGATAGAGGATAGGATAGAGGATAGGATAGAGGATAGGATAGGATAGAGGATAGGATAGGATAGAGGATGGGATACGATAGAGGATAGGATATGATAGAGGATAGGATAGGATAGAGGATCGGATAGAGGATAGGATAGGATAGAGGAAAGGATAGGATAGAGGATAGGATAGGATAGAGGATAGAATAGGATAGATGATAGGATAGGATAGAGAATAGGATAGGATAGAGGATAGGATAGGATAGAGGATAGGATAGAGGATAGGATAGAGGATAGGATAGAGGATAGGATAGGATAGAGGATAGGAAAGGATAGAGGATAGGATGGGATAGAGGATAGGATAGGATAGAGGATCGGATAGAGGATAGGATAGGATAGAGGATCGGATAGAGGATAGGATAGGATAGAGGATCGGATAGAGGATAGGATAGGATAGAGGATAGGATAGGATAGAGGATAGAGTAGGATAGAGGATAGGATAGGATAAAGGATAGGATTGGATAGAGGATCGGATAGAGGATAGAATAGGATAGAGGATAGGATAGGATAGAGGATAGTATAGGATAGAGGATAGGATAGGATAGAGGATAGGATAGGATAAAGGATAGGATAGGATAGAGGATAGGATAGAGGATAGGATAGGATAGAGGATAGGATAGAATAGAGGATAGGATAGGATAGAGGATAGGATAGGATAAAGGATAGGATAGGATAGAGGATAGGATAGGATAGAGGATAGGATAGGATAGAGGATCGGATAGAGGATAGGATAGGATAGAGGATCGGATAGAGGATAGGATAGGATAGAGGATCGGATAGAGGATAGGATAGGATAGAGGATAGGATAGGATAGAGGATAGAGTAGGATAGAGGATAGGATAGGATAAAGGATAGGATTGGATAGAGGATCGGATAGAGGATAGAATAGGATAGAGGATAGGATAGGATAGAGGATAGTATAGGATAGAGGATAGGATAGAATAGAGGATAGGATAGGATAAAGGATAGGATAGGATAGAGGATAGGATAGGATAGGATAGAGGATAGGATAGGATAGGATAGAGGATAGGATAGGATAGGATAGAGGATAGGATAGAGGATAGGATAGGACAGAGGATCGGATAGAGTATAGGATAGGATAGAGGATAGGATAGGATAGAGGAAAGGATAGGATAGAAGATAGGATAGGATAGATGATAGGATAGAGGATAGGATAGGATAGAGGAAAGGATAGGATAGAGGATAGGATAGGATAGAGGATAGGATAGGAAAGAGGATAGGATAGAGGATAGGATAGGATAGAGGAGAGGATAGGATAGAGGATAGGATAGGATAGAGGATAGGATAAGGTAGAGGATAGTATAGGATAGAGGATAGGATGGGATAGAGGATAGGATAGGATAAAGGATAGGATAGGACAGATGATAGGATAGGATAGAGAATAGGATAGGATACAGGATAGGATAGGATAGAGGATAGGATAGAGGATAGGATAGAGGATAGGATAGGATAGAGGATAGGATAGGATAGATGATAGGAAAGGATAGAGGATAGGATGGGGTAGAGGATAGGATAGGATAGAGGATAGGATAGGATAGAGGATAGGATAGGATAGAGGATAGGATAGGAAAGAGGATAGGATAGAGGATAGGATAGGATAGAGGAGAGGATAGGATAGGTAATTGGATAGGATAGAGGATAGGATAAGGTAGAGGATAGTATAGGATAGAGGATAGGATGGGATAGAGGATAGGATAGGATAAAGGATAGGATAGGACAGATGATAGGATAGGATAGAGAATAGGATAGGATACAGGATAGGATAGGATAGAGGATAGGATAGAGGATAGGATAGAGGATAGGATAGGATAGAGGATAGGATAGGATAGATGATAGGAAAGGATAGAGGATAGGATGGGGTAGAGGATAGGATAGGATAGAGGATAGGATAGGATAGAGGATAGGATAGGATAGAGGATAGGATAGGAAAGAGGATAGGATAGAGGATAGGATAGGATAGAGGAGAGGATAGGATAGAGGATAGGATAGGATAGAGGATAGGATAAGGTAGAGGATAGTATAGGATAGAGGATAGGATGGGATAGAGGATAGGATAGGATAAAGGATAGGATAGGATAGGGGATAGGATAGGATAGGATAGAGGATAGGATAGAGGATAGGATGGGATAGAGGATCGGATAGAGGATAGGATAGGATAGAGGATAGGATAGGATAGAGGAAAGGATAGGATAGAAGATAGGATAGGATAGTTGATAGGATAGGAAAGAGGGTAGGATAGGATAGAGGATAGAGTATAGGATAGGATAGAGGATAGGATAGGATAGAGGAGAGGATAGGATAGAGGATAGGATATGATAGAGGATAGGATAGGATACGATAGAGGATAGGATAGGATAGAGGATAGGATAGGATACGATAGAGGATAGGATAGGATAGAGGATAGGATAGGATAGAGGATAGGATAGGATAGAGGATAGGATAGGATAGAGGATAGGATAGGATAGAGGATAGGATAGGATAGAGGATAGGATAGGATAGAGGATAGGATAGGATAGAGGATAGGATAGGATAGATAATAGGATAGGATAGGATAGAGGATAGGATAGGATAGAGGATAGAATAGGATTGAGGAGCGTTTAGGATAGAGGATAGGATATGATAGAGGATAGGATAGGATACGATAGAGGATAGGATAGGATAGAGGATAGGATAGGATAGAGGATAGGATAGGATAGAGGATAGGATAGGATAGAGGATAGGATAGGATAGAGGATAGGATAGGATAGAGGATAGGATAGGATAGAGGATAGGATAGGATAGAGGATAGGATAGGATAGAGGATAGGATAGGATAGAGGATAGGATAGGATAGAGGATAGGATAGGATAGAGGATAGGATAGGATAGAGGATAGGATAGGATAGAGGATAGGATAGGATAGAGGATAGGATAGGATAGAGGATAGGATAGGATAGAGGATAGGATAGGATAGAGGATAGGATAGGATAGGATAGAGGATAGGATTGGATAGGATAGAGGATAGGATAATATAGGATAGAGGATAGAGTATAGGATAGGATAGAGGATAGGATAGGATAGAGGAGAGGATAGGATAGAGGATAGGATAGGATAGAGGATAGGATAGGATAGAGGATAGGATAGGTAATTGGATAGGATAGGATAGAGGATAGGATAGGATAGAGGATAGAATAGGATAGATGATAGGATAGGATAGAGAATAGGATAGGATAGAGGATAGGATAGGATAGAGGATAGGATAGAGGATAGGATAGGATAGAGGATAGGAAAGGATAGAGGATAGGATGGGATAGAGGATAGGATAGGATAGAGGATAGGATAGGATAGAGGATAGGATAGGATAGAGGATAGGATAGGATAGAGGATAGGATAGAGGATCGGATAGAGGATAGGATAGGATAGAGGACAGGATAGGATAGAGGATAGGATAGGTAATTGGATAGGATAGAGGATAGGATAAGGTAGAGGATAGTATAGGATAGAGGATAGGATAGGATAGAGGATAGGATAGGATAAAGGATAGGATAGGATAGAGGATAGGATAGGATAGAGGATAGGATAGGATAGAGGATCGGATAGAGGATAGGATAGGATAGAGGATCGGATAGAGGATAGGATAGGATAGAGGATAGGATAGGATAGAGGATAGCGTAGGATAGAGGATAGGATAGGATAAAGGATAGGATTGGATAGAGGATCGGATAGAGGATAGGATAGGATAGACGATAGTATAGGATAGAGGACAGGATAGAATAGAGGATAGGATAGGATAAAGGATAGGATAGGATAGAGGATAGGATAGGATAGGATAGAGGATAGAATAGGATACGATAGAGGATAGGATAGGATAGAGGATAGGATAGGATAGAGGATAGGATAGGATAGAGGATAGGATAGGATAGAGGATAGGATAGGATAGAGGATAGGATAGGATAGAGGATAGGATAGGATAGAGGATAGGATAGGATAGAGGATAGGATAGGTAATTGGATAGGATAGGATAGAGGATAGGATAGGATAGAGGATAGATTAGGATAGATGATAGGATAGGATAGAGAATAGGATAGGATAGAGGATAGGATAGGATAGAGGATAGGATAGAGGATAGGATAGGATAGAGGATAGGATAGGATAGAGGATAGGATAGGATAGAGGATAGGATAGAGGATCGGATAGAGGATAGGATAGGATAGAGGACAGGATAGGATAGAGGATAGGATAGGTAATTGGATAGGATAGAGGATAGGATAAGGTAGAGGATAGTATAGGATAGAGGATAGGATAGGATAGAGGATAGGATAGGATAAAGGATAGGATAGGATAGAGGATAGGATAGGATAGAGGATAGGATAGGATAGAGGATCGGATAGAGGATAGGATAGGATAGAGGATAGGAAAGGATAGAGGATAGGATGGGATAGAGGATAGGATAGGATAGAGGATAGGATAGGATAGAGGATAGGATAGGATAGAGGATAGGATAGGATAGAGGATAGGATAGGATAGGATAGAGGATAGGATAGGATAGGATAGAGGATAGGATAATATAGGATAGAGGATAGAGTATAGGATAGGATAGAGGATAGGATAGGATAGAGGAGAGGATAGGATAGAGGATAGGATAGGATAGAGGATAGGATAGGATAGAGGATAGGATAGGTAATTGGATAGGATAGGATAGAGGATAGGATAGGATAGAGGATAGAATAGGATAGATGATAGGATAGGATAGACAATAGGATAGGATAGAGGATAGGATAGGATAGAGGATAGGATAGAGGATAGGATAGGATAGAGGATAGGAAAGGATAGAGGATAGGATGGGATAGAGGATAGGATAGGATAGAGGATAGGATAGGATAGAGGATAGGATAGGATAGAGGATAGGATAGGATAGAGGATAGGATAGAGGATCGGATAGAGGATAGGATAGGATAGAGGACAGGATAGGATAGAGGATAGGATAGGTAATTGGATAGGATAGAGGATAGGATAAGGTAGAGGATAGTATAGGATAGAGGATAGGATAGGATAGAGGATAGGATAGGATAAAGGATAGGATAGGATAGAGGATAGGATAGGATAGAGGATAGGATAGGATAGAGGATCGGATAGAGGATAGGATAGGATAGAGGATCGGATAGAGGATAGGATAGGATAGAGGATAGGATAGGATAGAGGATAGCGTAGGATAGAGGATAGGATAGGATAAAGGATAGGATTGGATAGAGGATCGGATAGAGGATAGGATAGGATAGACGATAGTATAGGATAGAGGACAGGATAGAATAGAGGATAGGATAGGATAAAGGATAGGATAGGATAGAGGATAGGATAGGATAGGATAGAGGATAGAATAGGATACGATAGAGGATAGGATAGGATAGAGGATAGGATAGGATAGAGGATAGGATAGGATAGAGGATAGGATAGGATAGAGGATAGGATAGGATAGAGGATAGGATAGGATAGAGGATAGGATAGGATAGAGGATAGGATAGGATAGAGGATAGGATAGGTAATTGGATAGGATAGGATAGAGGATAGGATAGGATAGAGGATAGATTAGGATAGATGATAGGATAGGATAGAGAATAGGATAGGATAGAGGATAGGATAGGATAGAGGATAGGATAGAGGATAGGATAGGATAGAGGATAGGAAAGGATAGAGGATAGGATGGGATAGAGGATAGGATAGGATAGAGGATAGGATAGGATAGAGGATAGGATAGGATAGAGGATAGGATAGGATAGAGGATAGGATAGGATAGAGGATAGGATAGAGGATCGGATAGAGGATAGGATAGGATAGAGGACAGGATAGGATAGAGGATAGGATAGGTAATTGGATAGGATAGAGGATAGGATAAGGTAGAGGATAGTATAGGATAGAGGATAGGATAGGATAGAGGATAGGATAGGATAAAGGATAGGATAGGATAGAGGATAGGATAGGATAGAGGATAGGATAGGATAGAGGATCGGATAGAGGATAGGATAGGATAGAGGATAGGAAAGGATAGAGGATAGGATGGGATAGAGGATAGGATAGGATAGAGGATAGGATAGGATAGAGGATAGGATAGAGGATAGGATAGGATAGAGGATAGGATAGGATAGAGGATAGGATAGGATAGGATAGAGGATAGGATAGGATAGGATAGAGGATAGGATAATATAGGATAGAGGATAGAGTATAGGATAGGATAGAGGATAGGATAGGATAGAGGAGAGGATAGGATAGAGGATAGGATAGGATAGAGGATAGGATAGGATAGAGGATAGGATAGGTAATTGGATAGGATAGGATAGAGGATAGGATAGGATAGAGGATAGAATAGGATAGATGATAGGATAGGATAGAGAATAGGATAGGATAGAGGATAGGATAGGATAGAGGATAGGATAGAGGATAGGATAGGATAGAGGATAGGAAAGGATAGAGGATAGGATGGGATAGAGGATAGGATAGGATAGAGGATAGGATAGGATAGAGGATAGGATAGGATAGAGGATAGGATAGGATAGAGGATAGGATAGAGGATCGGATAGAGGATAGGATAGGATAGAGGACAGGATAGGATAGAGGATAGGATAGGTAATTGGATAGGATAGAGGATAGGATAAGGTAGAGGATAGTATAGGATAGAGGATAGGATAGGATAGAGGATAGGATAGGATAAAGGATAGGATAGGATAGAGGATAGGATAGGATAGAGGATAGGATAGGATAGAGGATCGGATAGAGGATAGGATAGGATAGAGGATCGGATAGAGGATAGGATAGGATAGAGGATAGGATAGGATAGAGGATAGAGTAGGATAGAGGATAGGATAGGATAAAGGATAGGATTGGATAGAGGATCGGATAGAGGATAGGGTAGGATAGACGATAGTATAGGATAGAGGACAGGATAGAATAGAGGATAGGATAGGATAAAGGATAGGATAGGATAGAGGATAGGATAGGATAGGATAGAGGATAGAATAGGATACGATAGAGGATATGATAGGATAGAGGATAGGATAGGATAGAGGATAGGATAGGATAGAGGATAGGATAGGATAGAGGATCGGATAGAGGATAGGATAGGATAGAGGATCGGATAGAGGATAGGATAGGATAGAGGATAGGATAGGATAGAGGATAGAGTAGGATAGAGGATAGGATAGGATAAAGGATAGGATTGGATAGAGGATCGGATAGAGGATAGAATAGGATAGAGGATAGGATAGGATAGACGATAGTATAGGATAGAGGACAGGATAGAATAGAGGATAGGATAGGATAAAGGATAGGATAGGATAGAGGATAGGATAGGATAGGATAGAGGATAGGATAGGATAGAGGATAGGATAGAGGATAGGATAGGATAGAGGATAGGATAGGATAGATGATAGGAAAGGATAGAGGATAGGATGGGGTAGAGGATAGGATAGGATAGAGGATAGGATAGGATAGAGGATAGGATAGGATAGAGGATAGGATAGGAAAGAGGATAGGATAGAGGATAGGATAGGATAGAGGAGAGGATAGGATAGGTAATTGGATAGGATAGAGGATAGGATAAGGTAGAGGATAGTATAGGATAGAGGATAGGATGGGATAGAGGATAGGATAGGATAAAGGATAGGATAGGACAGATGATAGGATAGGATAGAGAATAGGATAGGATACAGGATAGGATAGGATAGAGGATAGGATAGAGGATAGGATAGAGGATAGGATAGGATAGAGGATAGGATAGGATAGATGATAGGAAAGGATAGAGGATAGGATGGGGTAGAGGATAGGATAGGATAGAGGATAGGATAGGATAGAGGATAGGATAGGATAGAGGATAGGATAGGAAAGAGGATAGGATAGAGGATAGGATAGGATAGAGGAGAGGATAGGATAGAGGATAGGATAGGATAGAGGATAGGATAAGGTAGAGGATAGTATAGGATAGAGGATAGGATGGGATAGAGGATAGGATAGGATAAAGGATAGGATAGGATAGGGGATAGGATAGGATAGGATAGAGGATAGGATAGAGGATAGGATGGGATAGAGGATCGGATAGAGGATAGGATAGGATAGAGGATAGGATAGGATAGAGGAAAGGATAGGATAGAAGATAGGATAGGATAGTTGATAGGATAGGAAAGAGGGTAGGATAGGATAGAGGATAGAGTATAGGATAGGATAGAGGATAGGATAGGATAGAGGAGAGGATAGGATAGAGGATAGGATATGATAGAGGATAGGATAGGATACGATAGAGGATAGGATAGGATAGAGGATAGGATAGGATACGATAGAGGATAGGATAGGATAGAGGATAGGATAGGATAGAGGATAGGATAGGATAGAGGATAGGATAGGATAGAGGATAGGATAGGATAGAGGATAGGATAGGATAGAGGATAGGATAGGATAGAGGATAGGATAGGATAGATAATAGGATAGGATAGGATAGAGGATAGGATAGGATAGAGGATAGAATAGGATTGAGGAGCGTTTAGGATAGAGGATAGGATATGATAGAGGATAGGATAGGATACGATAGAGGATAGGATAGGATAGAGGATAGGATAGGATAGAGGATAGGATAGGATAGAGGATAGGATAGGATAGAGGATAGGATAGGATAGAGGATAGGATAGGATAGAGGATAGGATAGGATAGAGGATAGGATAGGATAGAGGATAGGATAGGATAGAGGATAGGATAGGATAGAGGATAGGATAGGATAGAGGATAGGATAGGATAGAGGATAGGATAGGATAGAGGATAGGATAGGATAGAGGATAGGATAGGATAGAGGATAGGATAGGATAGAGGATAGGATAGGATAGAGGATAGGATAGGATAGAGGATAGGATAGGATAGGATAGAGGATAGGATTGGATAGGATAGAGGATAGGATAATATAGGATAGAGGATAGAGTATAGGATAGGATAGAGGATAGGATAGGATAGAGGAGAGGATAGGATAGAGGATAGGATAGGATAGAGGATAGGATAGGATAGAGGATAGGATAGGTAATTGGATAGGATAGGATAGAGGATAGGATAGGATAGAGGATAGAATAGGATAGATGATAGGATAGGATAGAGAATAGGATAGGATAGAGGATAGGATAGGATAGAGGATAGGATAGAGGATAGGATAGGATAGAGGATAGGAAAGGATAGAGGATAGGATGGGATAGAGGATAGGATAGGATAGAGGATAGGATAGGATAGAGGATAGGATAGGATAGAGGATAGGATAGGATAGAGGATAGGATAGAGGATCGGATAGAGGATAGGATAGGATAGAGGACAGGATAGGATAGAGGATAGGATAGGTAATTGGATAGGATAGAGGATAGGATAAGGTAGAGGATAGTATAGGATAGAGGATAGGATAGGATAGAGGATAGGATAGGATAAAGGATAGGATAGGATAGAGGATAGGATAGGATAGAGGATAGGATAGGATAGAGGATCGGATAGAGGATAGGATAGGATAGAGGATCGGATAGAGGATAGGATAGGATAGAGGATAGGATAGGATAGAGGATAGCGTAGGATAGAGGATAGGATAGGATAAAGGATAGGATTGGATAGAGGATCGGATAGAGGATAGGATAGGATAGACGATAGTATAGGATAGAGGACAGGATAGAATAGAGGATAGGATAGGATAAAGGATAGGATAGGATAGAGGATAGGATAGGATAGGATAGAGGATAGAATAGGATACGATAGAGGATAGGATAGGATAGAGGATAGGATAGGATAGAGGATAGGATAGGATAGAGGATAGGATAGGATAGAGGATAGGATAGGATAGAGGATAGGATAGGATAGAGGATAGGATAGGATAGAGGATAGGATAGGATAGAGGATAGGATAGGTAATTGGATAGGATAGGATAGAGGATAGGATAGGATAGAGGATAGATTAGGATAGATGATAGGATAGGATAGAGAATAGGATAGGATAGAGGATAGGATAGGATAGAGGATAGGATAGAGGATAGGATAGGATAGGGGATAGGAAAGGATAGAGGATAGGATGGGATAGAGGATAGGATAGGATAGAGGATAGGATAGGATAGAGGATAGGATAGGATAGAGGATAGGATAGGATAGAGGATAGGATAGGATAGAGGATAGGATAGAGGATAGGATAGGATAGAGGACAGGATAGGATAGAGGATAGGATAGGTAATTGGATAGGATAGAGGATAGGATAAGGTAGAGGATAGTATAGGATAGAGGATAGGATAGGATAGAGGATAGGATAGGATAAAGGATAGGATAGGATAGAGGATAGGATAGGATAGAGGATAGGATAGGATAGAGGATCGGATAGAGGATAGGATAGGATAGAGGATAGGATAGGATAGAGGATAGAATAGGATAGATGATAGGATAGGATAGAGAATAGGATAGGATAGAGGATAGGATAGGATAGAGGATAGGATAGAGGATAGGATAGGATAGAGGATAGGAAAGGATAGAGGATAGGATGGGATAGAGGATAGGATAGGATAGAGGATAGGATAGGATAGAGGATAGGATAGGATAGAGGATAGGATAGGATAGAGGATAGGATAGAGGATCGGATAGAGGATAGGATAGGATAGAGGACAGGATAGGATAGAGGATAGGATAGGTAATTGGATAGGATAGAGGATAGGATAAGGTAGAGGATAGTATAGGATAGAGGATAGGATAGGATAGAGGATAGGATAGGATAAAGGATAGGATAGGATAGAGGATAGGATAGGATAGAGGATAGGATAGGATAGAGGATCGGATAGAGGATAGGATAGGATAGAGGATCGGATAGAGGATAGGATAGGATAGAGGATAGGATAGGATAGAGGATAGAGTAGGATAGAGGATAGGATAGGATAAAGGATAGGATTTGATAGAGGATCGGATAGAGGATAGGATAGGATAGACGATAGTATAGGATAGAGGACAGGATAGAATAGAGGATAGGATAGGATAAAGGATAGGATAGGATAGAGGATAGGATAAGATAGGATAGAGGATAGAATAGGATACGATAGAGGATATGATAGGATAGAGGATAGGATAGGATAGAGGATAGGATAGGATAGAGGATAGGATAGGATAGAGGATCGGATAGAGGATAGGATAGGATAGAGGATCGGATAGAGGATAGGATAGGATAGAGGATAGAGTAGGATAGAGGATAGGATAGGATAAAGGATAGGATTGGATAGAGGATCGGATAGAGGATAGAATAGGATAGAGGATAGGATAGGATAGACGATAGTATAGGATAGAGGACAGGATAGAATAGAGGATAGGATAGGATAAAGGATAGGATAGGATAGAGGATAGGATAGGATAGGATAGAGGATAGGATAGGATAGAGGATAGGATAGGATAGAGGATAGGATAGGATAGAGGATAGGATAGGATAGAGGATAGGATAGAGGATAGGATAGGATAGAGGACAGGATAGGATAGAGGATAGGATAGGTAATTGGATAGGATAGAGGATAGGATAAGGTAGAGGATAGTATAGGATAGAGGATAGGATAGGATAGAGGATAGGATAGGATAAAGGATAGGATAGGATAGAGGATAGGATAGGATAGAGGATAGGATAGGATAGAGGATCGGATAGAGGATAGGATAGGATAGAGGATAGGATAGGATAGAGGATAGAATAGGATAGATGATAGGATAGGATAGAGAATAGGATAGGATAGAGGATAGGATAGGATAGAGGATAGGATAGAGGATAGGATAGGATAGAGGATAGGAAAGGATAGAGGATAGGATGGGATAGAGGATAGGATAGGATAGAGGATAGGATAGGATAGAGGATAGGATAGGATAGAGGATAGGATAGGATAGAGGATAGGATAGAGGATCGGATAGAGGATAGGATAGGATAGAGGACAGGATAGGATAGAGGATAGGATAGGTAATTGGATAGGATAGAGGATAGGATAAGGTAGAGGATAGTATAGGATAGAGGATAGGATAGGATAGAGGATAGGATAGGATAAAGGATAGGATAGGATAGAGGATAGGATAGGATAGAGGATAGGATAGGATAGAGGATCGGATAGAGGATAGGATAGGATAGAGGATCGGATAGAGGATAGGATAGGATAGAGGATAGGATAGGATAGAGGATAGAGTAGGATAGAGGATAGGATAGGATAAAGGATAGGATTTGATAGAGGATCGGATAGAGGATAGGATAGGATAGACGATAGTATAGGATAGAGGACAGGATAGAATAGAGGATAGGATAGGATAAAGGATAGGATAGGATAGAGGATAGGATAGGATAGGATAGAGGATAGAATAGGATACGATAGAGGATATGATAGGATAGAGGATAGGATAGGATAGAGGATAGGAAAGGATAGAGGATAGGATGGGATAGAGGATAGGATAGGATAGAGGATAGGATAGGATAGAGGATAGGATAGGATAGAGGATAGGATAGGATAGAGGATAGGATAGAGGATCGGATAGAGGATAGGATAGGATAGAGGACAGGATAGGATAGAGGATAGGATAGGTAATTGGATAGGATAGAGGATAGGATAAGGTAGAGGATAGTATAGGATAGAGGATAGGATAGGATAGAGGATAGGATAGGATAAAGGATAGGATAGGATAGAGGATAGGATAGGATAGAGGATAGGATAGGATAGAGGATCGGATAGAGGATAGGATAGGATAGAGGATCGGATAGAGGATAGGATAGGATAGAGGATAGGATAGGATAGAGGATAGAGTAGGATAGAGGATAGGATAGGATAAAGGATAGGATTTGATAGAGGATCGGATAGAGGATAGGATAGGATAGACGATAGTATAGGATAGAGGACAGGATAGAATAGAGGATAGGATAGGATAAAGGATAGGATAGGATAGAGGATAGGATAAGATAGGATAGAGGATAGAATAGGATACGATAGAGGATATGATAGGATAGAGGATAGGATAGGATAGAGGATAGGATAGGATAGAGGATAGGATAGGATAGAGGATCGGATAGAGGATAGGATAGGATAGAGGATCGGATAGAGGATAGGATAGGATAGAGGATAGGATAGGATAGAGGATAGAGTAGGATAGAGGATAGGATAGGATAAAGGATAGGATTGGATAGAGGATCGGATAGAGGATAGAATAGGATAGAGGATAGGATAGGATAGACGATAGTATAGGATAGAGGACAGGATAGAATAGAGGATAGGATAGGATAAAGGATAGGATAGGATAGAGGATAGGATAGGATAGGATAGAGGATAGGATAGGATAGAGGATAGGATAGGATAGAGGATAGGATAGGATAGAGGATAGGATAGGATAGAGGATAGGATAGAGGATAGGATAGGATAGAGGACAGGATAGGATAGAGGATAGGATAGGTAATTGGATAGGATAGAGGATAGGATAAGGTAGAGGATAGTATAGGATAGAGGATAGGATAGGATAGAGGATAGGATAGGATAAAGGATAGGATAGGATAGAGGATAGGATAGGATAGAGGATAGGATAGGATAGAGGATCGGATAGAGGATAGGATAGGATAGAGGATAGGATAGGATAGAGGATAGAATAGGATAGATGATAGGATAGGATAGAGAATAGGATAGGATAGAGGATAGGATAGGATAGAGGATAGGATAGAGGATAGGATAGGATAGAGGATAGGAAAGGATAGAGGATAGGATGGGATAGAGGATAGGATAGGATAGAGGATAGGATAGGATAGAGGATAGGATAGGATAGAGGATAGGATAGGATAGAGGATAGGATAGAGGATCGGATAGAGGATAGGATAGGATAGAGGACAGGATAGGATAGAGGATAGGATAGGTAATTGGATAGGATAGAGGATAGGATAAGGTAGAGGATAGTATAGGATAGAGGATAGGATAGGATAGAGGATAGGATAGGATAAAGGATAGGATAGGATAGAGGATAGGATAGGATAGAGGATAGGATAGGATAGAGGATCGGATAGAGGATAGGATAGGATAGAGGATCGGATAGAGGATAGGATAGGATAGAGGATAGGATAGGATAGAGGATAGAGTAGGATAGAGGATAGGATAGGATAAAGGATAGGATTTGATAGAGGATCGGATAGAGGATAGGATAGGATAGACGATAGTATAGGATAGAGGACAGGATAGAATAGAGGATAGGATAGGATAAAGGATAGGATAGGATAGAGGATAGGATAGGATAGGATAGAGGATAGAATAGGATACGATAGAGGATATGATAGGATAGAGGATAGGATAGGATAGAGGATAGGATAGGATAGAGGATAGGATAGGATAGAGGATCGGATAGAGGATAGGATAGGATAGAGGATCGGATAGAGGATAGGATAGGATAGAGGATAGGATAGGATAGAGGATAGAGTAGGATAGAGGATAGGATAGGATAAAGGATAGGATTGGATAGAGGATCGGATAGAGGATAGAATAGGATAGAGGATAGGATAGGATAGACGATAGTATAGGATAGAGGACAGGATAGAATAGAGGATAGGATAGGATAAAGGATAGGATAGGATAGAGGATAGGATAGGATAGGATAGAGGATAGGATAGGATAGAGGATCGGATAGAGGATAGGATAGGATAGATGATAGGATAGGATAGAGGATAGAGTAGGATAGAGGATAGGATAGGATAAAGGATAGGATTGGATAGAGGATCGGATAGAGGATAGAATAGGATAGAGGATAGGATAGGATAGAGGATAGGATAGGATAGGATAGAGGATAGGATAGAGGATAGGATAGGATAGAGGATAGGATAGGATAAAGGATAGGATAGGATAGAGGATAGGATAGGATAGAGGATAGGATAGGATAGAGGATCGGATAGAGGATAGGATAGGATAGAGGATCGGATAGAGGATAGAGTAGGATAGAGGATAGGATAGGATAAAGGATAGGATTGGATAGAGGATCGGATAGAGGATAGAATAGGATAGAGGATAGGATAGGATAGAGGATAGGATAGGATAGGATAGAGGATAGGATAGAGGATAGGATAGGATAGAGGATAGGATAGGATAAAGGATAGGATAGGATAGAGGATAGGATAGGATAGAGGATAGGATAGGATAGAGGATCGGATAGAGGATAGGATAGGATAGAGGATCGGATAGAGGATAGGATAGGATAGATGATAGGATAGGATAGAGGATAGAGTAAGATAGAGGATAGGATAGGATAAAGGATAGGATTGGATAGAGGATCGGATAGAGGATAGAATAGGATAGAGGATAGGATAGGATAGAGGATAGGATAGGATAGGATAGAGTATAGGATAGAGGATAGGATAGGACAGAGGATCGGATAGAGGATAGGATAGGATAGAGCATAGGATAGGATAGAGGAAAGGATAGGATAGAAGATAGGATAGGATAGATGATAGGATAGGAAAGAGGGTAGGATAGGATAGAGGATAGACTATAGGATAGGATAAAGGAGAGGATAGGATAGAGGATAGGATAGGATAGAGGATAGGATAGGATAGAGGATAGGATAGGATAGGATAGAGGATAGGATAGGATAGAGGATAGGATAGGATAGAGGACAGGATAGGATAGAGGATAGGATAGGTAATTGGATAGGATAGAGGATAGGATAAGGTAGAGGATAGTATAGGATAGAGGATAGGATAGGATAGAGGATAGGATAGGGTAAAGGATAGGATAGGATAGAGGATAGGATAGGATAGAGGATAGAATAGGATAGAGGATCGGATAGAGGATAGGATAGGATAGAGGATCGGATAGAGGATAGGATAGGATAGAGGATAGGATAGGATAGAGGATAGAGTAGGATAGAGGATAGGATAGGATAAAGGATAGGATTGGATAGAGGATCGGATAGAGGATAGAATAGGATAGAGGATAGGATAGGATAGACGATAGTATAGGATAGAGGACAGGATAGAATAGAGGATAGGATAGGATAAAGGATAGGATAGGATAGAGGATAGGATAGGATAGGATAGAGGATAGGATAGGATAGAGGATAGGATAGAGGATCGGATAGAGGATAGGATAGGATAGAGGACAGGATAGGATAGAGGATAGGATAGGTAATTGGATAGGATAGAGGATAGGATAAGGTAGAGGATAGTATAGGATAGAGGATAGGATAGGATAGAGGATAGGATAGGATAAAGGATAGGATAGGATAGGATAGAGGATAGGATAGGATAGAGGATCGGATAGAGGATAGGATAGGATAGAGGATAGGATAGGATAGAGGATAGAGTAGGATAGAGGATAGGATAGGATAAAGGATAGGATTGGATAGAGGATCGGATAGAGGATAGAATAGGATAGAGGATAGGATAGGATAGACGATAGTATAGGATAGAGGACAGGATAGAATAGAGGATAGGATAGGATAAAGGATAGGATAGGATAGAGGATAGGATAGGATAGGATAGAGGATAGGATAGGATAGAGGATCGGATAGAGGATAGGATAGGATAGATGATAGGATAGGATAGAGGATAGAGTAGGATAGAGGATAGGATAGGATAAAGGATAGGATTGGATAGAGGATCGGATAGAGGATAGAATAGGATAGAGGATAGGATAGGATAGAGGATAGGATAGGATAGGATAGAGGATAGGATAGAGGATAGGATAGGATAGAGGATAGGATAGGATAAAGGATAGGATAGGATAGAGGATAGGATAGGATAGAGGATAGGATAGGATAGAGGATCGGATAGAGGATAGGATAGGATAGAGGATCGGATAGAGGATAGAGTAGGATAGAGGATAGGATAGGATAAAGGATAGGATTGGATAGAGGATCGGATAGAGGATAGAATAGGATAGAGGATAGGATAGGATAGAGGATAGGATAGGATAGGATAGAGGATAGGATAGAGGATAGGATAGGATAGAGGATAGGATAGGATAAAGGATAGGATAGGATAGAGGATAGGATAGGATAGAGGATAGGATAGGATAGAGGATCGGATAGAGGATAGGATAGGATAGAGGATCGGATAGAGGATAGGATAGGATAGATGATAGGATAGGATAGAGGATAGAGTAAGATAGAGGATAGGATAGGATAAAGGATAGGATTGGATAGAGGATCGGATAGAGGATAGAATAGGATAGAGGATAGGATAGGATAGAGGATAGGATAGGATAGGATAGAGTATAGGATAGAGGATAGGATAGGACAGAGGATCGGATAGAGGATAGGATAGGATAGAGCATAGGATAGGATAGAGGAAAGGATAGGATAGAAGATAGGATAGGATAGAGGATAGGATAGGAAAGAGGGTAGGATATTATAGAGGATAGACTATAGGATAGGATAAAGGAGAGGATAGGATAGAGGATAGGATAGGATAGAGGATAGGATAGGATAGAGGATAGGATAGGATAGGATAGAGGATAGGATAGGATAGAGGATAGGATAGGATAGAGGACAGGATAGGATAGAGGATAGGATAGGTAATTGGATAGGATAGAGGATAGGATAAGGTAGAGGATAGTATAGGATAGAGGATAGGATAGGATAGAGGATAGGATAGGGTAAAGGATAGGATAGGATAGAGGATAGGATAGGATAGAGGATAGAATAGGATAGAGGATCGGATAGAGGATAGGATAGGATAGAGGATCGGATAGAGGATAGGATAGGATAGAGGATAGGATAGGATAGAGGATAGAGTAGGATAGAGGATAGGATAGGATAAAGGATAGGATTGGATAGAGGATCGGATAGAGGATAGAATAGGATAGAGGATAGGATAGGATAGACGATAGTATAGGATAGAGGACAGGATAGAATAGAGGATAGGATAGGATAAAGGATAGGATAGGATAGAGGATAGGATAGGATAGGATAGAGGATAGGATAGGATAGAGGATAGGATAGAGGATCGGATAGAGGATAGGATAGGATAGAGGACAGGATAGGATAGAGGATAGGATAGGTAATTGGATAGGATAGAGGATAGGATAAGGTAGAGGATAGTATAGGATAGAGGATAGGATAGGATAGAGGATAGGATAGGATAAAGGATAGGATAGGATAGGATAGAGGATAGGATAGGATAGACGATCGGATAGAGGATAGGATAGGATAGAGGATCGGATAGAGGATAGGATAGGATAGAGGATAGGATAGGATAGAGGATAGAGTAGGATAGAGGATAGGATAGGATAAAGGATAGGATTGGATAGAGGATCGGATAGAGGATAGAATAGGATAGAGGATAGGATAGGATAGACGATAGTATAGGATAGAGGATAGGATAGGATAGAGGATAGGATGGGATAGAGGAAAGGATAGGATAGAAGATAGGATAGGATAGATGATAGGATAGGAAAGAGGGTAGGATAGGATAGAGGATAGACTATAGGATAGGATAGAGGAGAGGATAGGATAGAGGATAGGATAGGATAGAGGACAGGATAGGATAGAGGATAGGATAGGATAGGATAGAGGATAGGATAGGATAGAGGATAGGATAATATAGGATAGAGGATAGAGTATAGGATAGGATAGAGGATAGGATAGGATAGGATAGAGGAGAGGATAGGATAGAGGATAGGATAGGATAGAGGATAGGATAGGATAGAGGATAGGATAGGATAGAATAGAGGATAGAGGATAGGATAGGTAATTGGATAGGATAGAGGATAGGATAAGTTAGAGGATAGTATAGGATAGAGGATAGGATAGGATAGAGGATCGGATAGGTAATTGGATAGGATAGGGGAGAGGATAAGGTAGAGACTAGTATAGGATAGAGGATCTGATAGAGGATAGGATAGGATAGAGGATAGGATAGGATCGAGGATAGGATAGGTAATTGGATAGGATAGAGGATAGGATATGGTAGAGGATAGTATAGGATAGAGGATAGGATAGAGGATCGGATAGGATAGGATAGAGGATAGGATAGAGGATACGATAGAGGATCGGATAGAGGATAGGATAGGATAGAGGAAAGGATAGGATAGAGGATAGGATAGGATAGATGATAGGATAGGAAAGTGGGTAGGATAGGATAGAGGATAGACTATAGGATAGGATAGAGGATAGGATAGGATAGAGGAGAGGATAGGATAGATGATACGATAGGATAGAGGATAGGATAGGATAGAGGATAGAATAGGATAGATGATATTATAGGATAGAGGATAGGATATGATAGAGTAAACGATATTATAGAGGATAGGATGGGATGGAGGATCGGATAGAGGATAGGATAGGATAGAGGATGGTATAGAGGATAGGATAGAGGATAGGATAGGATAGAGGATAGGATAGGAAAGAGGATAGGATAGGATACGATAGAGGATAGGATAGATGATAGGATAGGATAGAGGATGGGATAGGATAGAGGATAAAATATGATAGAGGATAGGATAGGATAGAGGATCGGATAGAGGATAGAATAGGATAGAGGATAGGATAGGATAGAGGATAGGATAGGATAGAGGATAGGATAGTATAGAGGATAGAATAGGATAGATGATATTATAGGATAGAGGATAGGATATGATAGAGTAAACGATATTCTAGAGGATAGGATAGGATAGAGGATCGGATAGAGGATAGGATAGGATAGAGGATGGTATAGAGGATAGGATAGGATAGAGGATGGTATAGAGGATAGGATAGAGGATAGGATAGGATAGAGGATAGGATAGGATAGAGGATAGTATAGGATAGAGAATAGGATAGATTAGAGGATAGGATAGGATAAAGGATAGGATAGGATAGAGGATAGGATAGAGGATAGGATAGGATAGGATAGAGGATAGGATAGGATAGAGGATAGGATAGGATAGAGGATCGGATAGAGGATAGGATAGGATAGAGGATCGGATAGAGGATAGGATATGATAGAGGATAGGATAGGATACAGGATAGAGTAGGATAGAGGATAGGATAAGGTAGAGGATAGTATAGGATAGAGGATAGGATAGGATAGAGGATAGGATAGGATAAAGGATAGGATAGGATAGAGGATAGGATAGGATAGAGGGGAGGATAGGATAGAGGATAGGATAGGATAGATAATAGGATAGGATAGGATAGAGGATAGGATAGGATAGAGGATAGAATAGGATTGAGGAGCGTTTAGGATAGAGGATAGGATATGATAGAGGATAGGATAGGATACGATAGAGGATAGGATAGGATAGAGGATAGGATAGGATAGAGGATAGGATAGGATAGAGGATAGGATAGGATAGAGGATAGGATAGGATAGAGGATAGGATAGGATAGAGGATAGGATAGGATAGAGGATAGGATAGGATAGAGGATAGGATAGGATAGAGGATAGGATAGGATAAAGGATAGGATAGGATAGAGGATAGGATAGGGTAGAGGATAGAATAGGATAGATGATAGGATAGGATGGAGAATAGGATAGGATAGAGGATAGGATAGGATAGAGGAGAGGATAGGATAGAGGATCGGATAGAGGATAGGATAGGATAGAGGATCGGATAGATGATAGGATAGAGGATAGGATAGGATAGAGGATAGAATAGGATACGATAGAGGATAGGATAGGATAGAGGATAGGATAGGATAGAGGATAGGATAGGATAGAGGATAGGATAGGATAGAGGATAGGATAGGTAATTGGATAGGATAGGATAGAGGATAGGATAGGATAGAGGATAGAATAGGATAGATGATAGGATAGGATAGAGAATAGGATAGGATAGAGGATAGGATAGGATAGAGGAGAGGATAGGATAGAGGATAGGATAGGATAGAGGATAGGATAGGATAGATAATAGGATAGGATAGGATAGAGGATAGGATAGGATATAGGATAGAATAGGATTGAGGAGCGTTTAGGATAGAGGATAGGATATGATAGAGGATAGGATAGGATACGATAGAGGATAGGATAGGATAGAGGATAGGATAGGATAGAGGATAGGATAGGATAGAGGATAGGATAGGATAGAGGATAGGATAGGATAGAGGATAGGATAGGATAGAGGATAGGATAGGATAGAGGATAGGATAGGATAGAGGATAGGATAGGATAGAGGATAGGATAGGATAGAGGATAGGATAGGATAAAGGATAGGATAGGATAGAGGATAGGATAGGGTAGAGGATAGAATAGGATAGATGATAGGATAGGATGGAGAATAGGATAGGATAGAGGATAGGATAGGATAGAGGATAGGATAGAGGATAGGATAGGATAGAGGATAGGAAAGGATAGAGGATAGGATGGGATAGAGGATAGGATAGGATAGAGGATAGGATAGGATAGAGGATAGGATAGGATAGAGGATAGGATAGAGGATAGGATAGAGGATAGGATAGAGGATAGGATAGGATAGAGGAAAGGTTAGGATAGAGGATAGGATAGGTAATTGGATAGGATTGAGGATAGGATAAGGTAGAGGATAGTATAGGATAGAGGATAGGATAGGATAGAGGATAGGATAGGATAAAGGATAGGATAGGATAGAGGATAGGATAGGATAGATGATACGATAGGATAGAGGATAGGATAGGATAGAGGATAGAATAGGATAGATGATATTATAGGATAGAGGATAGGATATGATAGAGTAAACGATATTATAGAGGATAGGATAGGATGGAGGATCGGATAGAGGATAGGATAGGATAGAGGATGGTATAGAGGATAGGATAGAGGATAGGATAGGATAGAGGATAGGATAGGAAAGAGGATAGGATAGGATACGATAGAGGATAGGATAGATGATAGGATAGGATAGAGGATGGGATAGGATAGAGGATAAAATATGATAGAGGATAGGATAGGATAGAGGATCGGATAGAGGATAGAATAGGATAGAGGATAGGATAGGATAGAGGATAGTATAGGATAGAGGATAGGATAGAGTAGAGGATAGGATAGGATAAAGGAGAGGATAGGATAGAGGATAGGATAGGATAGAGGATAGGATAGTATAGAGGATAGAATAGGATAGATGATATTATAGGATAGAGGATAGGATATGATAGAGTAAACGATATTCTAGAGGATAGGATAGGATAGAGGATCGGATAGAGGATAGGATAGGATAGAGGATGGTATAGAGGATAGGATAGAGGATAGTATAGGATAGAGGATAGGATAGGATAGAGGATAGGATAGGATAGAGGAAAGGATAGGATAGAGGATAGGATAGGTAATTGGATAGGATAGAGGATAGGATAAGGTAGAGGATAGTATAGGATAGAGGATAGGATAGGATAGAGGATAGGATAAGGTAGAGGATAGTATAGGATAGAGGATAGGATAGGATAGAGGATAGGATAGGATAAAGGATAGGATAGGATAGAGGATAGGATAGGATAGAGGAGAGGATAGGATAGAGGATAGGATAGGATAGAGGATAGGATAGGATAGAGGATAGGATAGGATAGGATAGAGGATAGAATAGGATACGATAGAGGATAGGATAGGATAGAGGATAGGATAGGATAGAGGATAGGATAGGATAGAGGATAGGATAGGATAGAGGATAGGATAGGATAGAGGATAGGATAGGTAATTGGATAGGATAGGATAGAGGATAGGATAGGATAGAGGATAGAATAGGATAGATGATAGGATAGGATAGAGAATAGGATAGGATAGAGGATAGGATAGGATAGAGGAGAGGATAGGATAGAGGATAGGATAGGATAGAGGATAGGATAGGATAGATAATAGGATAGGATAGGATAGAGGATAGGATAGGATAGAGGATAGAATAGGATTGAGGAGCGTTTAGGATAGAGGATAGGATATGATAGAGGATAGGATAGGATACGATAGAGGATAGGATAGGATAGAGGATAGGATAGGATAGAGGATAGGATAGGATAGAGGATAGGATAGGATAGAGGATAGGATAGGATAGAGGATAGGATAGGATAGAGGATAGGATAGGATAGAGGATAGGATAGGATAAAGGATAGGATAGGATAGAGGATAGGATAGGGTAGAGGATAGAATAGGATAGATGATAGGATAGGATGGAGAATAGGATAGGATAGAGGATAGGATAGGATAGAGGATAGGATAGAGGATAGGATAGGATAGAGGATAGGAAAGGATAGAGGATAGGATGGGATAGAGGATAGGATAGGATAGAGGATAGGATAGGATAGAGGATAGGATAGGATAGAGGATAGGATAGAGGATAGGATAGAGGATAGGATAGAGGATAGGATAGGATAGAGGAAAGGTTAGGATAGAGGATAGGATAGGTAATTGGATAGGATTGAGGATAGGATAAGGTAGAGGATAGTATAGGATAGAGGATAGGATAGGATAGAGGATAGGATAGGATAAAGGATAGGATAGGATAGAGGATAGGATAGGATAGATGATACGATAGGATAGAGGATAGGATAGGATAGAGGATAGAATAGGATAGATGATATTATAGGATAGAGGATAGGATATGATAGAGTAAACGATATTATAGAGGATAGGATAGGATGGAGGATCGGATAGAGGATAGGATAGGATAGAGGATGGTATAGAGGATAGGATAGAGGATAGGATAGGATAGAGGATAGGATATGATAGAGGATAGGATAGGATACGATAGAGGATAGGATAGGATAGAGGATAGGATAGGATAGAGGATAGGATAGGATAGAGGATAGGATAGGATAGAGGATAGGATAGGATAGAGGATAGGATAGGATAGAGGATAGGATAGGATAGAGGATAGGATAGGATAGAGGATAGGATAGGATAGAGGATAGGATAGGATAGAGGATAGGATAGGATAAAGGATAGGATAGGATAGAGGATAGGATAGGGTAGAGGATAGAATAGGATAGATGATAGGATAGGATGGAGAATAGGATAGGATAGAGGATAGGATAGGATAGAGGATAGGATAGAGGATAGGATAGGATAGAGGATAGGAAAGGATAGAGGATAGGATGGGATAGAGGATAGGATAGGATAGAGGATAGGATAGGATAGAGGATAGGATAGGATAGAGGATAGGATAGAGGATAGGATAGAGGATAGGATAGAGGATAGGATAGGATAGAGGAAAGGTTAGGATAGAGGATAGGATAGGTAATTGGATAGGATTGAGGATAGGATAAGGTAGAGGATAGTATAGGATAGAGGATAGGATAGGATAGAGGATAGGATAGGATAAAGGATAGGATAGGATAGAGGATAGGATAGGATAGATGATACGATAGGATAGAGGATAGGATAGGATAGAGGATAGAATAGGATAGATGATATTATAGGATAGAGGATAGGATATGATAGAGTAAACGATATTATAGAGGATAGGATAGGATGGAGGATCGGATAGAGGATAGGATAGGATAGAGGATGGTATAGAGGATAGGATAGAGGATAGGATAGGATAGAGGATAGGATAGGAAAGAGGATAGGATAGGATACGATAGAGGATAGGATAGATGATAGGATAGGATAGAGGATGGGATAGGATAGAGGATAAAATATGATAGAGGATAGGATAGGATAGAGGATCGGATAGAGGATAGAATAGGATAGAGGATAGGATAGGATAGAGGATAGTATAGGATAGAGGATAGGATAGAGTAGAGGATAGGATAGGATAAAGGAGAGGATAGGATAGAGGATAGGATAGGATAGAGGATAGGATAGTATAGAGGATAGAATAGGATAGATGATATTATAGGATAGAGGATAGGATATGATAGAGTAAACGATATTCTAGAGGATAGGATAGGATAGAGGATCGGATAGAGGATAGGATAGGATAGAGGATGGTATAGAGGATAGGATAGAGGATAGTATAGGATAGAGGATAGGATAGGATAGAGGATAGGATAGGATAGAGGAAAGGATAGGATAGAGGATAGGATAGGTAATTGGATAGGATAGAGGATAGGATAAGGTAGAGGATAGTATAGGATAGAGGATAGGATAGGATAGAGGATAGGATAAGGTAGAGGATAGTATAGGATAGAGGATAGGATAGGATAGAGGATAGGATAGGATAAAGGATAGGATAGGATAGAGGATAGGATAGGATAGAGGAGAGGATAGGATAGAGGATAGGATAGGATAGAGGATAGGATAGGATAGAGGATAGGATAGGATAGGATAGAGGATAGAATAGGATACGATAGAGGATAGGATAGGATAGAGGATAGGATAGGATAGAGGATAGGATAGGATAGAGGATAGGATAGGATAGAGGATAGGATAGGATAGAGGATAGGATAGGTAATTGGATAGGATAGGATAGAGGATAGGATAGGATAGAGGATAGAATAGGATAGATGATAGGATAGGATAGAGAATAGGATAGGATAGAGGATAGGATAGGATAGAGGAGAGGATAGGATAGAGGATAGGATAGGATAGAGGATAGGATAGGATAGATAATAGGATAGGATAGGATAGAGGATAGGATAGGATAGAGGATAGAATAGGATTGAGGAGCGTTTAGGATAGAGGATAGGATATGATAGAGGATAGGATAGGATACGATAGAGGATAGGATAGGATAGAGGATAGGATAGGATAGAGGATAGGATAGGATAGAGGATAGGATAGGATAGAGGATAGGATAGGATAGAGGATAGGATAGGATAGAGGATAGGATAGGATAGAGGATAGGATAGGATAGAGGATAGGATAGGATAGAGGATAGGATAGGATAAAGGATAGGATAGGATAGAGGATAGGATAGGGTAGAGGATAGAATAGGATAGATGATAGGATAGGATGGAGAATAGGATAGGATAGAGGATAGGATAGGATAGAGGATAGGATAGAGGATAGGATAGGATAGAGGATAGGAAAGGATAGAGGATAGGATGGGATAGAGGATAGGATAGGATAGAGGATAGGATAGGATAGAGGATCGGATAGAGGATAGGATAGGATAGAGGATCGGATAGAGGATAGGATATGATAGAGGATAGGATAGGATACAGGATAGAGTAGGATAGAGGATAGGATAAGGTAGAGGATAGTATAGGATAGAGGATAGGATAGGATAGAGGATAGGATAGGATAAAGGATAGGATAGGATAGAGGATAGGATAGGATAGAGGATAGGATAGGTTAGAGGATAGGATAGGATAGAGGATAGGATGGAGGATAGGATAGGTAATTGGATAGGATAGAGTATAGGATAAGGTAGAGGATAGGATAGGATAGAGGATATAATAGGGTAGAGGATAGGATAGGATAGAGGATAGGATAGGAAAGAGGATAGGATAGGATAGAGGGTAGGATAGGATAGAGGATAGGATAGAGGATAGGATAGAGGATAGGATAGAGGGTAGGATAGGATAGAGGATAGGATAGAGGATAGGATAGAGGATAGGATAGGATAGAGGATAGGATAGGATAGAGGATGGGATACGATAGAGGATAGGATATGATAGAGGATAGGATAGGATAGAGGATCGGATAGAGGATAGGATAGGATAGAGGATAGGATAGGATAGAGGATAGAATAGGATTGAGGAGCGTTTAGGATAGAGGATAGGATATGATAGAGGATAGGATAGGATACGATAGAGGATAGGATAGGATAGAGGATAGGATAGGATAGAGGATAGGATAGGATAGAGGATAGGATAGGATAGAGGATAGGATAGGATAGAGGATAGGATAGGATAGAGGATAGGATAGGATAGAGGATAGGATAGGATAGAGGATAGGATAGGATAGAGGATAGGATAGGATAAAGGATAGGATAGGATAGAGGATAGGATAGGATAGAGGATAGGATAGGATAGAGGAGAGGATAGGATAGAGGATAGGATAGGATAGAGGATAGGATAGGATAGATAATAGGATAGGATAGGATAGAGGATAGGATAGGATATAGGATAGAATAGGATTGAGGAGCGTTTAGGATAGAGGATAGGATATGATAGAGGATAGGATAGGATACGATAGAGGATAGGATAGGATAGAGGATAGGATAGGATAGAGGATAGGATATGATAGAGGATAGGATAGGATACGATAGAGGATAGGATAGGATAGAGGATAGGATAGGATAGAGGATAGGATAGGATAGAGGATAGGATAGGATAGAGGATAGGATAGGAAAGAGGATAGGATAGAGGATAGGATAGGATAGAGGAGAGGATAGGATAGAGGATAGGATAGGATAGAGGATAGGATAGGTAATTGGATAGGATAGAGGATAGGATAAGGTAGAGGATAGTATAGGATAGAGGATAGGATAGGATAGAGGATAGGATAGGATAAAGGATAGGATAGGATAGAGGATAGGATAGGATAGAGGATAGGATAGGTTAGAGGATAGGATAGGATAGAGGATAGGATGGAGGATAGGATAGGTAATTGGATAGGATAGAGTATAGGATAAGGTAGAGGATAGGATAGGATAGAGGATATAATAGGGTAGAGGATAGGATAGGATAGAGGATAGGATAGGAAAGAGGATAGGATAGGATAGAGGGTAGGATAGGATAGAGGATAGGATAGAGGATAGGATAGAGGATAGGATAGAGGGTAGGATAGGATAGAGGATAGGATAGAGGATAGGATAGAGGATAGGATAGGATAGAGGATAGGATAGGATAGAGGATGGGATACGATAGAGGATAGGATATGATAGAGGATAGGATAGGATAGAGGATCGGATAGAGGATAGGATAGGATAGAGGATAGGATAGGATAGAGGATAGAATAGGATTGAGGAGCGTTTAGGATAGAGGATAGGATATGATAGAGGATAGGATAGGATACGATAGAGGATAGGATAGGATAGAGGATAGGATAGGATAGAGGATAGGATAGGATAGAGGATAGGATAGGATAGAGGATAGGATAGGATAGAGGATAGGATAGGATAGAGGATAGGATAGGATAGAGGATAGGATAGGATAGAGGATAGGATAGGATAGAGGATAGGATAGGATAAAGGATAGGATAGGATAGAGGATAGGATAGGGTAGAGGATAGAATAGGATAGATGATAGGATAGGATGGAGAATAGGATAGGATAGAGGATAGGATAGGATAGAGGATAGGATAGAGGATAGGATAGGATAGAGGATAGGAAAGGATAGAGGATAGGATGGGATAGAGGATAGGATAGGATAGAGGATAGGATAGGATAGAGGATCGGATAGAGGATAGGATAGGATAGAGGATCGGATAGAGGATAGGATATGATAGAGGATAGGATAGGATACAGGATAGAGTAGGATAGAGGATAGGATAAGGTAGAGGATAGTATAGGATAGAGGATAGGATAGGATAGAGGATAGGATAGGATAAAGGATAGGATAGGATAGAGGATAGGATAGGATAGAGGAGAGGATAGGATAGAGGATCGGATAGAGGATAGGATAGGATAGAGGATCGGATAGATGATAGGATAGAGGATAGGATAGGATAGAGGATAGAATAGGATACGATAGAGGATAGGATAGGATAGAGGATAGGATAGGATAGAGGATAGGATAGGATAGAGGATAGGATAGGTAATTGGATAGGATAGGATAGAGGATAGGATAGGATAGAGGATAGAATAGGATAGATGATAGGATAGGATAGAGAATAGGATAGGATAGAGGATAGGATAGGATAGAGGAGAGGATAGGATAGAAGATAGGATAGGATAGAGGATAGGATAGGATAGATAATAGGATAGGATAGGATAGAGGATAGGATAGGATATAGGATAGAATAGGATTGAGGAGCGTTTAGGATAGAGGATAGGATATGATAGAGGATAGGATAGGATACGATAGAGGATAGGATAGGATAGAGGATAGGATAGGATAGAGGATAGGATAGGATAGAGGATAGGATAGGATAGAGGATAGGATAGGAAAGAGGATAGGATAGAGGATAGGATAGGATAGAGGAGAGGATAGGATAGAGGATAGGATAGGATAGAGGATAGGATAGGTAATTGGATAGGATAGAGGATAGGATAAGGTAGAGGATAGTATAGGATAGAGGATAGGATAGGATAGAGGATAGGATAGGATAAAGGATAGGATAGGATAGAGGATAGGATAGGATAGAGGATAGGATAGGTTAGAGGATAGGATAGGATAGAGGATAGGATGGAGGATAGGATAGGTAATTGGATAGGATAGAGTATAGGATAAGGTAGAGGATAGGATAGGATAGAGGATATAATAGGGTAGAGGATAGGATAGGATAGAGGATAGGATAGGAAAGAGGATAGGATAGGATAGAGGGTAGGATAGGATAGAGGATAGGATAGAGGATAGGATAGAGGATAGGATAGAGGGTAGGATAGGATAGAGGATAGGATAGAGGATAGGATAGAGGATAGGATAGGATAGAGGATAGGATAGGATAGAGGATGGGATACGATAGAGGATAGGATATGATAGAGGATAGGATAGGATAGAGGATCGGATAGAGGATAGGATAGGATAGAGGAAAGGATAGGATAGAGGATAGGATAGGATAGAGGATAGAATAGGATAGATGATAGGATAGGATAGAGAATAGGATAGGATAGAGGATAGGATAGGATAGAGGATAGGATAGAGGATAGGATAGAGGATAGGATAGAGGATAGGATAGGATAGAGGATAGGAAAGGATAGAGGATAGGATGGGATAGAGGATAGGATAGGATAGAGGATCGGATAGAGGATAGGATAGGATAGAGGATCGGATAGAGGATAGGATAGGATAGAGGATCGGATAGAGGATAGGATAGGATAGAGGATAGGATAGGATAGAGGATAGAGTAGGATAGAGGATAGGATAGGATAAAGGATAGGATTGGATAGAGGATCGGATAGAGGATAGAATAGGATAGAGGATAGGATAGGATAGAGGATAGTATAGGATAGAGGATAGGATAGGATAGAGGATAGGATAGGATAAAGGATAGGATAGGATAGAGGATAGGATAGAGGATAGGATAGGATAGAGGATAGGATAGAATAGAGGATAGGATAGGATAGAGGATAGGATAGGATAAAGGATAGGATAGGATAGAGGATAGGATAGGATAGAGGATAGGATAGGATAGAGGATCGGATAGAGGATAGGATAGGATAGAGGATCGGATAGAGGATAGGATAGGATAGAGGATCGGATAGAGGATAGGATAGGATAGAGGATAGGATAGGATAGAGGATAGAGTAGGATAGAGGATAGGATAGGATAAAGGATAGGATTGGATAGAGGATCGGATAGAGGATAGAATAGGATAGAGGATAGGATAGGATAGAGGATAGTATAGGATAGAGGATAGGATAGAATAGAGGATAGGATAGGATAAAGGATAGGATAGGATAGAGGATAGGATAGGATAGGATAGAGGATAGGATAGGATAGGATAGAGGATAGGATAGGATAGGATAGAGGATAGGATAGAGGATAGGATAGGACAGAGGATCGGATAGAGTATAGGATAGGATAGAGGATAGGATAGGATAGAGGAAAGGATAGGATAGAAGATAGGATAGGATAGATGATAGGATAGAGGATAGGATAGGATAGAGGAAAGGATAGGATAGAGGATAGGATAGGATAGAGGATAGGATAGGAAAGAGGATAGGATAGAGGATAGGATAGGATAGAGGAGAGGATAGGATAGAGGATAGGATAGGATAGAGGATAGGATAAGGTAGAGGATAGTATAGGATAGAGGATAGGATGGGATAGAGGATAGGATAGGATAAAGGATAGGATAGGACAGATGATAGGATAGGATAGAGAATAGGATAGGATACAGGATAGGATAGGATAGAGGATAGGATAGAGGATAGGATAGAGGATAGGATAGGATAGAGGATAGGATAGGATAGATGATAGGAAAGGATAGAGGATAGGATGGGGTAGAGGATAGGATAGGATAGAGGATAGGATAGGATAGAGGATAGGATAGGATAGAGGATAGGATAGGAAAGAGGATAGGATAGAGGATAGGATAGGATAGAGGAGAGGATAGGATAGGTAATTGGATAGGATAGAGGATAGGATAAGGTAGAGGATAGTATAGGATAGAGGATAGGATGGGATAGAGGATAGGATAGGATAAAGGATAGGATAGGACAGATGATAGGATAGGATAGAGAATAGGATAGGATACAGGATAGGATAGGATAGAGGATAGGATAGAGGATAGGATAGAGGATAGGATAGGATAGAGGATAGGATAGGATAGATGATAGGAAAGGATAGAGGATAGGATGGGGTAGAGGATAGGATAGGATAGAGGATAGGATAGGATAGAGGATAGGATAGGATAGAGGATAGGATAGGAAAGAGGATAGGATAGAGGATAGGATAGGATAGAGGAGAGGATAGGATAGAGGATAGGATAGGATAGAGGATAGGATAAGGTAGAGGATAGTATAGGATAGAGGATAGGATGGGATAGAGGATAGGATAGGATAAAGGATAGGATAGGATAGGGGATAGGATAGGATAGGATAGAGGATAGGATAGAGGATAGGATGGGATAGAGGATCGGATAGAGGATAGGATAGGATAGAGGATAGGATAGGATAGAGGAAAGGATAGGATAGAAGATAGGATAGGATAGTTGATAGGATAGGAAAGAGGGTAGGATAGGATAGAGGATAGAGTATAGGATAGGATAGAGGATAGGATAGGATAGAGGAGAGGATAGGATAGAGGATAGGATATGATAGAGGATAGGATAGGATACGATAGAGGATAGGATAGGATAGAGGATAGGATAGGATACGATAGAGGATAGGATAGGATAGAGGATAGGATAGGATAGAGGATAGGATAGGATAGAGGATAGGATAGGATAGAGGATAGGATAGGATAGAGGATAGGATAGGATAGAGGATAGGATAGGATAGAGGATAGGATAGGATAGAGGATAGGATAGGATAGATAATAGGATAGGATAGGATAGAGGATAGGATAGGATAGAGGATAGAATAGGATTGAGGAGCGTTTAGGATAGAGGATAGGATATGATAGAGGATAGGATAGGATACGATAGAGGATAGGATAGGATAGAGGATAGGATAGGATAGAGGATAGGATAGGATAGAGGATAGGATAGGATAGAGGATAGGATAGGATAGAGGATAGGATAGGATAGAGGATAGGATAGGATAGAGGATAGGATAGGATAGAGGATAGGATAGGATAGAGGATAGGATAGGATAGAGGATAGGATAGGATAGAGGATAGGATAGGATAGAGGATAGGATAGGATAGAGGATAGGATAGGATAGAGGATAGGATAGGATAGAGGATAGGATAGGATAGAGGATAGGATAGGATAGAGGATAGGATAGGATAGAGGATAGGATAGGATAGGATAGAGGATAGGATTGGATAGGATAGAGGATAGGATAATATAGGATAGAGGATAGAGTATAGGATAGGATAGAGGATAGGATAGGATAGAGGAGAGGATAGGATAGAGGATAGGATAGGATAGAGGATAGGATAGGATAGAGGATAGGATAGGTAATTGGATAGGATAGGATAGAGGATAGGATAGGATAGAGGATAGAATAGGATAGATGATAGGATAGGATAGAGAATAGGATAGGATAGAGGATAGGATAGGATAGAGGATAGGATAGAGGATAGGATAGGATAGAGGATAGGAAAGGATAGAGGATAGGATGGGATAGAGGATAGGATAGGATAGAGGATAGGATAGGATAGAGGATAGGATAGGATAGAGGATAGGATAGGATAGAGGATAGGATAGAGGATCGGATAGAGGATAGGATAGGATAGAGGACAGGATAGGATAGAGGATAGGATAGGTAATTGGATAGGATAGAGGATAGGATAAGGTAGAGGATAGTATAGGATAGAGGATAGGATAGGATAGAGGATAGGATAGGATAAAGGATAGGATAGGATAGAGGATAGGATAGGATAGAGGATAGGATAGGATAGAGGATCGGATAGAGGATAGGATAGGATAGAGGATCGGATAGAGGATAGGATAGGATAGAGGATAGGATAGGATAGAGGATAGCGTAGGATAGAGGATAGGATAGGATAAAGGATAGGATTGGATAGAGGATCGGATAGAGGATAGGATAGGATAGACGATAGTATAGGATAGAGGACAGGATAGAATAGAGGATAGGATAGGATAAAGGATAGGATAGGATAGAGGATAGGATAGGATAGGATAGAGGATAGAATAGGATACGATAGAGGATAGGATAGGATAGAGGATAGGATAGGATAGAGGATAGGATAGGATAGAGGATAGGATAGGATAGAGGATAGGATAGGATAGAGGATAGGATAGGATAGAGGATAGGATAGGATAGAGGATAGGATAGGATAGAGGATAGGATAGGTAATTGGATAGGATAGGATAGAGGATAGGATAGGATAGAGGATAGATTAGGATAGATGATAGGATAGGATAGAGAATAGGATAGGATAGAGGATAGGATAGGATAGAGGATAGGATAGAGGATAGGATAGGATAGAGGATAGGATAGGATAGAGGATAGGATAGGATAGAGGATAGGATAGAGGATCGGATAGAGGATAGGATAGGATAGAGGACAGGATAGGATAGAGGATAGGATAGGTAATTGGATAGGATAGAGGATAGGATAAGGTAGAGGATAGTATAGGATAGAGGATAGGATAGGATAGAGGATAGGATAGGATAAAGGATAGGATAGGATAGAGGATAGGATAGGATAGAGGATAGGATAGGATAGAGGATCGGATAGAGGATAGGATAGGATAGAGGATAGGAAAGGATAGAGGATAGGATGGGATAGGATAGAGGATAGGATAGGATAGAGGATAGGATAGGATAGAGGATAGGATAGGATAGGATAGGATAGGATAGGATAGAGGATAGGATAGGATAGGGATAGGATAGGATAGGATAGAGGATAGGATAATATAGGATAGAGGATAGAGTATAGGATAGGATAGAGGATAGGATAGGATTGAGGAGAGGATAGGATAGAGGATAGGATAGGATAGAGGATAGGATAGGATAGAGGATAGGATAGGTAATGGATAGGATAGGATAGAGGATAGGATAGGATAGAGGATAGATAGGATAGATGATAGGATAGGATAGACAATAGGATAGGATAGAGGATAGGATAGGATAGAGGATAGGATAGAGGATAGGATAGGATAGAGGATAGGAAAGGATAGAGGATAGGATGGGATAGAGGATAGGATAGGATAGAGGATAGGATAGGATAGAGGATAGGATAGGATAGAGGATAGGATAGGATAGAGGATAGGATAGGATCGGATAGAGGATAGGATAGGATAGAGGACAGGATAGGATAGAGGATAGGATAGGTAATTGGATAGGATAGAGGATAGGATAAGGTAGAGGATAGTATAGGATAGAGGATAGGATAGGATAGAGGATAGGATAGGATAAAGGATAGGATAGGATAGGATAGGATAGGATAGAGGATAGGATAGGATAGAGGATCGGATAGAGGATAGGATAGGATAGAGGATCGGATAGAGGATAGGATAGGATAGAGGATAGGATAGGATAGAGGATAGCGTAGGATAGAGGATAGGATAGGATAAAGGATAGGATTGGATAGAGGATCGGATAGAGGATAGGATAGGATAGACGATAGTATAGGATAGAGGACAGGATAGAATAGAGGATAGGATAGGATAAAGGATAGGATAGGATAGAGGATAGGATAGGATAGGATAGAGGATAGAATAGGATACGATAGAGGATAGGATAGGATAGAGGATAGGATAGGATAGAGGATAGGATAGGATAGAGGATAGGATAGAGGATAGGATAGGGATAGAGGATAGGATAGGATAGATAGGATAGGATAGGATAGAGGATAGAGGATAGGATAGATAGAGGATAGGATAGGTAATTGGATAGGATAGGATAGAGGATAGGATAGGATAGAGGATAGATTAGGATAGATGATAGGATAGGGATAGAGAATAGGATAGATAGAGGATAGGATAGGATAGAGGATAGGATAGAGGATAGGATAGGATAGAGGATAGGAAAGGATAGAGGATAGGATGGGATAGAGGATAGGATAGGATAGAGGATAGGATAGGATAGAGGATAGGATAGGATAGAGGATAGGATAGGATAGAGGATAGGATAGGATAGAGGATAGGATGGAGGATCGGATAGAGGATAGGATAGGATAGAGGACAGGATAGGATAGAGGATAGGATAGTAATTGGATAGGATAGAGGATAGGATAAGGTAGAGGATAGTATAGGATAGAGGATAGGATAGGATAGGAGATAGGATAGGATAAAGGATAGGATAGGATAGAGGATAGGATAGGATAGAGGATAGGATAGGATAGAGGATCGGATAGAGGATAGGATAGGATAGAGGATAGGAAAGGATAGAGGATAGGATGGGATAGAGGATAGGATAGGATAGAGGATAGGATAGGATAGAGGATAGGATAGAGGATAGGATAGGATAGAGGATAGGATAGGATATGAGGATAGGATAGGATAGGATAGAGGATAGGATAGGATAGGATAGAGGATAGGATAATATAGGATAGAGGATAGAGTATAGGATAGGATAGAGGATAGGATAGGATAGAGGAGAGGATAGGATAGAGGATAGGATAGGATAGAGGATAGGATAGGATAGAGGATAGGATAGGTAATTGGATAGGATAGGATAGAGGATAGGATAGGATAGAGGATAGAATAGGATAGATGATAGGATAGGATAGAGAATAGGATAGGATAGAGGATAGGATAGGATAGAGGATAGGATAGAGGATAGGATAGGATAGAGGATAGGAAAGGATAGAGGATAGGATGGGATAGAGGATAGGATAGGATAGAGGATAGGATAGGATAGAGGATAGGATAGGATAGAGGATAGGATAGTATAGAGGATAGGATAGAGGATCGGATAGAGGATAGGATAGGATAGAGGACAGGATAGGATAGAGGATAGGATAGGTAATTGGATAGGATAGAGGATAGGATAAGGTAGAGGATAGTATAGGATAGAGGATAGGATAGGATAGAGGATAGGATAGGATAAAGGATAGGATAGGATAGAGGATAGGATAGGATAGAGGATAGGATAGGATAGAGGATCGGATAGAGGATAGGATAGGATAGAGGATCGGATAGAGGATAGGATAGGATAGAGGATAGGATAGGATAGAGGATAGAGTAGGATAGAGGATAGGATAGGATAAAGGATAGGATTGGATAGAGGATCGGATAGAGGATAGGGTAGGATAGACGATAGTATAGGATAGAGGACAGGATAGAATAGAGGATAGGATAGGATAAAGGATAGGATAGGATAGAGGATAGGATAGGATAGGATAGAGGATAGAATAGGATACGATAGAGGATATGATAGGATAGAGGATAGGATAGGATAGAGGATAGGATAGGATAGAGGATAGGATAGGATAGAGGATCGGATAGAGGATAGGATAGGATAGAGGATCGGATAGAGGATAGGATAGGATAGAGGATAGGATAGGATAGAGGATAGAGTAGGATAGAGGATAGGATAGGATAAAGGATAGGATTGGATAGAGGATCGGATAGAGGATAGAATAGGATAGAGGATAGGATAGGATAGACGATAGTATAGGATAGAGGACAGGATAGAATAGAGGATAGGATAGGATAAAGGATAGGATAGGATAGAGGATAGGATAGGATAGGATAGAGGATAGGATAGGATAGAGGATAGGATAGAGGATAGGATAGGATAGAGGATAGGATAGGATAGATGATAGGAAAGGATAGAGGATAGGATGGGGTAGAGGATAGGATAGGATAGAGGATAGGATAGGATAGAGGATAGGATAGGATAGAGGATAGGATAGGAAAGAGGATAGGATAGAGGATAGGATAGGATAGAGGAGAGGATAGGATAGGTAATTGGATAGGATAGAGGATAGGATAAGGTAGAGGATAGTATAGGATAGAGGATAGGATGGGATAGAGGATAGGATAGGATAAAGGATAGGATAGGACAGATGATAGGATAGGATAGAGAATAGGATAGGATACAGGATAGGATAGGATAGAGGATAGGATAGAGGATAGGATAGAGGATAGGATAGGATAGAGGATAGGATAGGATAGATGATAGGAAAGGATAGAGGATAGGATGGGGTAGAGGATAGGATAGGATAGAGGATAGGATAGGATAGAGGATAGGATAGGATAGAGGATAGGATAGGAAAGAGGATAGGATAGAGGATAGGATAGGATAGAGGAGAGGATAGGATAGAGGATAGGATAGGATAGAGGATAGGATAAGGTAGAGGATAGTATAGGATAGAGGATAGGATGGGATAGAGGATAGGATAGGATAAAGGATAGGATAGGATAGGGGATAGGATAGGATAGGATAGAGGATAGGATAGAGGATAGGATGGGATAGAGGATCGGATAGAGGATAGGATAGGATAGAGGATAGGATAGGATAGAGGAAAGGATAGGATAGAAGATAGGATAGGATAGTTGATAGGATAGGAAAGAGGGTAGGATAGGATAGAGGATAGAGTATAGGATAGGATAGAGGATAGGATAGGATAGAGGAGAGGATAGGATAGAGGATAGGATATGATAGAGGATAGGATAGGATACGATAGAGGATAGGATAGGATAGAGGATAGGATAGGATACGATAGAGGATAGGATAGGATAGAGGATAGGATAGGATAGAGGATAGGATAGGATAGAGGATAGGATAGGATAGAGGATAGGATAGGATAGAGGATAGGATAGGATAGAGGATAGGATAGGATAGAGGATAGGATAGGATAGATAATAGGATAGGATAGGATAGAGGATAGGATAGGATAGAGGATAGAATAGGATTGAGGAGCGTTTAGGATAGAGGATAGGATATGATAGAGGATAGGATAGGATACGATAGAGGATAGGATAGGATAGAGGATAGGATAGGATAGAGGATAGGATAGGATAGAGGATAGGATAGGATAGAGGATAGGATAGGATAGAGGATAGGATAGGATAGAGGATAGGATAGGATAGAGGATAGGATAGGATAGAGGATAGGATAGGATAGAGGATAGGATAGGATAGAGGATAGGATAGGATAGAGGATAGGATAGGATAGAGGATAGGATAGGATAGAGGATAGGATAGGATAGAGGATAGGATAGGATAGAGGATAGGATAGGATAGAGGATAGGATAGGATAGAGGATAGGATAGGATAGGATAGAGGATAGGATTGGATAGGATAGAGGATAGGATAATATAGGATAGAGGATAGAGTATAGGATAGGATAGAGGATAGGATAGGATAGAGGAGAGGATAGGATAGAGGATAGGATAGGATAGAGGATAGGATAGGATAGAGGATAGGATAGGTAATTGGATAGGATAGGATAGAGGATAGGATAGGATAGAGGATAGAATAGGATAGATGATAGGATAGGATAGAGAATAGGATAGGATAGAGGATAGGATAGGATAGAGGATAGGATAGAGGATAGGATAGGATAGAGGATAGGAAAGGATAGAGGATAGGATGGGATAGAGGATAGGATAGGATAGAGGATAGGATAGGATAGAGGATAGGATAGGATAGAGGATAGGATAGGATAGAGGATAGGATAGAGGATCGGATAGAGGATAGGATAGGATAGAGGACAGGATAGGATAGAGGATAGGATAGGTAATTGGATAGGATAGAGGATAGGATAAGGTAGAGGATAGTATAGGATAGAGGATAGGATAGGATAGAGGATAGGATAGGATAAAGGATAGGATAGGATAGAGGATAGGATAGGATAGAGGATAGGATAGGATAGAGGATCGGATAGAGGATAGGATAGGATAGAGGATCGGATAGAGGATAGGATAGGATAGAGGATAGGATAGGATAGAGGATAGCGTAGGATAGAGGATAGGATAGGATAAAGGATAGGATTGGATAGAGGATCGGATAGAGGATAGGATAGGATAGACGATAGTATAGGATAGAGGACAGGATAGAATAGAGGATAGGATAGGATAAAGGATAGGATAGGATAGAGGATAGGATAGGATAGGATAGAGGATAGAATAGGATACGATAGAGGATAGGATAGGATAGAGGATAGGATAGGATAGAGGATAGGATAGGATAGAGGATAGGATAGGATAGAGGATAGGATAGGATAGAGGATAGGATAGGATAGAGGATAGGATAGGATAGAGGATAGGATAGGATAGAGGATAGGATAGGTAATTGGATAGGATAGGATAGAGGATAGGATAGGATAGAGGATAGATTAGGATAGATGATAGGATAGGATAGAGAATAGGATAGGATAGAGGATAGGATAGGATAGAGGATAGGATAGAGGATAGGATAGGATAGAGGATAGGATAGGATAGAGGATAGGATAGGATAGAGGATAGGATAGAGGATCGGATAGAGGATAGGATAGGATAGAGGACAGGATAGGATAGAGGATAGGATAGGTAATTGGATAGGATAGAGGATAGGATAAGGTAGAGGATAGTATAGGATAGAGGATAGGATAGGATAGAGGATAGGATAGGATAAAGGATAGGATAGGATAGAGGATAGGATAGGATAGAGGATAGGATAGGATAGAGGATCGGATAGAGGATAGGATAGGATAGAGGATAGGAAAGGATAGAGGATAGGATGGGATAGAGGATAGGATAGGATAGAGGATAGGATAGGATAGAGGATAGGATAGGATAGAGGATAGGATAGGATAGAGGATAGGATAGGATAGGATAGAGGATAGGATAGGATAGGATAGAGGATAGGATAATATAGGATAGAGGATAGAGTATAGGATAGGATAGAGGATAGGATAGGATAGAGGAGAGGATAGGATAGAGGATAGGATAGGATAGAGGATAGGATAGGATAGAGGATAGGATAGGTAATTGGATAGGATAGGATAGAGGATAGGATAGGATAGAGGATAGAATAGGATAGATGATAGGATAGGATAGACAATAGGATAGGATAGAGGATAGGATAGGATAGAGGATAGGATAGAGGATAGGATAGGATAGAGGATAGGAAAGGATAGAGGATAGGATGGGATAGAGGATAGGATAGGATAGAGGATAGGATAGGATAGAGGATAGGATAGGATAGAGGATAGGATAGGATAGAGGATAGGATAGAGGATCGGATAGAGGATAGGATAGGATAGAGGACAGGATAGGATAGAGGATAGGATAGGTAATTGGATAGGATAGAGGATAGGATAAGGTAGAGGATAGTATAGGATAGAGGATAGGATAGGATAGAGGATAGGATAGGATAAAGGATAGGATAGGATAGAGGATAGGATAGGATAGAGGATAGGATAGGATAGAGGATCGGATAGAGGATAGGATAGGATAGAGGATCGGATAGAGGATAGGATAGGATAGAGGATAGGATAGGATAGAGGATAGCGTAGGATAGAGGATAGGATAGGATAAAGGATAGGATTGGATAGAGGATCGGATAGAGGATAGGATAGGATAGACGATAGTATAGGATAGAGGACAGGATAGAATAGAGGATAGGATAGGATAAAGGATAGGATAGGATAGAGGATAGGATAGGATAGGATAGAGGATAGAATAGGATACGATAGAGGATAGGATAGGATAGAGGATAGGATAGGATAGAGGATAGGATAGGATAGAGGATAGGATAGGATAGAGGATAGGATAGGATAGAGGATAGGATAGGATAGAGGATAGGATAGGATAGAGGATAGGATAGGATAGAGGATAGGATAGGTAATTGGATAGGATAGGATAGAGGATAGGATAGGATAGAGGATAGATTAGGATAGATGATAGGATAGGATAGAGAATAGGATAGGATAGAGGATAGGATAGGATAGAGGATAGGATAGAGGATAGGATAGGATAGAGGATAGGAAAGGATAGAGGATAGGATGGGATAGAGGATAGGATAGGATAGAGGATAGGATAGGATAGAGGATAGGATAGGATAGAGGATAGGATAGGATAGAGGATAGGATAGGATAGAGGATAGGATAGAGGATCGGATAGAGGATAGGATAGGATAGAGGACAGGATAGGATAGAGGATAGGATAGGTAATTGGATAGGATAGAGGATAGGATAAGGTAGAGGATAGTATAGGATAGAGGATAGGATAGGATAGAGGATAGGATAGGATAAAGGATAGGATAGGATAGAGGATAGGATAGGATAGAGGATAGGATAGGATAGAGGATCGGATAGAGGATAGGATAGGATAGAGGATAGGAAAGGATAGAGGATAGGATGGGATAGAGGATAGGATAGGATAGAGGATAGGATAGGATAGAGGATAGGATAGAGGATAGGATAGGATAGAGGATAGGATAGGATAGAGGATAGGATAGGATAGGATAGAGGATAGGATAGGATAGGATAGAGGATAGGATAATATAGGATAGAGGATAGAGTATAGGATAGGATAGAGGATAGGATAGGATAGAGGAGAGGATAGGATAGAGGATAGGATAGGATAGAGGATAGGATAGGATAGAGGATAGGATAGGTAATTGGATAGGATAGGATAGAGGATAGGATAGGATAGAGGATAGAATAGGATAGATGATAGGATAGGATAGAGAATAGGATAGGATAGAGGATAGGATAGGATAGAGGATAGGATAGAGGATAGGATAGGATAGAGGATAGGAAAGGATAGAGGATAGGATGGGATAGAGGATAGGATAGGATAGAGGATAGGATAGGATAGAGGATAGGATAGGATAGAGGATAGGATAGGATAGAGGATAGGATAGGATAGAGGATAGGATAGGATAGAGGATAGGATAGGATAGAGGATAGGATAGGATAGAGGATAGGATAGGATAGAGGATAGGATAGGTAATTGGATAGGATAGGATAGAGGATAGGATAGGATAGAGGATAGATTAGGATAGATGATAGGATAGGATAGAGAATAGGATAGGATAGAGGATAGGATAGGATAGAGGATAGGATAGAGGATAGGATAGGATAGAGGATAGGATAGGATAGAGGATAGGATAGGATAGAGGATAGGATAGAGGATCGGATAGAGGATAGGATAGGATAGAGGACAGGATAGGATAGAGGATAGGATAGGTAATTGGATAGGATAGAGGATAGGATAAGGTAGAGGATAGTATAGGATAGAGGATAGGATAGGATAGAGGATAGGATAGGATAAAGGATAGGATAGGATAGAGGATAGGATAGGATAGAGGATAGGATAGGATAGAGGATCGGATAGAGGATAGGATAGGATAGAGGATAGGAAAGGATAGAGGATAGGATGGGATAGAGGATAGGATAGGATAGAGGATAGGATAGGATAGAGGATAGGATAGGATAGAGGATAGGATAGGATAGAGGATAGGATAGGATAGGATAGAGGATAGGATAGGATAGGATAGAGGATAGGATAATATAGGATAGAGGATAGAGTATAGGATAGGATAGAGGATAGGATAGGATAGAGGAGAGGATAGGATAGAGGATAGGATAGGATAGAGGATAGGATAGGATAGAGGATAGGATAGGTAATTGGATAGGATAGGATAGAGGATAGGATAGGATAGAGGATAGAATAGGATAGATGATAGGATAGGATAGACAATAGGATAGGATAGAGGATAGGATAGGATAGAGGATAGGATAGAGGATAGGATAGGATAGAGGATAGGAAAGGATAGAGGATAGGATGGGATAGAGGATAGGATAGGATAGAGGATAGGATAGGATAGAGGATAGGATAGGATAGAGGATAGGATAGGATAGAGGATAGGATAGAGGATCGGATAGAGGATAGGATAGGATAGAGGACAGGATAGGATAGAGGATAGGATAGGTAATTGGATAGGATAGAGGATAGGATAAGGTAGAGGATAGTATAGGATAGAGGATAGGATAGGATAGAGGATAGGATAGGATAAAGGATAGGATAGGATAGAGGATAGGATAGGATAGAGGATAGGATAGGATAGAGGATCGGATAGAGGATAGGATAGGATAGAGGATCGGATAGAGGATAGGATAGGATAGAGGATAGGATAGGATAGAGGATAGCGTAGGATAGAGGATAGGATAGGATAAAGGATAGGATTGGATAGAGGATCGGATAGAGGATAGGATAGGATAGACGATAGTATAGGATAGAGGACAGGATAGAATAGAGGATAGGATAGGATAAAGGATAGGATAGGATAGAGGATAGGATAGGATAGGATAGAGGATAGAATAGGATACGATAGAGGATAGGATAGGATAGAGGATAGGATAGGATAGAGGATAGGATAGGATAGAGGATAGGATAGGATAGAGGATAGGATAGGATAGAGGATAGGATAGGATAGAGGATAGGATAGGATAGAGGATAGGATAGGATAGAGGATAGGATAGGTAATTGGATAGGATAGGATAGAGGATAGGATAGGATAGAGGATAGATTAGGATAGATGATAGGATAGGATAGAGAATAGGATAGGATAGAGGATAGGATAGGATAGAGGATAGGATAGAGGATAGGATAGGATAGAGGATAGGAAAGGATAGAGGATAGGATGGGATAGAGGATAGGATAGGATAGAGGATAGGATAGGATAGAGGATAGGATAGGATAGAGGATAGGATAGGATAGAGGATAGGATAGGATAGAGGATAGGATAGAGGATCGGATAGAGGATAGGATAGGATAGAGGACAGGATAGGATAGAGGATAGGATAGGTAATTGGATAGGATAGAGGATAGGATAAGGTAGAGGATAGTATAGGATAGAGGATAGGATAGGATAGAGGATAGGATAGGATAAAGGATAGGATAGGATAGAGGATAGGATAGGATAGAGGATAGGATAGGATAGAGGATCGGATAGAGGATAGGATAGGATAGAGGATAGGAAAGGATAGAGGATAGGATGGGATAGAGGATAGGATAGGATAGAGGATAGGATAGGATAGAGGATAGGATAGAGGATAGGATAGGATAGAGGATAGGATAGGATAGAGGATAGGATAGGATAGGATAGAGGATAGGATAGGATAGGATAGAGGATAGGATAATATAGGATAGAGGATAGAGTATAGGATAGGATAGAGGATAGGATAGGATAGAGGAGAGGATAGGATAGAGGATAGGATAGGATAGAGGATAGGATAGGATAGAGGATAGGATAGGTAATTGGATAGGATAGGATAGAGGATAGGATAGGATAGAGGATAGAATAGGATAGATGATAGGATAGGATAGAGAATAGGATAGGATAGAGGATAGGATAGGATAGAGGATAGGATAGAGGATAGGATAGGATAGAGGATAGGAAAGGATAGAGGATAGGATGGGATAGAGGATAGGATAGGATAGAGGATAGGATAGGATAGAGGATAGGATAGGATAGAGGATAGGATAGGATAGAGGATAGGATAGAGGATCGGATAGAGGATAGGATAGGATAGAGGACAGGATAGGATAGAGGATAGGATAGGTAATTGGATAGGATAGAGGATAGGATAAGGTAGAGGATAGTATAGGATAGAGGATAGGATAGGATAGAGGATAGGATAGGATAAAGGATAGGATAGGATAGAGGATAGGATAGGATAGAGGATAGGATAGGATAGAGGATCGGATAGAGGATAGGATAGGATAGAGGATCGGATAGAGGATAGGATAGGATAGAGGATAGGATAGGATAGAGGATAGAGTAGGATAGAGGATAGGATAGGATAAAGGATAGGATTGGATAGAGGATCGGATAGAGGATAGGGTAGGATAGACGATAGTATAGGATAGAGGACAGGATAGAATAAAGGATAGGATAGGATAAAGGATAGGATAGGATAGAGGATAGGATAGGATAGGATAGAGGATAGAATAGGATACGATAGAGGATATGATAGGATAGAGGATAGGATAGGATAGAGGATAGGATAGGATAGAGGATAGGATAGGATAGAGGATCGGATAGAGGATAGGATAGGATAGAGGATCGGATAGAGGATAGGATAGGATAGAGGATAGGATAGGATAGAGGATAGAGTAGGATAGAGGATAGGATAGGATAAAGGATAGGATTGGATAGAGGATCGGATAGAGGATAGAATAGGATAGAGGATAGGATAGGATAGACGATAGTATAGGATAGAGGACAGGATAGAATAGAGGATAGGATAGGATAAAGGATAGGATAGGATAGAGGATAGGATAGGATAGGATAGAGGATAGGATAGGATAGAGGATCGGATAGAGGATAGGATAGGATAGATGATAGGATAGGATAGAGGATAGAGTAGGATAGAGGATAGGATAGGATAAAGGATAGGATTGGATAGAGGATCGGATAGAGGATAGAATAGGATAGAGGATAGGATAGGATAGAGGATAGGATAGGATAGGATAGAGGATAGGATAGAGGATAGGATAGGATAGAGGATAGGATAGGATAAAGGATAGGATAGGATAGAGGATAGGATAGGATAGAGGATAGGATAGGATAGAGGATCGGATAGAGGATAGGATAGGATAGAGGATCGGATAGAGGATAGAGTAGGATAGAGGATAGGATAGGATAAAGGATAGGATTGGATAGAGGATCGGATAGAGGATAGAATAGGATAGAGGATAGGATAGGATAGAGGACAGGATAGGATAGGATAGAGGATAGGATAGAGGATAGGATAGGATAGAGGATAGGATAGGATAAAGGATAGGATAGGATAGAGGATAGGATAGGATAGAGGATAGGATAGGATAGAGGATCGGATAGAGGATAGGATAGGATAGAGGATCGGATAGAGGATAGGATAGGATAGATGATAGGATAGGATAGAGGATAGAGTAAGATAGAGGATAGGATAGGATAAAGGATAGGATTGGATAGAGGATCGGATAGAGGATAGAATAGGATAGAGGATAGGATAGGATAGAGGATAGGATAGGATAGGATAGAGTATAGGATAGAGGATAGGATAGGACAGAGGATCGGATAGAGGATAGGATAGGATAGAGCATAGGATAGGATAGAGGAAAGGATAGGATAGAAGATAGGATAGGATAGATGATAGGATAGGAAAGAGGGTAGGATAGGATAGAGGATAGACTATAGGATATGATAAAGGAGAGGATAGGATAGAGGATAGGATAGGATAGAGGATAGGATAGGATAGAGGATAGGATAGGATAGGATAGAGGATAGGATAGGATAGAGGATAGGATAGGATAGAGGATAGGATAGGTAATTGGATAGGATAGAGGATAGGATAAGGTAGAGGATAGTATAGGATAGAGGATAGGATAGGATAGAGGATAGGATAGGATAAAGGATAGGATAGGATAGAGGATAGGATAGGATAGAGGATAGGATAGGATAGAGGATCGGATAGAGGATAGGATAGGATAGAGGATCGGATAGAGGATAGGATAGGATAGAGGATAGGATAGGATAGAGGATAGAGTAGGATAGAGGATAGGATAGGATAAAGGATAGGATTGGATAGAGGATCGGATAGAGGATAGAATAGGATAGAGGACAGGATAGGATAGACGATAGTATAGGATAGAGGACAGGATAGAATAGAGGATAGGATAGGATAAAGGATAGGATAGGATAGAGGATAGGATAGGATAGGATAGAGGATAGGATAGGATAGAGGATAGGATAGAGGATCGGATAGAGGATAGGATAGGATAGAGGACAGGATAGGATAGAGGATAGGATAGGTAATTGGATAGGATAGAGGATAGGATAAGGTAGAGGATAGTATAGGATAGAGGATAGGATAGGATAGAGGATAGGATAGGATAAAGGATAGGATAGGATAGAATAGAGGATAGAGGATAGGATAGGTAATTGGATAGGATAGAGGATAGGATAAGTTAGAGGATAGTATAGGATAGAGGATAGGATAGGATAGAGGATCGGATAGGTAATTGGATAGGATAGGGGAGAGGATAAGGTAGAGACTAGTATAGGATAGAGGATCTGATAGAGGATAGGATAGGATAGAGGATAGGATAGGATCGAGGATAGGATAGGTAATTGGATAGGATAGAGGATAGGATATGGTAGAGGATAGTATAGGATAGAGGATAGGATAGAGGATCGGATAGGATAGGATAGAGGATAGGATAGAGGATACGATAGAGGATCGGATAGAGGATAGGATAGGATAGAGGAAAGGATAGGATAGAGGATAGGATAGGATAGATGATAGGATAGGAAAGTGGGTAGGATAGGATAGAGGATAGACTATAGGATAGGATAGAGGATAGGATAGGATAGAGGAGAGGATAGGATAGATGATACGATAGGATAGAGGATAGGATAGGATAGAGGATAGAATAGGATAGATGATATTATAGGATAGAGGATAGGATATGATAGAGTAAACGATATTATAGAGGATAGGATGGGATGGAGGATCGGATAGAGGATAGGATAGGATAGAGGATGGTATAGAGGATAGGATAGAGGATAGGATAGGATAGAGGATAGGATAGGAAAGAGGATAGGATAGGATACGATAGAGGATAGGATAGATGATAGGATAGGATAGAGGATGGGATAGGATAGAGGATAAAATATGATAGAGGATAGGATAGGATAGAGGATCGGATAGAGGATAGAATAGGATAGAGGATAGGATAGGATAGAGGATAGGATAGGATAGAGGATAGGATAGTATAGAGGATAGAATAGGATAGATGATATTATAGGATAGAGGATAGGATATGATAGAGTAAACGATATTCTAGAGGATAGGATAGGATAGAGGATCGGATAGAGGATAGGATAGGATAGAGGATGGTATAGAGGATAGGATAGAGGATAGGATAGGATAGAGGATAGGATAGGATAGAGGATAGTATAGGATAGATGATATTATAGGATAGAGGATAGGATATGATAGAGTAAACGATATTATAGAGGATAGGATAGGATGGAGGATCGGATAGAGGATAGGATAGGATAGAGTAAACGATATTATAGAGGATAGGATAGGATGGAGGATCGGATAGAGGATAGGATAGGATAGAGGATGGTATAGAGGATAGGATAGAGGATAGGATAGGATAGAGGATAGGATAGGAAAGAGGATAGGATAGGATACGATAGAGGATAGGATAGATGATAGGATAGGATAGAGGATGGGATAGGATAGAGGATAAAATATGATAGAGGATAGGATAGGATAGAGGATCGGATAGAGGATAGAATAGGATAGAGGATAGGATAGGATAGAGGATAGTATAGGATAGAGGATAGGATAGAGTAGAGGATAGGATAGGATAAAGGAGAGGATAGGATAGAGGATAGGATAGGATAGAGGATAGGATAGTATAGAGGATAGAATAGGATAGATGATATTATAGGATAGAGGATAGGATATGATAGAGTAAACGATATTCTAGAGGATAGGATAGGATAGAGGATCGGATAGAGGATAGGATAGGATAGAGGATGGTATAGAGGATAGGATAGAGGATAGTATAGGATAGAGGATAGGATAGGATAGAGGATAGGATAGGATAGAGGAAAGGATAGGATAGAGGATAGGATAGGTAATTGGATAGGATAGAGGATAGGATAAGGTAGAGGATAGTATAGGATAGAGGATAGGATAGGATAGAGGATAGGATAAGGTAGAGGATAGTATAGGATAGAGGATAGGATAGGATAGAGGATAGGATAGGATAAAGGATAGGATAGGATAGAGGATAGGATAGGATAGAGGAGAGGATAGGATAGAGGATAGGATAGGATAGAGGATAGGATAGGATAGAGGATAGGATAGGATAGGATAGAGGATAGAATAGGATACGATAGAGGATAGGATAGGATAGAGGATAGGATAGGATAGAGGATAGGATAGGATAGAGGATAGGATAGGATAGAGGATAGGATAGGATAGAGGATAGGATAGGTAATTGGATAGGATAGGATAGAGGATAGGATAGGATAGAGGATAGAATAGGATAGATGATAGGATAGGATAGAGAATAGGATAGGATAGAGGATAGGATAGGATAGAGGAGAGGATAGGATAGAGGATAGGATAGGATAGAGGATAGGATAGGATAGATAATAGGATAGGATAGGATAGAGGATAGGATAGGATAGAGGATAGAATAGGATTGAGGAGCGTTTAGGATAGAGGATAGGATATGATAGAGGATAGGATAGGATACGATAGAGGATAGGATAGGATAGAGGATAGGATAGGATAGAGGATAGGATAGGATAGAGGATAGGATAGGATAGAGGATAGGATAGGATAGAGGATAGGATAGGATAGAGGATAGGATAGGATAGAGGATAGGATAGGATAGAGGATAGGATAGGATAGAGGATAGGATAGGATAGAGGATAGGATAGGATAAAGGATAGGATAGGATAGAGGATAGGATAGGGTAGAGGATAGAATAGGATAGATGATAGGATAGGATGGAGAATAGGATAGGATAGAGGATAGGATAGGATAGAGGATAGGATAGAGGATAGGATAGGATAGAGGATAGGAAAGGATAGAGGATAGGATGGGATAGAGGATAGGATAGGATGGAGGATAGGATAGGATAGAGGATAGGATAGGATAGAGGATAGGATAGAGGATAGGATAGAGGATAGGATAGGATAGAGGAAAGGATAGGATAGAGGATAGGATAGGTAATTGGATAGGATAGAGGATAGGATAAGGTAGAGGATAGTATAGGATAGAGGATAGGATAGGATAGAGGATAGGACAGGATAAAGGATAGGATAGGATAGAGGATAGGATAGGATAGAGGATAGGATAGGATAGAGGATCGGATAGAGGATAGGATAGGATAGAGGATCGGATAGAGGATAGGATATGATAGAGGATAGGATAGGATACAGGATAGAGTAGGATAGAGGATAGGATAAGGTAGAGGATAGTATAGGATAGAGGATAGGATAGGATAGAGGATAGGATAGGATAAAGGATAGGATAGGATAGAGGATAGGATAGGATAGAGGAGAGGATAGGATAGAGGATCGGATAGAGGATAGGATAGGATAGAGGATCGGATAGATGATAGGATAGAGGATAGGATAGGATAGAGGATAGAATAGGATACGATAGAGGATAGGATAGGATAGAGGATAGGATAGGATAGAGGATAGGATAGGATAGAGGATAGGATAGGTAATTGGATAGGATAGGATAGAGGATAGGATAGGATAGAGGATAGAATAGGATAGATGATAGGATAGGATAGAGAATAGGATAGGATAGAGGATAGGATAGGATAGAGGAGAGGATAGGATAGAGGATAGGATAGGATAGAGGATAGGATAGGATAGATAATAGGATAGGATAGGATAGAGGATAGGATAGGATATAGGATAGAATAGGATTGAGGAGCGTTTAGGATAGAGGATAGGATATGATAGAGGATAGGATAGGATACGATAGAGGATAGGATAGGATAGAGGATAGGATAGGATAGAGGATAGGATAGGATAGAGGATAGGATAGGATAGAGGATAGGATAGGATAGAGGATAGGATAGGATAGAGGATAGGATAGGATAGAGGATAGGATAGGATAGAGGATAGGATAGGATAGAGGATAGGATAGGATAGAGGATAGGATAGGATAAAGGATAGGATAGGATAGAGGATAGGATAGGGTAGAGGATAGGATAGGATAGAGGATAGGATAGAGGATAGGATAGGATAGAGGATAGGAAAGGATAGAGGATAGGATGGGATAGAGGATAGGATAGGATAGAGGATAGGATAGGATAGAGGATAGGATAGGATAGAGGATAGGATAGAGGATAGAATAGAGGATAGGATAGGATAGAGGAAAGGTTAGGATAGAGGATAGGATAGGTAATTGGATAGGATTGAGGATAGGATAAGGTAGAGGATAGTATAGGATAGAGGATAGGATAGGATAGAGGATAGGATAGGATAAAGGATAGGATAGGATAGAGGATAGGATAGGATAGATGATACGATAGGATAGAGGATAGGATAGGATAGAGGATAGAATAGGATAGATGATATTATAGGATAGAGGATAGGATATGATAGAGTAAACGATATTATAGAGGATAGGATAGGATGGAGGATCGGATAGAGGATAGGATAGGATAGAGGATGGTATAGAGGATAGGATAGAGGATAGGATAGGATAGAGGATAGGATAGGAAAGAGGATAGGATAGGATACGATAGAGGATAGGATAGATGATAGGATAGGATAGAGGATGGGATAGGATAGAGGATAAAATATGATAGAGGATAGGATAGGATAGAGGATCGGATAGAGGATAGAATAGGATAGAGGATAGGATAGGATAGAGGATAGTATAGGATAGAGGATAGGATAGAGTAGAGGATAGGATAGGATAAAGGAGAGGATAGGATAGAGGATAGGATAGGATAGATAATAGGATAGTATAGAGGATAGAATAGGATAGATGATATTATAGGATAGAGGATAGGATATGATAGAGTAAACGATATTCTAGAGGATAGGATAGGATAGAGGATCGGATAGAGGATAGGATAGGATAGAGGATGGTATAGAGGATAGGATAGAGGATAGGATAGGATAGAGGATAGGATAGGATAGAGGATAGTATAGGATAGAGAATAGGATAGATTAGAGGATAGGATAGGATAAAGGATAGGATAGGATAGAGGATAGGATAGAGGATAGGATAGGATAGGATAGAGGATAGGATAGAGGATAGGATAGGATAGAGGATCGGATAGAGGATAGGATAGGATAGAGGATAGGATAGGATAGAGGAAAGGATAGGATAGAAGATAGGATAGGATAGATGATAGGATAGGAAAGAGGGTAGGATAGGATAGAGGATAGAGTATAGGATGGGATAGAGGATAGGATAGGATAGAGGAGAGGATAGGATAGAGGATAGGATAGGATAGAGGATAGGATATGATAGAGGATAGGATAGGATACGATAGAGGATAGGATAGGATAGAGGATAGGATAGGATAGAGGATAGGATAGGATAGAGGATAGGATAGGATAGAGGATAGGATAGGATAGAGGATAGGATAGGATAGAGGATAGGATAGAGGATAGGATAGAGGATAGGATAGGTAATTGGATAGGATAGAGGATAGGATAAGGTAGAGGATAGTATAGGATTAGAGGATAGGATAGGATAGAGGATAGGATAGGATAAAGGATAGGATAGGATAGAGGATAGGATAGGATAGAGGATAGGATAGGATAGAGGATCGGATAGAGGATAGGATAGGATAGAGGATCGGATAGAGGATAGGATATGATAGAGGATAGGATAGGATAGAGGATAGAGTAGGATAGAGGATAGGATAAGGTAGAGGATAGTATAGGATAGAGGATAGGATAGGATAGAGGATAGGATAGGATAAAGGATAGGATAGGATAGAGGATAGGATAGGATAGAGGAGAGGATAGGATAGAGGATCGGATAGAGGATAGGATAGGATAGAGGATCGGATAGATGATAGGATAGGAAAGAGGGTAGGATAGGATAGAGGATAGGATAGGATAGAGGAGAGGATAGGATAGAGGATACGATAGGATAGAGGATAGGATAGGATAGAGGATAGAATAGGATAGATGATATTATAGGATAGAGGATAGGATATGATAGAGTAAACGATATTATAGAGGATAGGATAGGCTAGAGGATCGGATAGAGGATAGGATAGGATAGAGGATGGTATAGAGGATAGGATAGAGGATAGGATAGGATAGAGGATAGGATAGGATAGAGGATAGTATAGGATAGAGAATAGGATAGAATAGAGGATAGGATAGGATAAAGGATAGGATAGGATAGAGGATAGGATAGGATAGGATAGAGGATAGGATAGGATAGGATAGAGGATAGGATAGGATAGGATAGAGGATAGGATAGAGGATAGGATAGGATAGAGGATCGGATAGAGGATAGGATAGGATAGAGGATAGGATAGGATAGAGGAAAGGATAGGATAGAAGATAGGATAGGATAGATGATAGGATAGGAAAGAGGGTAGGATAGGATAGAGGATAGAGTATAGGATACGATAGAGGATAGGATAGGATAGAGGAGAGGATAGGATAGGATAGAGGATAGGATAGGATAGAGGATAGAGTATAGGATAGGATAGAGGATAGGATAGGATAGAGGAGAGGATAGGATAGAGGATAGGATAGAGGATAGGATAGGATAGAGGATAGGATAGGATAGAGGATAGGATAAGATAGAGGATAGGATAGGATACAGGATAGGATAGGTAATTGGATAGGATAGAGGATAGGATAAGTTAGAGGATAGTATAGGATAGAGGATAGGATAGGATAGAGGATAGGATAGGATAGAGGAGAGGATAGGATAGAGGATAGGATAGAGGATAGGATAGGATAGAGGATAGGATAGGATAGAGGATAGGATAGGATAGGATAGAGGATAGGATAGGATAGAGGATAGAATAGGATTGAGGAGCGTTTAGGATAGAGGATAGGATATGATAGAGGATAGGATAGGATACGATAGAGGATAGGATAGGATAGAGGATAGGATAGGATAGAGGATAGGATAGGATAGAGGATAGGATAGGATAGAGGATAGGATAGGATAGAGGATAGGATAGGTAATTGGATAGGATAGAGGATAGGATAAGTTAGAGGATAGTATAGGATAGAGGATAGGATAGGATAGAGGATAGGATAGGATAAAGGATAGGATAGGATAGAGGATAGTATAGGATAGAGGATAGAATAGGATAGATGATATTATAGGATAGAGGATAGGATATGATAGAGTAAACGATATTATAGAGGATAGGATAGGATAGAGGATCGGATAGAGGATAGGATAGGATAGAGGATGGTATAGAGGATAGGATAGAGGATAGGATAGGATAGAGGATAGGATAGGATAGGATAGAGGATAGGATAGAGGATAGGATAGGACAGAGGATCGGATAGAGGATAGGATAGGATGGAGGATAGGATAGGATAGAGGAAAGGATAGGATAGAAGATAGGATAGGATAGAGGATACGATAGGATAGAGGATAGGATAGGATAGAGGATAGAATAGGATAGATGATATTATAGGATAGAGGATAGGATATGATAGAGTAAACGATATTATAGAGGATAGGATAGGATAGAGGATCGGATAGAGGATAGGATAGGATAGAGGATGGTATAGAGGATAGGATAGAGGATAGGATAGGATAGAGGATAGGATAGGAAAGATGATAGGATAGGATACGATAGAGGATAGGATAGATGATAGGATAGGATAGAGGATGGGATAGGATAGAGGATAGGATATGATAGAGGATAGGATAGGATAGAGGATCGGATAGAGGATAGAATAGGATAGAGGATAGGATAGGATAGAGGATAGTATAGGATAGAGGATAGGATAGAGTAGAGGATAGGATAGGATAAAGGAGGGGATAGGATAGAGGATAGGATAGGATAGGATAGAGGATAGGATAGGATAGAGGATAGAGTATAGGATAGGATAGAGGATAGGATAGGATAGAGGAGAGGATAGGATAGAGGATAGGATAGAGGGTAGGATAGGATAGAGGATAGGATATGATAGAGGATAGGATAGAATAGAGGATAGGATAGGATAGAGGATAGGATAGGATACGATAGAGGATAGGATAGGATAGAGGATAGGATAGGATAGAGGATAGGATAGGATAGAGGATAGGATAGGATAGAGGATAGGATAGGTAATTGGATAGGATAGAGGATAGGATAAGTTAGAGGATAGTATAGGATAGAGGATAGGATAGGATAGAGGATAGGATAGGATAGAGGAGAGGATAGGATAGAGGATAGGATAGAGGATAGGATAGAGGATAGGATAGGATAGAGGATAGGATAGGATAGAGGATAGGATAGGATAGAGGATAGGATAGGATAGGATAGAGGATAGGATAGGATAGAGGATAGAATAGGATTGAGGAGCGTTTAGGATAGAGGATAGGATATGAAAGAGGATAGGATAGGATACGATAGAGGATATGATAGGATAGAGGATAGGATAGGATAGAGGATAGGATAGGATAGAGGATAGGATAGGATAGAGGATAGGATAGGATAAAGGATAGGATAGGATAGAGGATAGTATAGGATAGAGGATAGAATAGGATAGATGATATTATAGGATAGAGGATAGGATATGATAGAGTAAACGATATTATAGAGGATAGGATAGGATAGAGGATCGGATAGAGGATAGAATAGGATAGAGGATAGGATAGGATAGAGGATAGTATGGGATAGAGGATAGGATAGAGTAGAGGATAGGATAGGATAAAGGAGAGGATAGGATAGAGGATAGGATAGGATAGGATAGAGGATAGGATAGGATAGGATAGAGGATAGGATAGAGGATAGGATAGGATAGAGGATCGGATAGAGGATAGGATAGGATAGAGGATAGGATAGGATAGAGGAAAGGATAGGATAGAAGATAGGATAGGATAGATGATAGGATAGGAAAGAGGGTAGGATAGGATAGAGGATAGAGTATAGGATACGATAGAGGATAGGATAGGATAGAGGAGAGGATAGGATAGAGGATAGGATAGGATAGAGGATAGGATAGGATAGAGGATAGGATAGGATAGGATAGAGGATAGGATAGGATAGAGGATAGAATAGGATTGAGGAGCGTTTAGGATAGAGGATAGGATATGATAGAGGATAGGATAGGATACGATAGAGGATAGGATAGGATAGAGGATAGGATAGGATAGAGGATAGGATAGGATAGAGGATAGGATAGGATAGAGGATAGGATAGGATAGAGGATAGGATAGGATAGAGGATAGGATAGGATAGAGGATAGGATAGGATAGGATAGAGGATAGGATAGGATAGGATAGAGGATAGGATAGGATAGAGGATAGAGTATAGGATAGGATAGAGGATAGGATAGGATAGAGGATAGGATAGGATAGAGGAAAGGATAGGATAGAAGATAGGATAGGATAGATGATAGGATAGGAAAGAGGGTAGGATAGGATAGAGGATAGAGTATAGGATAGGATAGAGGATAGGATAGGATAGAGGAGAGGATATGATAGAGGATAGGATAGGATAGAGGATAGGATAGGATAGAGGATAGGATAGGATAGGATAGAGGATAGGATAGGATAGAGGATAGAATAGGATTGAGGAGCGTTTAGGATAGAGGATAGGATATGATAGAGGATAGGATAGGATACGATAGAGGATAGGATAGGATAGAGGATAGGATAGGATAGAGGATAGGATAGGATAGAGGATAGGATAGGATAGAGGATAGGATAGGATAGAGGATAGGATAGGATAGGATAGAGGATAGGATAGGATAGGATAAAGGATAGGATAGGATAGAGGATAGGATAGGATAGATGATATTATAGGATAGAGGATAGGATATGATAGAGTAAACGATATTATAGAGGATAGGATAGGATAGAGGATCGGATAGAGGATAGGATATGATAGAGGATGGTATAGAGGATAGGATAGAGGATAGGATAGGATAGAGGATAGGATAGGAAAGAGGATAGGATAGGATACGATAGAGGATAGGATAGATGATAGGATAGGATAGAGGATGGGTTAGGATAGAGGATAGGATATGATAGAGGATAGGATAGGATAGAGGATCGGATAGAGGATAGAATAGGATAGAGGATAGGATAGGAAAGAGGATAGTATAGGATAGAGGATAGGATAGAGTAGAGGATAGGATAGGATAAAGGAGAGGATAGGATAGAGGATAGGATAGGATAGAGGATAGGATAGTATAGAGGATAGAATAGGATAGATGATATTATAGGATAGAGGATAGGATATGATAGAGTAAACGATATTCTAGAGGATAGGACAGGATAGAGGATCGGATAGAGGATAGGATAGGATAGAGGATGGTATAGAGGATAGGATAGAGGATAGGATAGGATAGAGGATAGTATAGGATAGAGAATAGGATAGAATAGAGGATAGGATAGGATAAAGGATAGGATAGGATAGAGGATAGAGGATAGGATAGGATAGGATAGAGGATAGGATACGATAGGATAGAGGATAGGATAGAGGATAGGATAGGATAGAGGATCGGATAGAGGATAGGATAGGATAGAGGATAGGATAGGATAGAGGAAAGGATAGGATAGAAGATAGGATAGGATAGATGATAGGATAGGAAAGAGGGTAGGATAGGATAGAGGATAGAGTATAGGATAGGATAGAGGATAGGATAGGATAGAGGAGAGGATAGGATAGAGGATAGGATAGGATAGAGGATAGGATAGGTTAGAGGATAGGATAGGATAGGATACAGGATAGGATAGGATAGAGGATAGGATAGGATAGAGGATAGGATAGGATAGAGGATAGGATAGGATAGAGGATAGAGTAGGATAGAGGATAGGATAGGGTAAAGGATAGGATTGGATAGAGGATCGGATAGAGGATAGAATAGGATAGAGGATAGGATAGGATAGAGGATAGTATAGGATAGAGGATAGGATAGAGTAGAGGATAGGATAGGATAAAGGAGAGGATAGGATAGAGGATAGGATAGGATAGAGGATAGGATAGTATAGAGGATAGAATAGGATAGATGATATTATAGGATAGAGGATAGGATATGATAGAGTAAACGATATTCTAGAGGATAGGATAGGATAGAGGATCGGATAGAGGATAGGATATGATAGAGGATGGTATAGAGGATAGGATAGAGGATAGGATAGGATAGAGGATAGGATAGGATAGAGGATAGTATAGGATAGAGAATAGGATAGAATAGAGGATAGGATAGGATAAAGGATAGGATAGGATAGAGGATAGGATAGAGGATAGGATAGGATAGAGGATCGGATAGGATAGAGGATAGGATAGATGATAGGATAGGATAGAGAATAGGATAGGATAGAGGATAGGATAGGATAGAGGATAGGATAGAGGATAGGATAGGATAGAGGATAGGAAAGGATAGAGGATAGGATGGGATAGAGGATAGGATAGGATAGAGGATAGGATAGGATAGAGGATAGGATAGGATGGAGGATAGGATAGGATAGAGGATAGGATAGAGGATAGGATAGGATAGAGGATAGGATAGGATAGAGGATGGTATAGAGGATAGGATAGAGGATAGGATAGGATAGAGGATAGGATAGGATAGAGTATAGTATAGGATAGAGAATAGGATAGAATAGAGGATAGGATAGGATAAAGGATAGGATAGGATAGAGGATAGGATAGGATAGGATAGAGGATAGGATAGAGGATAGGATAGGATAGAGGATCGGATAGAGGATAGGATAGGATAGAGGATAGGATAGGATAGAGGAAAGGATAGGATAGAAGATAGGATAGGATAGATGATAGGATAGGAAAGAGGGTAGGATAGGATAGAGGATAGAGTATAGGATAGGATAGAGGATAGGATAGGATAGAGGAGAGGATAGGATAGAGGATAGGATAGGATAGAGGATAGGATAGAGGAGAGGATAGGATAGAGGATAGGATAGGATAGAGGATAGGATAGGATAGAGGATAGGATAGGATAGGATAGAGGATAGGATAGGATAGAGGATAGAATAGGATACGATAGAGGATAGGATAGGATAGAGGATAGGATAGGATAGAGGATAGGATAGGATAGAGGATAGGATAGGATAGAGGATAGGATAGGATAGAGGATAGGATAGGTAATTGGATAGGATAGAGTACAGGATAAGGTAGAGGATAGGATAGGATAGGATAGAGGATAGGATAGAGGATCGGATAGAGGATAGGATAGGATAGAGGAAAGGATAGGATAGAGGATATAATAGGTAATTGGATAGGATAGAGGATGGGATAAGGTAGAGGATAGTATAGGATACAGGATAGGATAGGATAGAGGATAGGATAGGATAAAGGATAGGATAGGATAGAGGATAGGATAGGATAGAGGATAGGATAGGATAGAGGATCGGATAGAGGATAGGATAGGATAGAGGATCGGATAGAGGATAGGATAGGATAGAGGATCGGATAGAGGATAGGATAGGATAGAGGATAGGATAGGATAGAGGATAGAGTAGGATAGAGGATAGGATAGGGTAAAGGATAGGATTGGATAGAGGATCGGATAGAGGATAGAATAGGATAGAGGATAGGATAGGATAGAGGATAGTATAGGATAGAGGATAGGATAGATTAGAGGATAGGATAGGATAAAGGATAGGATAGGATAGAGGATAGGATAGGATAGGATAGAGGATAGGATAGGATAGGATAGAGGATAGGATAGAGGATAGGATAGGATAGAGGATAGGATAGGATAGAGGAGAGGATAGGATAGAGGATAGGATAGGATAGAGGATAGGATAGGATAGAGGATAGGATAGGATAGGATAGAGGATAGAATAGGATTGAGGAGCGTTTAGGATAGAGGATAGGATATGATAGAGGATAGGATAGGATACGATAGAGGATAGGATAGGATAGAGGATAGGATAGGATAGAGGATAGGATAGGATAGGATAGAGGATAGGATAGGATAGGATAGAGGATAGGATAGGATAGAGGATAGAGTATAGGATAGGATAGAGGATAGGATAGGATAGAGGAGAGGATAGGATAGAGGATAGGATAGGATAGAGGATAGGATAGGATAGAGGATAGGATAGGATAGGATAGAGGATAGGATAGGATAGAGGATAGAATAGGATACGATAGAGGATAGGATAGGATAGGATAGAGGATAGGATAGGATAGAGGATAGAATAGGATACGATAGAGGATAGGATAGGATAGAGCATAGGATAGGATAGAGGATAGGATATGTAATTGGATAGGATAGAGGATAGCATAAGTTAGAGGATAGTATAGGATAGAGGATAGGATAGGATAGAGGATAGGATAGGATAGAGGATAGGATAGGATAGAGGATAGGATAGGATAGAGGATAGAATAGGATAGACGATAGGATAGGATAGAGAATAGGATAGGATAGAGGATAGGATAGGATAGAGGATAGGATAGAGGATAGGATAGGATAGAGGATAGGAAAGGATAGAGGATAGGATGGGATAGAGGATAGGATAGGATAGAGGATAGGATAGCATAGAGGATAGGATAGGATGGAGGATAGGATAGGATAGAGGATAGGATAGAGGATAGGATAGGATAGAGGATAGGATAGGTAATTGGATAGGATAGAGTATAGGATAAGGTAGAGGATAGGATAGGATAGGATAGAGGATAGGATAGGATAGAGGATAGGATAGGATAGAGGATAGGATAGAGGATCGGATAGAGGATAGGATAGGATAGAGGAAAGGATAGGATAGAGGATAGGATAGGTAATTGGATAGGTTAGAGGATAGGATAAGGTAGAGGATAGTATAGGATAGAGGATAGGATAGGATAGAGGATAGGATAGGATAAAGGATAGGATAGGATAGAGGATAGGATAGGATAGAGGATAGGATAGGATAGAGGATCGGATAGAGGATAGGATAGGATAGAGGATAGGATATGATAGAGTAAACGATATTATAGAGGATAGGATAGGATAGAGGATCGGATAGAGGATAGGATAGGATAGAGGATGGCATAGAGGATAGGATAGAGGATAGGATAGGATAGAGGATAGAGTAGGATAGAGGATAGGATAGGATAAAGGATAGGATTGGATAGAGGATCGGATAGAGGATAGAACAGGATAGAGGATAGGATAGGATAGAGGATAGTATAGGATAGAGGATAGGATAGAATAGAGGATAGGATAGGATAAAGGATAGGATAGGATAGGATAGGAAAGAGGATAGGATAGGATAGGATAGAGGATAGGATAGGACAGAGGATCGGATAGAGGATAGTATAGGATAGAGGATAGGATATGATACAGTAAACGATATTATAGAGGATAGGATAGGATAGAGGATGGCATAGAGGATAGGATAGAGGATAGGATAGGATAGAGGATAGGATAGGAAAGAGGATAGGATAGGATACGATAGAGGATAGGATAGATGATAGGATAGGATAGAGGATCTGATAGAGGATACGATCGGATAGAGGATAGGATAGGATAGAGGATCGGATAGGTAATTGGATAGGATAGGGGAGAGGATAAGGTAGAGACTAGTATAGGATAGAGGATCTGATAGAGGATAGGATAGGATGGAGGTTAGGATAGGATCGAGGATAGGATAGGTAATTGGATAGGATAGAGGATAGGATATGGTAGAGGATAGTATAGGATAGAGGATAGGATAGAGGATCGGATAGGATAGGATAGAGGATAGGATACAGGATACGATAGAGGATCGGATAGAGGATAGGATAGGATAGAGGAAAGGATGGGATAGAGGATAGGATAGGATAGAGGATAGGATAGCATAGAGGATAGGATAGGATGGAGGATAGGATAGGATAGAGGATAGGATAGAGGATAGGATAGGATAGAGGATAGGATAGGTAATTGGATAGGATAGAGTATAGGATAAGGTAGAGGATAGGATAGGATAGGATAGAGGATAGGATAGAGGATCGGATAGAGGATAGGATAGGATAGAGGAAAGGATAGGATAGAGGATAGGATAGGTAATTGGATAGGTTAGAGGATAGGATAAGGTAGAGGATAGTATAGGATAGAGGATAGGATAGGATAGAGGATAGGATAGGATAAAGGATAGGATAGGATAGAGGATAGGATAGGATAGAGGATAGGATAGGATAGAGGATCGGATAGAGGATAGGATAGGATAGAGGATAGGATATGATAGAGTAAACGATATTATAGAGGATAGGATAGGATAGAGGATCGGATAGAGGATAGGATAGGATAGAGGATGGCATAGAGGATAGGATAGAGGATAGGATAGGATAGAGGATAGAGTAGGATAGAGGATAGGATAGGATAAAGGATAGGATTGGATAGAGGATCGGATAGAGGATAGAACAGGATAGAGGATAGGATAGGATAGAGGATAGTATAGGATAGAGGATAGGATAGAATAGAGGATAGGATAGGATAAAGGATAGGATAGGATAGGATAGGAAAGAGGATAGGATAGGATAGGATAGAGGATAGGATAGGACAGAGGATCGGATAGAGGATAGTATAGGATAGAGGATAGGATATGATAGAGTAAACGATATTATAGAGGATAGGATAGGATAGAGGATGGCATAGAGGATAGGATAGAGGATAGGATAGGATAGAGGATAGGATAGGAAAGAGGATAGGATAGGATACGATAGAGGATAGGATAGATGATAGGATAGGATAGAGGATCTGATAGAGGATAGGATCGGATAGAGGATAGGATAGGATAGAGGATCGGATAGGTAATTGGATAGGATAGGGGAGAGGATAAGGTAGAGACTAGTATAGGATAGAGGATCTGATAGAGGATAGGATAGGATGGAGGTTAGGATAGGATCGAGGATAGGATAGGTAATTGGATAGGATAGAGGATAGGATATGGTAGAGGATAGTATAGGATAGAGGATAGGATAGAGGATCGGATAGGATAGGATAGAGGATAGGATACAGGATACGATAGAGGATCGGATAGAGGATAGGATAGGATAGAGGAAAGGATAGGATAGAGGATAGGATAGGTAATTGGATAGGTTAGAGGATAGGATAAGTTAGAGGATAGTATAGGATAGAGGATAGGATAGGATAGAGGATAGGATAGGATAAAGGATAGGATAGGATAGAGGATAGGATAGGATAGAGGATAGAATAGGATAGATGATAGGATAGGATAGAGAATAGGATAGGATAGAGGATAGGATAGGATAGAGGATAGGATAGAGGATAGGATAGGATAGAGGATAGGAAAGGATAGAGGATAGGATGGGATAGAGGATAGGATAGGATAGAGGATAGGATAGGATAGAGGATAGGATAGGATAGAGGATAGGATAGGATAGAGGATAGGATAGAGGATCGGATAGAGGATAGGATAGGATAGAGGAAAGGATAGGATAGAGGATAGGATAGGTAATTGGATAGGATAGAGGATAGGATAAGGTAGAGGATAGTATAGGATAGAGGATAGGATAGGATAGAGGATAGGATAGGATAGATGATAGGATAGGAAAGAGGGTAGGATAGGATAGAGGATAGGATAGGATAGAGGAAAGGATAGGATAGAAGATAGGATAGGATAGATGATAGGATAGGAAAGAGGGTAGGATAGGATAGAGGATAGAGGATAGGATAGGATAGAGGATAGGATAGGATAGAGGATAGGATAGGATAGAGGAAAGGATAGGATAGAAGATAGGATAGGATAGATGATAGGATAGGAAAGAGGGTAGGATAGGATAGAGGATAGAGTATAGGATAGGATAGAGGATAGGATAGGATAGAGGAGAGGATAGGATAGAGGATAGGATAGGATAGAGGATAGGATAGGTTAGAGGATAGGATAGGATAGGATACAGGATAGGATAGGATAGAGGATAGGATAGGATAGAGGATAGGATAGGATAGAGGATAGGATAGGATAGAGGATAGAGTAGGATAGAGGATAGGATAGGGTAAAGGATAGGATTGGATAGAGGATCGGATAGAGGATAGAATAGGATAGAGGATAGGATAGGATAGAGGATAGTATAGGATAGAGGATAGGATAGAGTAGAGGATAGGATAGGATAAAGGAGAGGATAGGATAGAGGATAGGATAGGATAGAGGATAGGATAGTATAGAGGATAGAATAGGATAGATGATATTATAGGATAGAGGATAGGATATGATAGAGTAAACGATATTCTAGAGGATAGGATAGGATAGAGGATCGGATAGAGGATAGGATATGATAGAGGATGGTATAGAGGATAGGATAGAGGATAGGATAGGATAGAGGATAGGATAGGATAGAGGATAGTATAGGATAGAGAATAGGATAGAATAGAGGATAGGATAGGATAAAGGATAGGATAGGATAGAGGATAGGATAGAGGATAGGATAGGATAGAGGATCGGATAGGATAGAGGATAGGATAGATGATAGGATAGGATAGAGAATAGGATAGGATAGAGGATAGGATAGGATAGAGGATAGGATAGAGGATAGGATAGGATAGAGGATAGGAAAGGATAGAGGATAGGATGGGATAGAGGATAGGATAGGATAGAGGATAGGATAGGATAGAGGATAGGATAGGATGGAGGATAGGATAGGATAGAGGATAGGATAGAGGATAGGATAGGATAGAGGATAGGATAGGATAGAGGATGGTATAGAGGATAGGATAGAGGATAGGATAGGATAGAGGATAGGATAGGATAGAGTATAGTATAGGATAGAGAATAGGATAGAATAGAGGATAGGATAGGATAAAGGATAGGATAGGATAGAGGATAGGATAGGATAGGATAGAGGATAGGATAGAGGATAGGATAGGATAGAGGATCGGATAGAGGATAGGATAGGATAGAGGATAGGATAGGATAGAGGAAAGGATAGGATAGAAGATAGGATAGGATAGATGATAGGATAGGAAAGAGGGTAGGATAGGATAGAGGATAGAGTATAGGATAGGATAGAGGATAGGATAGGATAGAGGAGAGGATAGGATAGAGGATAGGATAGGATAGAGGATAGGATAGAGGAGAGGATAGGATAGAGGATAGGATAGGATTGAGGATAGGATAGGATAGAGGATAGGATAGGATAGGATAGAGGATAGGATAGGATAGAGGATAGAATAGGATACGATAGAGGATAGGATAGGATAGAGGATAGGATAGGATAGAGGATAGGATAGGATAGAGGATAGGATAGGATAGAGGATAGGATAGGATAGAGGATAGGATAGGTAATTGGATAGGATAGAGTACAGGATAAGGTAGAGGATAGGATAGGATAGGATAGAGGATAGGATAGAGGATCGGATAGAGGATAGGATAGGATAGAGGAAAGGATAGGATAGAGGATATAATAGGTAATTGGATAGGATAGAGGATGGGATAAGGTAGAGGATAGTATAGGATACAGGATAGGATAGGATAGAGGATAGGATAGGATAAAGGATAGGATAGGATAGAGGATAGGATAGGATAGAGGATAGGATAGGATAGAGGATCGGATAGAGGATAGGATAGGATAGAGGATCGGATAGAGGATAGGATAGGATAGAGGATCGGATAGAGGATAGGATAGGATAGAGGATAGGATAGGATAGAGGATAGAGTAGGATAGAGGATAGGATAGGGTAAAGGATAGGATTGGATAGAGGATCGGATAGAGGATAGAATAGGATAGAGGATAGGATAGGATAGAGGATAGTATAGGATAGAGGATAGGATAGATTAGAGGATAGGATAGGATAAAGGATAGGATAGGATAGAGGATAGGATAGGATAGGATAGAGGATAGGATAGGATAGGATAGAGGATAGGATAGAGGATAGGATAGGATAGAGGATAGGATAGGATAGAGGAGAGGATAGGATAGAGGATAGGATAGGATAGAGGATAGGATAGGATAGAGGATAGGATAGGATAGGATAGAGGATAGAATAGGATTGAGGAGCGTTTAGGATAGAGGATAGGATATGATAGAGGATAGGATAGGATACGATAGAGGATAGGATAGGATAGAGGATAGGATAGGATAGAGGATAGGATAGGATAGGATAGAGGATAGGATAGGATAGGATAGAGGATAGGATAGGATAGAGGATAGAGTATAGGATAGGATAGAGGATAGGATAGGATAGAGGAGAGGATAGGATAGAGGATAGGATAGGATAGAGGATAGGATAGGATAGAGGATAGGATAGGATAGGATAGAGGATAGGATAGGATAGAGGATAGAATAGGATACGATAGAGGATAGGATAGGATAGGATAGAGGATAGGATAGGATAGAGGATAGAATAGGATACGATAGAGGATAGGATAGGATAGAGCATAGGATAGGATAGAGGATAGGATATGTAATTGGATAGGATAGAGGATAGCATAAGTTAGAGGATAGTATAGGATAGAGGATAGGATAGGATAGAGGATAGGATAGGATAGAGGATAGGATAGGATAGAGGATAGGATAGGATAGAGGATAGAATAGGATAGACGATAGGATAGGATAGAGAATAGGATAGGATAGAGGATAGGATAGGATAGAGGATAGGATAGAGGATAGGATAGGATAGAGGATAGGAAAGGATAGAGGATAGGATGGGATAGAGGATAGGATAGGATAGAGGATAGGATAGCATAGAGGATAGGATAGGATGGAGGATAGGATAGGATAGAGGATAGGATAGAGGATAGGATAGGATAGAGGATAGGATAGGTAATTGGATAGGATAGAGTATAGGATAAGGTAGAGGATAGGATAGGATAGGATAGAGGATAGGATAGGATAGAGGATAGGATAGAGGATCGGATAGAGGATAGGATAGGATAGAGGAAAGGATAGGATAGAGGATAGGATAGGTAATTGGATAGGTTAGAGGATAGGATAAGGTAGAGGATAGTATAGGATAGAGGATAGGATAGGATAGAGGATAGGATAGGATAAAGGATAGGATAGGATAGAGGATAGGATAGGATAGAGGATAGGATAGGATAGAGGATCGGATAGAGGATAGGATAGGATAGAGGATAGGATATGATAGAGTAAACGATATTATAGAGGATAGGATAGGATAGAGGATCGGATAGAGGATAGGATAGGATAGAGGATGGCATAGAGGATAGGATAGAGGATAGGATAGGATAGAGGATAGAGTAGGATAGAGGATAGGATAGGATAAAGGATAGGATTGGATAGAGGATCGGATAGAGGATAGAACAGGATAGAGGATAGGATAGGATAGAGGATAGTATAGGATAGAGGATAGGATAGAATAGAGGATAGGATAGGATAAAGGATAGGATAGGATAGGATAGGAAAGAGGATAGGATAGGATAGGATAGAGGATAGGATAGGACAGAGGATCGGATAGAGGATAGTATAGGATAGAGGATAGGATATGATAGAGTAAACGATATTATAGAGGATAGGATAGGATAGAGGATGGCATAGAGGATAGGATAGAGGATAGGATAGGATAGAGGATAGGATAGGAAAGAGGATAGGATAGGATACGATAGAGGATAGGATAGATGATAGGATAGGATAGAGGATCTGATAGAGGATACGATCGGATAGAGGATAGGATAGGATAGAGGATCGGATAGGTAATTGGATAGGATAGGGGAGAGGATAAGGTAGAGACTAGTATAGGATAGAGGATCTGATAGAGGATAGGATAGGATGGAGGTTAGGATAGGATCGAGGATAGGATAGGTAATTGGATAGGATAGAGGATAGGATATGGTAGAGGATAGTATAGGATAGAGGATAGGATAGAGGATCGGATAGGATAGGATAGAGGATAGGATACAGGATACGATAGAGGATCGGATAGAGGATAGGATAGGATAGAGGAAAGGATGGGATAGAGGATAGGATAGGATAGAGGATAGGATAGGAAAGAGGATAGGATAGGATACGATAGAGGATAGGATAGATGATAGGATAGGATAGAGGATCTGATAGAGGATAGGATCGGATAGAGGATAGGATAGGATAGAGGATCGGATAGGTAATTGGATAGGATAGGGGAGAGGATAAGGTAGAGACTAGTATAGGATAGAGGATCTGATAGAGGATAGGATAGGATGGAGGTTAGGATAGGATCGAGGATAGGATAGGTAATTGGATAGGATAGAGGATAGGATATGGTAGAGGATAGTATAGGATAGAGGATAGGATAGAGGATCGGATAGGATAGGATAGAGGATAGGATACAGGATACGATAGAGGATCGGATAGAGGATAGGATAGGATAGAGGAAAGGATAGGATAGAGGATAGGATAGGTAATTGGATAGGTTAGAGGATAGGATAAGTTAGAGGATAGTATAGGATAGAGGATAGGATAGGATAGAGGATAGGATAGGATAAAGGATAGGATAGGATAGAGGATAGGATAGGATAGAGGATAGAATAGGATAGATGATAGGATAGGATAGAGAATAGGATAGGATAGAGGATAGGATAGGATAGAGGATAGGATAGAGGATAGGATAGGATAGAGGATAGGAAAGGATAGAGGATAGGATGGGATAGAGGATAGGATAGGATAGAGGATAGGATAGGATAGAGGATAGGATAGGATAGAGGATAGGATAGGATAGAGGATAGGATAGGATAGAGGATAGGATAGAGGATCGGATAGAGGATAGGATAGGATAGAGGAAAGGATAGGATAGAGGATAGGATAGGTAATTGGATAGGATAGAGGATAGGATAAGGTAGAGGATAGTATAGGATAGAGGATAGGATAGGATAGAGGATAGGATAGGATAGATGATAGGATAGGAAAGAGGGTAGGATAGGATAGAGGATAGACTATAGGATAGGATAGAGGATAGGATAGGATAGAGGAGAGGATAGGATAGAGGATACGATAGGATAGAGGATAGGATAGGATAGAGGATAGAATAGGATAGATGATATTATAGGATAGAGGATAGGATATGATAGAGTAAACGATATTATAGAGGATAGGATAGGATAGAGGATCGGATAGAGGATAGGATAGGATAGAGGATGGTATAGAGGATAGGATAGAGGATAGGATAGGATAGAGGATAGGATAGGAAAGAGGATAGGATAGGATACGATAGAGGATAGGATAGATGATAGGATAGGATAGAGGATCTGATAGAGGATACGATCGGATAGAGGATAGGATAGGATAAGGCATCGGATAGGTAATTGGATAGGATAGGGGAGAGGATAAGGTAGAGGCTAGTATAGGATAGAGGATCTGATAGAGGATAGGATAGGATGGAGGATAGGATAGGATCGAGGATAGGATAGGTAATTGGATAGGATAGAGGATTGGATAAGGTAGAGGATAGTATAGGATAGAGGATAGGATAGAGGACCGGATAGGATAGGATAGAGGATAGGATAAGGTAGAGGATAGTATAGGATAGAGGATAGGATAGAGGACCGGATAGGATAGGATAGAGGATAGGATAGAGGATCGGATAGAGGATAGGATAGGATAGAGGAAAGGATAGGTTAGAGGATAGGATAGGTAATTGGATAGGATAGAGGATATGATAAGTTAGAGGATAGTATAGGATAGAGGATAGGTTAGGATAGAGGATAGGATAGGATAAAAGATAGGATAGGATAGAGGATAGGATAGGATAGATGATATTATAGGATAGAGGATAGGATATGATAGAGTAAACGATATTATAGAGGATAGGACAAGATACAGGATCGGATAGAGGATAGGATAGGATAGAGGATGGTATAGAGGATAGGATAGAGGATAGGATAGGATAGAGGATAGGATAGGAAAGAGGATAGGATAGGATACGATAGAGGATAGGATAGATGATAGGATAGGATAGAGGATCTGATAGAGGATACGATCGGATAGAGGATAGGATAGGATAGAGGATCGGATAGGTAATTGGATAGGATAGGGGAGAGGATAAGGTAGAGGCTAGTATAGGATAGAGGATCTGATAGAGGATAGGATAGGATGGAGGATAGGATAGGATCGAGGATGGGATAGGTAATTGGATAGGATAGAGGATAGGATATGGTAGAGGATAGTATAGGATAGAGGATAGGATAGAGGATAGGATAGGATAGAGGATAGGATAGGATAGAGGATAGGATAGGATAGAGGATAGGATAGGAAAGAGGATAGGATAGAATTGAGGATGGGATAGGCTTGAGGATAGGATAGGATAGAGGATAGGATAGGATAGGGGATTGGATAGGATAGAGGATAGGATAGGATTGAGGATAGGATAGGTTAGAGGCTCGGATATTATAGAGGATAGGATATAATACAGGATATGATAGGATAGATGATATTATAGGATAGAGGACGGGATAGGATAGAGGATACGATCTTATGGAGGATAGGATAGGATAGAGTAAAGTATAGGGTAGTGGAAAGGATAGGATAGAGGATAGGATAGGGGATTGGATAGGATAGAGGATAGGAGGCGAAAGAGGATAGGATTGGATAGAGAATAGGATAGAGGATAGGATAGAGGATAGGATAGGATAGAGGATATTATAGGATAGATGATAGGATAGGATAGCGGATAGGATAGGATGTAGGATTGGATAGGATAGAGGATAGGATACGATAGAGGATAGGATAGTATTGAGGATAGGATAGGATAGAGGGTAGGATATAGTATTGCATAGGATAGAGGATAGGATACCATAGAGGATAGGGTTGGATAGCGGATAGGATAGGATAGAGGATGGGATAGTATAGAGGATAGGACAGGATAGAGGATAGGATAGAGAATAGGATAGGATAGAGGATAGGATAGGATAGAGGATAGGATAGGATAGACGATAGGATAGGATACAGGATAGGATAGGATAGAGTATAGGATATAGGATTGGATAGGATAGAGGATAGGGTAGGATAGCGGATAGGATAGGATAGAGTATAGAATATTATAGAAGACAGGATAGGATAGAGGATAGGATAGAATTGAGGATAGGATAGGATAGAGGATAGGATAGGATTGAGGCTAGGATAGAGAATAGGATAGGATAGAGGATAGGATAGGAAAGAGGATAGTATAGGATAGAGGATAGGATCGAATAGAGGATAGGATAGGATAACGGATAGGTTGGGATAGAGGATAGGATAGGATAGGATAGAGGATAGGAAAGGATAGGATAGAGGATAGGATAGAGGATAGGATAGAGGATAGGATAGGATAGAGGATAGGATGGGATAGAGGAGAGGATAGGATAGAGGATAGGATAGGATAGAGGATAGGATAGGATAGAGGATAGATAGGATAGAGGATAGGATTGGATAGAGGATAGGATAGGATAGAGGATCGGATAGAGGATAGGATAGGATAGAGGATCGGATAGAGGATACGATCGGATAGAGGATAGGATAGGATAGAGGATCGGGTAGGTAATTGGATAGGATAGGGGAGAGGATAAGGTAGAGGCTAGTATAGGATAGAGGATCTGATAGAGGATAGGATAGGATGGAGGATAGGATAGGATCGAGGATAGGATAGGTAATTGGATAGGATAGAGGATAGGATAAGGTAGAGGATAGTATAGGATAGAGGATAGGATAGAGGATCGGATAGGTTATTGGATAGGATAGGGGAGAGGATAAGGTAGAGGCTAGTATAGGATAGAGGATCTGATAGAGGATAGGATAGGATGGAGGATAGGATAGGATCGAGGATAGGATAGGTAATTGGATAGGATAGAGGATAGGATATGGTAGAGGATAGTATAGGATAGAGGATAGGATAGAGGATCGGATAGGATAGGATAGAGGATAGGATAGAGGATCGGATAGGATAGGATAGAGGATAGGATAGAGCATACGATAGAGGATCGGATAGAGGATAGGATAGGATAGAGGAAAGGATAGGATAGAGGATAGGATAGGTAAGTGGATAGGATAGAGGATAATATAAGTTAGAGGATAGTATAGGATAGAGGATAGGATAGGATAGAGTATAGGATAGGATAAAGGATAGGATAGGATAGAGGATAGGATAGGATAGAGGATAGAATAGGATAGATGATAGAATAGGATAGAGAATAGGATAGGATAGAGGATAGGATAGGATAGAGGATAGGATAGAGGATAGGATAGAGGATAGGATAGGATAGAGGATAGGATAGGATAGAGGATAGGAAAGGATAGAGGATAGGATGGGATAGAGGATAGGATAGGATAGAGGATAGGATAGGATAGAGGATAGGATAGGATAGAGGATAGGAGAGGATAGAGGATAGGATAGAGGATAGGATAGGATAGAGTATAGGATAAGGTAGAGGATAGGATAGGATAGGATACAGGATAGGATAGGATAGAGGATAGGATAGAGGATCGGATAGAGGATAGGATAGGATAGAGGATAGGATAGGATAGAGGATCGGATAGAGGATAGGATAGGATAGAGGATAGGATATGATAGAGTAAACGATATTATAGAGGATAGGATAGGATAGAGGATCGGATAGAGGATAGGATAGGATAGAGGATGGCATAGAGGATAGGATAGAGGATAGGATAGGATAGAGGATAGGATAGGATAGAGGATAGAGTAGGATAGAGGATAGGATAGGATAAAGGATAGGATTGGATAGAGGATCGGATAGAGGATAGAACAGGATAGAGGATAGGATAGGATAGAGGATAGTATAGGATAGAGGATAGGATAGAATAGAGGATAGGATAGGATAAAGGATAGGATAGGATAGGATAGGAAAGAGGATAGGATAGGATAGGATAGAGGATAGGATAGGACAGAGGATCGGATAGAGGATAGTATAGGATAGAGGATAGGATATGATAGAGTAAACGATATTATAGAGGATAGGATAGGATAGAGGATGGCATAGAGGATAGGATAGAGGATAGGATAGGATAGAGGATAGGATAGGAAAGAGGATAGGATAGGATACGATAGAGGATAGGATAGATGATAGGATAGGATAGAGGATCTGATAGAGGATACGATCGGATAGAGGATAGGATAGGATAGAGGATCGGATAGGTAATTGGATAGGATAGGGGAGAGGATAAGGTAGAGACTAGTATAGGATAGAGGATCTGATAGAGGATAGGATAGGATGGAGGTTAGGATAGGATCGAGGATAGGATAGGTAATTGGATAGGATAGAGGATAGGATATGGTAGAGGATAGTATAGGATAGAGGATAGGATAGAGGATCGGATAGGATAGGATAGAGGATAGGATACAGGATACGATAGAGGATCGGATAGAGGATAGGATAGGATAGAGGAAAGGATAGGATAGAGGATAGGATAGGTAATTGGATAGGTTAGAGTATAGGATAAGTTAGAGGATAGTATAGGATAGAGGATAGGATAGGATAGAGGATAGGATAGGATAAAGGATAGGATAGGATAGAGGATAGGATAGGATAGAGGATAGAATAGGATAGATGATAGGATAGGATAGAGAATAGGATAGGATAGAGGATAGGATAGGATAGAGGATAGGATAGAGGATAGGATAGGATAGAGGATAGGAAAGGATAGAGGATAGGATGGGATAGAGGATAGGATAGGATAGAGGATAGGATAGGATAGAGGATAGGATAGGATAGAGGATAGGATAGGATAGAGGATAGGATAGGATAGAGGATAGGATAGAGGATCGGATAGAGGATAGGATAGGATAGAGGAAAGGATAGGATAGAGGATAGGATAGGTAATTGGATAGGATAGAGGATAGGATAAGGTAGAGGATAGTATAGGATAGAGGATAGGATAGGATAGAGGATAGGATAGGATAGATGATAGGATAGGAAAGAGGGTAGGATAGGATAGAGGATAGACTATAGGATAGGATAGAGGATAGGATAGGATAGAGGAGAGGATAGGATAGAGGATACGATAGGATAGAGGATAGGATAGGATAGAGGATAGAATAGGATAGATGATATTATAGGATAGAGGATAGGATATGATAGAGTAAACGATATTATAGAGGATAGGATAGGATAGAGGATCGGATAGAGGATAGGATAGGATAGAGGATGGTATAGAGGATAGGATAGAGGATAGGATAGGATAGAGGATAGGATAGGAAAGAGGATAGGATAGGATACGATAGAGGATAGGATAGATGATAGGATAGGATAGAGGATCTGATAGAGGATACGATCGGATAGAGGATAGGATAGGATAAGGCATCGGATAGGTAATTGGATAGGATAGGGGAGAGGATAAGGTAGAGGCTAGTATAGGATAGAGGATCTGATAGAGGATAGGATAGGATGGAGGATAGGATAGGATCGAGGATAGGATAGGTAATTGGATAGGATAGAGGATTGGATAAGGTAGAGGATAGTATAGGATAGAGGATAGGATAGAGGACCGGATAGGATAGGATAGAGGATAGGATAAGGTAGAGGATAGTATAGGATAGAGGATAGGATAGAGGACCGGATAGGATAGGATAGAGGATAGGATAGAGGATCGGATAGAGGATAGGATAGGATAGAGGAAAGGATAGGTTAGAGGATAGGATAGGTAATTGGATAGGATAGAGGATATGATAAGTTAGAGGATAGTATAGGATAGAGGATAGGTTAGGATAGAGGATAGGATAGGATAAAAGATAGGATAGGATAGAGGATAGGATAGGATAGATGATATTATAGGATAGAGGATAGGATATGATAGAGTAAACGATATTATAGAGGATAGGACAAGATACAGGATCGGATAGAGGATAGGATAGGATAGAGGATGGTATAGAGGATAGGATAGAGGATAGGATAGGATAGAGGATAGGATAGGAAAGAGGATAGGATAGGATACGATAGAGGATAGGATAGATGATAGGATAGGATAGAGGATCTGATAGAGGATACGATCGGATATTGGATAGGATAGGATAGAGGATCGGATAGGTAATTGGATAGGATAGGGGAGAGGATAAGGTAGAGGCTAGTATAGGATAGAGGATCTGATAGAGGATAGGATAGGATGGAGGATAGGATAGGATCGAGGATGGGATAGGTAATTGGATAGGATAGAGGATAGGATATGGTAGAGGATAGTATAGGATAGAGGATAGGATAGAGGATAGGATAGGATAGAGGATAGGATAGGATAGAGGATAGGATAGGATAGAGGATAGGATAGGAAAGAGGATAGGATAGAATTGAGGATGGGATAGGCTTGAGGATAGGATAGGATAGAGGATAGGATAGGATAGGGGATTGGATAGGATAGAGGATAGGATAGGATTGAGGATAGGATAGGTTAGAGGCTCGGATATTATAGAGGATAGGATATAATACAGGATATGATAGGATAGATGATATTATAGGATAGAGGACGGGATAGGATAGAGGATACGATCTTATGGAGGATAGGATAGGATAGAGTAAAGTATAGGGTAGTGGAAAGGATAGGATAGAGGATAGGATAGGGGATTGGATAGGATAGAGGATAGGAGGCGAAAGAGGATAGGATTGGATAGAGAATAGGATAGAGGATAGGATAGAGGATAGGATAGGATAGAGGATATTATAGGATAGATGATAGGATAGGATAGCGGATAGGATAGGATGTAGGATTGGATAGGATAGAGGATAGGATACGATAGAGGATAGGATAGTATTGAGGATAGGATAGGATAGAGGGTAGGATATAGTATTGCATAGGATAGAGGATAGGATACCATAGAGGATAGGGTTGGATAGCGGATAGGATAGGATAGAGGATGGGATAGTATAGAGGATAGGACAGGATAGAGGATAGGATAGAGAATAGGATAGGATAGAGGATAGGATAGGATAGAGGATAGGATAGGATAGACGATAGGATAGGATACAGGATAGGATAGGATAGAGTATAGGATATAGGATTGGATAGGATAGAGGATAGGGTAGGATAGCGGATAGGATAGGATAGAGTATAGAATATTATAGAAGACAGGATAGGATAGAGGATAGGATAGGATAGAGGATAGGATAGGATTGAGGCTAGGATAGAGAATAGGATAGGATAGAGGATAGGATAGGAAAGAGGATAGTATAGGATAGAGGATAGGATCGAATAGAGGATAGGATAGGATAACGGATAGGTTGGGATAGAGGATAGGATAGGATAGGATAGAGGATAGGAAAGGATAGGATAGAGGATAGGATAGAGGATAGGATAGAGGATAGGATAGGATAGAGGATAGGATGGGATAGAGGAGAGGATAGGATAGAGGATAGGATAGGATAGAGGATAGGATAGGATAGAGGATAGATAGGATAGAGGATAGGATTGGATAGAGGATAGGATAGGATAGAGGATCGGATAGAGGATAGGATAGGATAGAGGATCGGATAGAGGATACGATCGGATAGAGGATAGGATAGGATAGAGGATCGGGTAGGTAATTGGATAGGATAGGGGAGAGGATAAGGTAGAGGCTAGTATAGGATAGAGGATCTGATAGAGGATAGGATAGGATGGAGGATAGGATAGGATCGAGGATAGGATAGGTAATTGGATAGGATAGAGGATAGGATAAGGTAGAGGATAGTATAGGATAGAGGATAGGATAGAGGATCGGATAGGTTATTGGATAGGATAGGGGAGAGGATAAGGTAGAGGCTAGTATAGGATAGAGGATCTGATAGAGGATAGGATAGGATGGAGGATAGGATAGGATCGAGGATAGGATAGGTAATTGGATAGGATAGAGGATAGGATATGGTAGAGGATAGTATAGGATAGAGGATAGGATAGAGGATCGGATAGGATAGGATAGAGGATAGGATAGAGGATACGATAGAGGATCGGATAGAGGATAGGATAGGATAGAGGAAAGGATAGGATAGAGGATAGGATAGGTAAGTGGATACGATAGAGGATAGGATAAGTTAGAGGATAGTATAGGATAGAGGATAGGATAGGATAGAGGATAGGATAGGATAAAGGATAGGATAGGATAGAGGATAGGATAGGATAGAGGATAGAATAGGATAGATGATAGAATAGGATAGAGAATAGGATAGGATAGAGGATAGGATAGGATAGAGGATAGGATAGAGGATAGGATAGAGGATAGGATAGGATAGAGGATAGGATAGGATAGAGGATAGGAAAGGATAGAGGATAGGATGGGATAGAGGATAGGATAGGATAGAGGATAGGATAGGATAGAGGATAGGATAGGATAGAGGATAGGAGAGGATAGAGGATAGGATAGAGGATAGGATAGGATAGAGTATAGGATAAGGTAGAGGATAGGATAGGATAGGATACAGGATAGGATAGGATAGAGGATAGGATAGAGGATCGGATAGAGGATAGGATAGGATAGAGGAAAGGATAGGATAGAGGATAGGATAGGTAATTGGATAGGATAGAGGATAGGATAAGGTAGAGGATAGTATAGGATAGAGGATAGGATAGGATAGAGGACGCGATGGGATAAAGGATAGGATAGGATAGAGGATAGGATAGGATAGAGGATAGGATAGGATAGAGGATCGGATAGAGGATAGGATAGGATAGAGGATCGGATAGAGGATAGGATAGGATAGAGGATAGGATAGGATAGAGGATAGAGTAGGATAGAGGATAGGATAGGATAAAGGATAGGATTGGATAGAGGATCGGATAGAGGATAGAATAGGATAGAGGATAGGATAGGATAGAGGATAGTATAGGATAGAGGATAGGATAGAATAGAGGATAGGATAGGATAAAGGATAGGATAGGATAGAGGATAGGATAGGATAGGATAGAGGATAGGATAGGATAGGATATTGGATAGGATAGGATAGGATAGAGGATAGGATAGAGGATAGGATAGGACAGAGGATCGGATAGAGGATAGGATAGGATAGAGGGTAGGATAGGATAGACGATAGATTATAGGATAGGATAGAGGATAGGATAGGATAGAGGAGAAGATAGGATAGAGGATAGGATAGGATAGATGATAGGATAGGAAAGAGGGTAGGATAGGATAGAGGATAGATTATAGGATAGGATTGAGGATAGGATAGGTTAGAGGCTCGGAAATTATAGAGGATAGGATATAATACAAGATATGATAGGATAGATGATATTATAGGATAGAGGACGGGATAGGATAGAGGATACGATCTTATGGAGGATAGAATATAATAGAGGAAAGTATAGGGCAGTGGAAAGTATAGGATAGAGGATAGGATGGGGGATTGGATAGGATAGAGGATAGGATAGGATTGAGGCTAGGATAGGATAGTGGATAGGATAGGATAGAGGATAGGATAGGATAGGATAGAGGATAGGATAGAGGATAGGATAGGATAGAGGATAGGATATGATAGGGAATAGGATAGGATAGAGGACAGGATAGGATAGAGGATAGGAATGGATAGAGGATAGGATATGGGATTGGATAGGATAGAGCAGACGATAGCGGATAGGATAGGGGATTGGACTGGATAGAGGATAGGATATGACAGAGGATAGGATAGGATAGACGATAGGATAGAGAATAGGATAGGATAGAGGATAGGCTAGGATAGAGCAGACGATAGAGAATACGATATGATTCAGGATAGGATAGAGCAGACGATAGCGGATAGGATAGGGGATTGGATAGGATAGAGAATAGGATAGGATAGAGGATTGACTAGGATAGAGGATAGGATAGGATAGAGGATAGGATAGGATAGAGGATAGGATAGGATAGAGGATAGGATAGGATAGAGGATAGGATAGAGGATAGAGGATAGGATAGAGGATAGGATAGAGGATAGGATAGAGGATTGGATAGGATAGGGGATATTATAGGATAGAGGGTAGGATAGGATAGCGGATAGGATAGGATATAGGATAGGATAGGAAAGAGGATAGGATAGGATAGAGGGTAGGATAGAGGATAGAGGATAGGATAGAGGATAGGATAGAGGACTGGATATTATAGGGGATATTATAGGATAGAGGGTAGGATAGGATAGGGGATTGGATAGGATAGAGGATAGGATAGGATAGAGGATAGGATAGAGGATTGGTTAGAGGATTGGATAGGGTAGGGGATATTATAGGATAGAGGGTAGGATAGGATAGCGGATAGGATAGGATATAGGATAGGATAGGAAAGAGGATAGGATAGGATAGAGGGTAGGATGGGATAGAGGATAGGATAGGATAGAGGATAGGATACGATAGAGGATATGATAGGATAGAGGATAGGATAGGATAGAGGATAGGATAGGATAGAGGATAGGATAGAGGATAGGATAGGATTGAGGATAGGATAGGATAGAGGATAGGATAGGATAGGATAGAGGATAGGATAGGATAGGATAGATGATAGGATAGAGGATACGATAGGATAGAGGATAGGATAGGATAGAGGATAGGATAGGGTAGAGGATAGGATAGGATAGAGGATAGGATAGGATAGAGGATAGGATAGGATAGAGGATAGGATAGGATAGAGGATAGGCTAGGATAGGATAGAGGATAGGATATAGGATTGGATATGATAGAGAATAGGATATAGGATTGGATATGATAGAGGATAGGATACTATAGACGATAGGATAGGGGATTGGATATTATAGAGGATAGGATAGGATTGAGGATAGGGTATGATAGAGGATACGATAGGATAGAGGATAGGATAGAGGATAGGATAGAGGATTGGATAGGATAGGATAAGATAGAGGATAGGATAGAGGATTGCATACGATAGAGGATAGGATAGTATTGAGGATAGGATAGGATAGAGGATTGGATCGGACCGAAGATAGGATAGAGGATCGGATAGGATAGAGGATATAATACGATAGATGATAGGATAGGATAGAGGATAGGGTAGGATAGAGGATAGGATAGGATAGAGGATAGGATAGGATAGGATAGCGGATAGGTTAGGATGGAGTATAGGATACGAATGAGGATAGGATAGGGTTGAGGATAGGATAGGATAGGATAGAGGATAGGATAGGATAGGATAGGATAGAGGATAGGATATAGGATTGGATATGATAGAGGATAGGATACGATAGACGATATGATAGGGGATTGGATAGGATAGAGGATAGGATAGGATTGAGGATAGGATAGGATAGAGGATTGGATAGGATAGAGGATAGGATAGGATAGAGGATAGGATAGCATAGAGGATAGGATAGGATAGAGGATAGGACAGGATAGAGGATAAGATAGGATAGGATAGAGGATAGGATAGAGGATAGGATAGAGGATAGGATAGAGGATAGGATAGAGGATAGGATAGAGGATAGGATAGAGGATTGGATAGGATAGAGGATATTATAGAATAGAAGATAGGATAGGATAGCGGATAGGTTAGGATGGAGTATAGGATACGAATGAGGATAGGATAGGGTTGAGGATAGGATAGGATAGGATAGAGGATAGGAGGCGAAAGAGGATAGGATTGGATAGAGAATAGGATAGAGGCTAGGAAAGAGGATAGGATAGGATAGCGGATAGGATAGGATATAGGATTGGATAGGATACAGGACAGGGCAGGATAGCGGATAGGATAGAGGATAGGATAGAGGACAGGATAGAGGATTGGATAGGATAGAGGATAGGATAGGGGATTGGATAGGATAGAGGATAGGATAGGATTGAGGATAGGATAGGCTAGAGGCTCGGATATTATAGAGGATAGGATATAATACAGGATATGATAGGATAGAGGACGGGATAGGATAGAGGATACGATCTTATGGAGGATATAATAGGATAGAGGAAAGTATAGGGTAGTGGAAAGGATAGGATAGAGGATAGGATAGGATAGAGGATAGGATAGGATAGAGGTTAGGATAGGATAGAGGATAGGATAGGATAGATGATAAGATAGGGGATTGGATAGGATAGTGGATAGGATAGGATGGAGGATACGATATTATAGAGGATAGGATAGGATAGAGGATAGGATAGGGGATTGGATAGGATAGAGGATAGGATAGGATAGAGGATAGGATAGGATAGAGGATAGGATAGGATACAGGATTGGATCGGACCGAGGATAGGATAGAGGATCGGGTAGGATACGATAGAGGGTAGGATATGTTATTGGATATAATAGCGGAGTGGAGACGTTAGAGGATAGGATAGGGGATTGGATAGGATACAGGATAGGATAGGATAGAGTATAGGACAGGGTAGAGGATAGGATAGGATAGAGGATAGGATAGGATAGAGGATAGGTCGGGATAGTGGATGGGATAGAGGATTGGATAGGATAGAGGATATAATACGATAGAGGATAGGACACGATAGAGGATAGGATAGGATAGGGGATTGGATAGGATAGAGGATAGGATAGGATTGAGGATAGGATAGGCTAGAGGCTCGGATATTATAGAGGATAGGATATAATACAGGATATGATAGGATAGATGATATTATAGGATAGAGGACGGGATAGGATAGAGGATACGATCTTATATAGGATATAATAGGATAGAGGAAAGTATAGGGTAGTGGAAAGGATAGGATAGAGGATAGGATAGGATAGAGGATAGGATAGGATAGAGGTTAGGATAGGATAGAGGATAGGATAGGATAGAGGATAGGTCGGGATAGAGGATGGGATAGAGGATTGGATAGGATAGAGGATATAATACGATAGAGGATAGGACACGATAGAGGATAGGATAGGATAGAGGATAGGGTAGGATAGAGGATACGATAGGATAGAGGATAGGTTAGAGGATTGGATAGGATAGGATAAGATAGAGGATATGATAGAGGATTGGATAGGATAGGATAAGATAGAGGATAAGATAGGGGATTGGATAGGATAGTGGATAGGATAGGATGGAGGATACGATATTATAGAGGATAGGATAGGATAGAGGATAGGATAGGGGATTGGATAGGATAGAGGATAGGATAGGGGATTGTATAGGAAAGAGGATAGGATAGGATAGAGGATAGGATAGGATAGAGGATAGGATAGGATAGAGGATAGGATAGGATAGAGGATAGGATAGGATACAGGATTGGATCGGACCGAGGATAGGATAGAGGATCGGGTAGGATACGATAGAGGGTAGGATATGTTATTGGATAGGATAGCGGAGTGGAGACGTTAGAGGATAGGATAGGGGATTGGATAGGATACAGGATAGGATAGGATAGAGTATAGGACAGGGTAGAGGATAGGATAGGATAGAGGATAGGATAGGATAGATGATAGGATAGGATAGCGGATAGGTCGGGATAGTGGATGGGATAGAGGATTGGATAGGATAGAGGATATAATACGATAGAGGATAGGACACGATAGAGGATAGGATAGGATAGAGGATAGGGTAGGATAGAGGATACGATAGGATAGGATAAGATAGAGGATAGGATAGAGGATTGGATACGATAGAGGATAGGATAGTATTGAGGATAGGATAGGATAGAGGATTGGATCGGACCGAGGATAGGATAGAGGATCGGATAGGATAGAGGATATAATACGATAACGGATAGGATAGGATAGAGGATAGGGTAGGATAGAGGATAGGATAGGATAGAGGATATTATAGGATAGAGGATAGGATAGGATAGCGGATAGTATAGGATGGAGTATAGGATAGGATAGCGGAAAGGATAAGATAGAGTATAGAATAGAATAGAGGATAGGATACTATACAGGATTGGATCGGACCGAGGATAGGATAGAGGATCGTATAGGATACGATAGAGGATATTATAGGGGATAGGATAGGATTGAGGCTAGGATAGGATAGTGGATAGGATAGGATAGAGTATGGAATAGGATAGAGGATAGGAGAGGATACAGGATAGGATAGGATTGAGGATAGGATAGTATAGAGGATAGGATAGGGTAGAGGATAGGATATAGGATTGGATATTATAGAGGATAGGATTCGATAGAGGATAGGGTAGGATAGCGGATAGGATAGGATAGAGTACAGAATAGGATAGAGGACAGGATAGGATAGAGGATAGGATAGGGGATTGGATAGGATAGAGGATAGGAGACGATAGAGGATAGGATAGGGGATTGGATAGGATAGAGGATAGGATAGGGGATTGTATAGGAAAGAGGATAGGATAGGACAGAGGATAGGATAGGATAGTGGATAGGATAGGATAGAGGATAGGATAGGATAGGATAGAGGATAGGATAGAGGATAGGATAGAGGATAGGATAGGATAGGATAGAGGATAGGATAGAGGATAGGATAGAGGATAGGATAGAGGATTGGATAGGATAGAGGATATTATAGGATAGGAGATAGGATAGGATAGCGGATAGGTTAGGATGGCGGATAGGTTAGGATGGAGTATAGGATACGAATGAGGATAGGATAGGGTTGAGGATAGGATAGGGGATTGGATAGGATAGAGGATAGGATTGGATAGAGAATAGGATAGAGGATAGGATAGGATAGAGGATAGGATAGAGGATAGGATAGAGGATAGGATAGAGGATTGGATAGGATAGAGGATATTATAATGTAGAGGATAGGATAGGATAGCGGATATGTTAGGATGGAGGATACGATACGAATGAGGATAGGGTTACGAAACAAATAGGGTTGAAGATAGGATAGGATAGGATAGAGGATAGGATAGGATAGAGGATAGGATAGGATAGAGGATAGGATAGAATAGAGGATAGGATAGGGTAGAGGATAGGATAGGAGAGGGGATAGGATGGGATAGAGGATAGGATAGGATAGGATAGAGGATAGGATAGGATAGGATAGATGATAGGATAGAGGATACGATAGGATAGAGGATAGGATAGGATTGAGGCTAGGATAGGATAGTGGATAGGATAGGATAGAGGATAATATAGGATAGGATAGAGGATAGGATAGAGGATAGGATAGAGGATAGGATAGGATAGAGGATAGGATAGGATAGAGGATAGAGGATAGGATAGGATAGAGGATAGGATAGGATAGAGGATAGGATAGGATAGAGGATAGGATAGGATAGAGGATTGACTAGGATAGAGGATAGGATAGGATAGAGGATAGGATAGGATAGAGGATAGGAAAGGATAGAGGATAGGATAGGATAGAGGATAGGATAGGATAGAGGATAGGATAGGATAGAGGATAGGATAGAGGATAGAGGATAGGATAGAGGATAGGATAGAGGATAGGATAGAGGATAGAGGATAGGATAGAGGATAGGATAGAGGATAGGATAGAGGATTGGATAGGATAGGGGATATTATAGGATAGAGGGTAGGATAGGATAGCGGATAGGATAGGATATAGGATAGGATAGGAAAGAGGATAGGATAGGATAGAGGGTAGGATAGAGGATAGAGGATAGGATAGAGGATAGGATAGAGGACTGGATATTATAGGGGATATTATAGGATAGAGGGTAGGATAGGATAGGGGATTGGATAGGATAGAGGATAGGATAGGATAGAGGATAGGATAGAGGATTGGTTAGAGGATTGGATAGGGTAGGGGATATTATAGGATAGAGGGTAGGATAGGATAGCGGATAGGATAGGATATAGGATAGGATAGGAAAGAGGATAGGATAGGATAGAGGGTAGGATGGGATAGAGGATAGGATAGGATAGAGGATAGGATACGATAGAGGATATGATAGGATAGAGGATAGGATAGGATTGAGGATAGGATAGGATAGAGGATAGGATAGGATAGGATAGAGGATAGGATAGGATAGGATAGATGATAGGATAGAGGATACGATAGCATAGAGGATAGGATAGGATAGAGGATAGGATAGGGTAGAGGATAGGATAGGATAGAGGATAGGATAGGATAGAGGATAGGATAGGATAGAGGATAGGATAGGATAGGATAGAGGATAGGATAGAATATAGGATAGAGGATTGGATAGGATAGAGGATATTATAGAATAGAAGATAGGATAGGATAGCGGATAGGTTAGGATGGAGTATAGGATCCGAATGAGGATAGGATAGAGTTGAGGATAGAAGAGGATAGGATAGAGGATAGGATATAGGATTGGATATGATAGAGGATAGGATACGATAGACGATATGATAGGGGATTGGATAGGATAGGATTGAGGATAGGATAGGTTAGAGGCTCGGAAATTATAGAGGATAGGATATAATACAAGATATGATAGGATAGATGATATTATAGGATAGAGGACGGGATAGGATAGAGGATACGATCTTATGGAGGATAGGATATAATAGAGGAAAGTATAGGGCAGTGGAAAGTATAGGATAGAGGATAGGATGAGGGATTGGATAGGATAGAGGATAGGATAGGATTGAGGCTAGGATAGGATAGTGGATAGGATAGGATAGAGGATAGGATAGGATAGGATAGAGGATAGAGGATAGGATAGAGGATAGGATAGAGGATGGGATAGAGGATAGAGGATAAGATAGGGGATTGGATAGGATAGAGTATAGGATTCGAGAGAGGATCGGATAGGATAGAGGATAGGATAGGGGATTGGTTAGGATAGAGGATAGGATAGGGGATTGGATAGGATAGAGGATAGGATAGGGGATTGTATAGGAATGAGGATATGATAGGATAGAGGATAGGATATTATAGAGGATAGGATCGGATAGAGGATAGGATAGGATAGAGGATAGGATAGGATTGAGGCTAGGATAGGATAGTGGATAGGATAGGATAGAGGATAATATAGGATAGGATAGAGGATAGGATAGAGGATAGGATAGAGGATAGGATAGACGATAGGATAGGATAGAGGATAGGATAGGATAGAGGATAGGATAGGATAGAGGATAGAGGATAGGATAGGATAGAGGATAGGATAGGATAGAGGATAGGATAGGATAGAGGATAGGATAGGATAGAGGATAGGATAGGATAGAGGATTGGATAGGATAGAGGATAGGATAGGATAGAGGATAGGATAGGATAGAGGATAGGATAGGATAGAGGATAGGACAGGATAGAGGATAGGATAGGATAGGATAGAGGATGGGATAGAGGATAGGATAGAGGATAGGATAGAGGATAGGATAGAGGATTGGATAGGATAGAGGATATTATAGAATGGAAGATAGGATAGGATAGCGGATAGGTTAGGATGGAGTATAGGATACGAATGAGGATAGAATAGGGTTGAGGATAGGATAGGATAGGATAGAGGATAGGAGGCGAAAGAGGATAGGATTGGATAGAGAATAGGATAGAGGGTAGGATAGAGGATAGGATAGGATAGAGGATAGGATAGGATAGAGGATAGGATAGAGGATAGGATAGAGGATAGGATAGAGGATTGGATAGGATAGAGGATATTATAGAATGGAAGATAGGATAGGATAGCGGATAGGTTAGGATGGAGTATAGGATACGAATGAGGATAGGATAGGGTTGAGGATAGGATAGGATAGGATAGAGGATAGGAGGCGAAAGAGGATAGGATTGGATAGAGAATAGGATAGAGGGTAGGATAGAGGATAGGGTAGGATTCAAGATAGGATAGGATAGAGGATAGGATATAGGATTGGATAGGATAGAGGACAGGGTAGGATAGCGGATAGGATAGAGGATAGGATAGGGGATTGGATAGGATAGAGGATAGGAGACGATAGAGGATAGGATAGGGGATTGGATAGGATAGAGGATAGGATAGAGGATAGGATAGGATAGAGGATAGGTCGGGATAGAGGATGGGATAGAGGATTGGATAGGATAGAGGATATAATACGATAGAGGCTAGGACACGATAGAGGATAGGATAGGATAGAGGATAGGGTAGGATAGAGGATACGATAGGATAGAGGATAGGTTAGAGGATTGGATAGGATAGGATAAGATAGAGGATATGATAGAGGATTGGATAGGATAGGATAAGATAGAGGATAAGATAGGGGATTGGATAGGATAGCGGATAGGATAGGATGGAGGATACGATATTATAGAGGATAGGATAGGATAGAGGATAGGATAGGATAGAGGATAGGATAGGATAGAGGATAGGATAGGATACAGGATTGGATCGGACCGAGGATAGGATAGAGGATTTTGTAGGATACGATAGAGGGTAGGATATGTTATTGGATAGGATAGCGGAGTGGAGACGTTAGAGGATAGGATAGGGGATTGGATAGGATACAGGATAGGATAGGATAGAGTATAGGACAGGGTAGAGGATAGGATAGGATAGAGGATAGGATAGGATAGATGATAGGATAGGATAGCGGATAGGTCGGGATAGTGGATGGGATAGAGGATTGGATAGGATAGAGGATATAATACGATAGAGGATAGGACACGATAGAGGATAGGATAGGATAGAGGATAGGGTAGGATAGAGGATACGATAGGATAGAGGATAAGATAGAGGATAGGATAGAGGATTGGATAGGATAGGATAAGATAGAGGATAGGATAGAGGATTGGATACGATAGAGGATAGGATAGTATTGAGGATAGGATAGGATAGAGGATTGGATCGGACCGAGGATAGGATAGAGGATCGGATAGGATAGAGGATATAATACGATAGATGATAGGATAGGATAGAGGATAGGGTAGGATAGAGGATAGGATAGGATAGAGGGTAGGATAGGATAGGATAGCGGATAGGTTAGGATGGAGTATAGGATACGAATGAGGATAGGATAGGGTTGAGGATAGGATAGGATAGGATAGAGGATAGGATATTATAGAGGATTGGATATGATAGAGGATAGGATCCGATAGAGGATAGGATAGGGGATTGGATAGGATAGAGGATAGGGTAGGATAGAGGATAGGGTAGGATACATGATAGGATAGGATAGAGGATAGGATAGGATAGAGGATATTATAGGATAGAGGATAGGATAGGATAGCGGATAGTATAGGATGGAGTATAGGATAGGATAGCGGAAAGGATAAGATAGAGTATAGAATAGAATAGAGGATAGGATACTATACAGGATTGGATCGGACCGAGGATAGGATAGAGGATAGGATAGGATAGAGGATAGGATAGGATTGAGGCTAGGATAGGATAGTGGATAGGATAGGATAGAGTATGGAATAGGATAGAGGATAGGAGAGGATACAGGATAGGATAGGATTGAGGATAGGATAGTATAGAGGATAGGATAGGGTAGAGGATAGGATATAAGATTGGATATTATAGAGGATAGGATTCGATAGAGGATAGGGTAGGATAGCGGATAGGATAGGATAGAGTACAGAATAGGATAGAGGACAGGATAGGATAGAGGATAGGATAGGATAGAGGATAGGATAGGATAGAGGATAGGATAGGATAGAGGATAGGATAGGATTGAGGCTAGGATAGGATAGTGGATAGGATAGGATAGAGTATGGAATAGGATAGAGGATAGGAGAGGATACAGGATAGGATAGGATTGAGGATAGGATAGTATAGAGGTTAGGATAGGGTAGAGGATAGGATATAGGATTGGATATTATAGAGGATAGGATTCGATAGAGGATAGGGTAGGATAGCGGATAGGATAGGATAGAGTACAGAATAGGATACAGGACAGGTTAGGATAGAGGATAGGATAGGATATTGGATAGGACAGGATAGAGGATACGATAGAGAATAGGATAGGAAAGCGGATAGGATAGGATAGAGTATAGGATATAGGATGGATAGGATAGAGGATAGGATACGATAGAGGATAGGGTAGGATAGAGAATAGGGTAGGATAGAGGATACGATAGGATAGAGGATAGGATAGAGGATAGGATAGAGGATTGGATAGGATAGGATAAGATAGAGGATAGGATAGAGGATTGGATAGGATAGGATAAGATAGAGGATAAGATAGGGGATTGGATAGGATAGCGGATAGGATAGGATAGAGGATACGATATTATAGACGATAGGATAGGATAGAGGATAGGATCGGATAGAGGATAAGATAGGGGATTGGATAGGATAGAGTATAGGATACGATAGAGGATCGGATAGGATAGAGGATACGATAGGGGATTGGATAGGATTGAGGCTAGGATAGGATAGTGGATAGGATAGGATAGTGGATAGGATAGGATAGAGGATAGGATAGGATAGAGAATAGGATAGGATAGAGGATAGGATAGGATAGAGGATAGGATAGAGGATAGGATAGGATAGGGGATAGGATAGGATAGAGGATAGGAAAGGATTGAGGCTAGGATAGGATAGTGGAAAGGATAGGATAGAGGATAGGATACGAATGAGGATAGGATAGGGTTGAGGATAGGATAGGGGATTGGATAGTGTAGAGGATAGGAGACGAAAGAGGATAGGATTGGGTAGAGAAAAGGATAGAGGATAGGATAGGGTAGAGGAAAGGATAGGATAGGATAGAGGATAGGATAGAGGATTTAATAGGATAGAGGATATTATAGGGTAGAGGATAGGATAGGATAGCGGATATGTTAGGATGGAGTATACGATACGAATGAGGATAGGATAGGGTTGAAGATAGGATAGGATAGGATAGAGGATAGGATAGGATAGAGGATAGGATAGGATAGAGCATAGGATAGGATAGAGGATAGGATAGGATAGAGGATAGGATAGGATAGAGGATAGGATAGGATAGAGGATAGGATAGGATAGAGGATAGGATCGGATAGAGGATAGGATAGGATAGAAGATAGGATAGGATAGAGGATAGGATAGGATAGAGGATAGGATAGGATAGAGGATAGGATAGGATAGACGATAGGATAGGATAGAGGATAGGATAGGATAGAGGATAGGATAGGATAGAGGATAGAGGATAGGATAATATAGAGGATAGGATAGGATAGGATAGAGGATAGGATAGAGGATAGGATAGAGGATAGGATAGAGGATAGGATAGAGGATTGGATATGATAGAGGATAGGATCCGATAGAGGATAGGATAGGGGATTGGATAGGATAGAGGATAGGGTAGGATAGAGGATAGGATAGGATTGAGGCTAGGATAGAGGTTAGGATAGGATAGAGGATAGGATAGGAAAGAGGATAGTATAGGATAGAGGATAGGATCGAATAGAGGATAGGATAGGATAACGGATAGGTTGGGATAGAGGATAGGATAGGATAGGATAGAGGATAGGAAAGGATAGGATAGAGGATAGGATAGAGGATAGGATAGAGGATAGGATAGGATAGAGGATAGGATGGGATAGAGGAGAGGATAGGATAGAGGATAGGATAGGATAGAGGATAGGATAGGATAGAGGATAGATAGGATAGAGGATAGGATTGGATAGAGGATAGGATAGGATAGAGGATCGGATAGAGGATAGGATAGGATAGAGGATCGGATAGAGGATAGGATAGGATAGAGGATGGTATAGAGGATAGAATAGAGGATAGGATAGGATAGAGGATAGGATAGGAAAGAGGATAGGATAGGATACGATAGAGGATAGGATAGATGATAGGATAGGATAGAGGATCTGATAGAGGATACGATCGGATAGAGGATAGGATAGGATAGAGGATCGGGTAGGTAATTGGATAGGATAGGGGAGAGGATAAGGTAGACGCTAGTATAGGATAGAGGATCTGATAGAGGATAGGATAGGATGGAGGATAGGATAGGATCGAGGATAGGATAGGTAATTGGATAGGATAGAGGATAGGATAAGGTAGAGGATAGTATAGGATAGAGGATAGGATAGAGGATCGGATAGGTTATTGGATAGGATAGGGGAGAGGATAAGGTAGAGGCTAGTATAGGATAGAGGATCTGATAGAGGATAGGATAGGATGGAGGATAGGATAGGATCGAGGATAGGATAGGTAATTGGATAGGATAGAGGATAGGATAAGTTAGAGGATAGTATAGGATAGAGGATAGGATAGGATAGAGGATAGGATAGGATAAAGGATAGGATAGGATAGAGGATAGGATAGGATAGAGGATAGAATAGGATAGATGATAGAATAGGATAGAGAATAGGATAGGATAGAGGATAGGATAGGATAGAGGATAGGATAGAGGATAGGATAGGATAGAGGATAGGAAAGGATAGAGGATAGGATGGGATAGAGGATAGGATAGGATAGAGGATAGGATAGGATAGAGGATAGGATAGGATAGAGGATAGGATAGGATAGAGGATAGGATAGGATAGAGGATAGGATAGGATAGAGGATAGGATAGGATAGGATAGAGGATAGGATAGAGGATAGGATAGGATAGGATAGAGGATAGGATAGGATAGAGGATAGGATAGATGATAGGATAGGATAGAGGAGAGGATAGGATAGAGGATAGGATAGGATAGAGGATAGGATAGGATAGAGGATAGGATAGGATAGGATAGAGGATAGGATAGGATAGAGGATAGAATAGGATACGATAGAGGATAGGATAGGATAGACGATAGGATAGGATAGAGGATAGGATAGAGGATAGGATAGGATAGAGGATAGGATAGAGGATAGGATAGGATAGGATAGAGGATAGGATAGGATAGAGGATAGGATAGAGGATCGGATAGAGGATAGGATAGGATAGAGGAAAGGATAGGATAGAGGATAGGATAGGTAATTGGATAGGATAGAGGATAGGATAAGGTAGAGGATAGTATAGGATAGAGGATAGGATAGGATAGAGGATAGGATAGGATAAAGGATAGGATAGGATAGAGGATAGAGTAGGATAGAGGATAGGATAGGATAAAGGATAGGATTGGATAGAGGATCGGATAGAGGATAGGATAGGATAGAGGATAGGATAGGATAGACGATAGTATAGGATAGAGGATAGGATAGAATAGAGGATAGGATAGGATACAGGATAGGATAGGATAGAGGATAGGATAGGATAGAGGATAGGATAGAGGATAGGATAGAGGATCGGATAGAGGATAGGATAGGATAGAGGAAAGGATAGGATAGAGGATAGGATAGGTAATTGGATAGGATAGAGGATAGGATAAGGTAGAGGATAGTATAGGATAGAGGATAGGATGGGATAGAGGATAGGATAGGATAAAGGATAGGATAGGATAGAGGATAGGATAGGATAGGATAGAGGATAGGATAGAGGATAGGATAGGACAGAGGATCGGATAGAGGATAGGATAGGATAGAGGATAGGATATGATAGAGTAAACGATATTATAGAGGATAGGATAGGACAGAGGATCGGATAGAGGATAGGATAGGATAGAGGATGGCATAGAGGATAGGATAGAGGATAGGATAGGATAGAGGATAGGATAGGAAAGAGGATAGGATAGGATACGATAGAGGATAGGATAGATGATAGGATAGGATAGAGGATAGGATAGGATAAAGGATAGGATAGGATAGAGGATAGGATAGGATAGAGGATAGGATAGGTTAGAGGATAGGAGAGGATAGGATAGAGGATAGGATAGAGGATAGGATAGGTAATTGGATAGGATAGAGTATAGGATAAGGTAGAGGATAGGATAGGATAGAGGGTAGGATAGGATAGAGGATAGGATAGAGGATAGGATAGGATAGAGGATAGGATAGGATAGAGGATGGGATAGGATACAGGATAGGATATGAGAGAGGATAGGATAGGATAGAGGATCGGATAGAGGATAGGATAGGATAGAGGATCGGATAGAGGATAGGATAGGATAGAGGATAGAGTAGGATAGAGGATAGGATAGGATAAAGGATAGGATTGGATAGAGGATCGGATAGAGGATAGAATAGGATAGAGGATAGGATAGGATAGAGGATAGTATGGGATAGAGAATAGGATAGAATAGAGGATAGGATAGGATAAAGGATAGGATAGGATAGAGGATAGGATAGGATAGGATAGAGGATAGGATAGTATAGAGGATAGGATAGGTTAGAGGATAGGATAGGATAGGATAGAGGATAGGATAGAGGATAGGATAGGTAATTGGATAGGATAGAGTATAGGATAAGGTAGAGGATAGGATAGGATAGAGGGTAGGATAGGATAGAGGATAGGATAGAGGATAGGATAGGATAGAGGATAGGATAGGATAGAGGATAGAATAGGATAGATGATATTATAGGATAGAGGATAGGATATGATAGAGTAAACGATATTATAGAGGATAGGATAGGATAGAGGATCGGATAGAGGATAGGATAGGATAGAGGATGGTATAGAGGATAGAATAGAGGATAGGATAGGATAGAGGATAGGATAGGAAAGAGGATAGGATAGGATACGATAGAGGATAGGATAGATGATAGGATAGTATAGAGGATCTGATAGAGGATACGATCGGATAGAGGATAGGATAGGATAGAGGATCGGATAGGTAATTGGATAGGATAGGGGAGAGGATAAGGTAGAGGCTAGTATAGGATAGAGGATCTGATAGAGGATAGGATAGGATGGAGGATAGGATAGGATAGAGGATAGGATAGTATAGAGGATAGAATAGGATAGATGATATTATAGGATAGAGGATAGGATATGATAGAGTAAACGATATTCTAGAGGATAGGATAGGATAGAGGATCGGATAGAGGATAGGGTAGGATAGAGGATGGTATAGAGGATAGGATAGAGGATAGGATAGGATAGAGGATAGGATAGGATAGAGGATAGGATAGGATAGAGGATAGTATAGGATAGAGAATAGGATAGAATAGAGGAAAGGATAGGATAAAGGATAGGATAGGATAGAGGATAGGATAGGATAGGATAGGATAGAGGATAGGATAAGATAGAGGATAGGATAGGATAGAGGATCGGATAGAGGATAGGATAGGATAGAGGATAGGATAGGATAGAGGAAAGGATAGGATAGAAGATAGGATAGGATAGATGATAGGATAGGAAAGAGGGTAGGATAGGATAGAGGATAGAGTATAGGATAGGATAGAGGATAGGATAGGATAGAGGAGAGGATAGGATAGAGGATAGGAGAGGATAGAGGATAGGATAGGATAGAGGATAGGATAGGTTAGGATAGAGGATAGGATAGGATAGAGGATAGGATAGGATAGAGGAGAGGATAGGATAGAGGATAGGATAGGATAGAGGATAGGATAGGATAAAGGATAGGATTGGATAGAGGATCGGATAGAGGATAGGATAGGATAGAGGATAGGATAGGATAGAGGATAGTATAGGATAGAGGATAGGATAGAATAGAGGATAGGATAGGATACAGGATAGGATAGGATAGAGGATAGGATAGGATAGAGGATAGGATAGGATAGGATAGAGGATAGGAAAGGATAGGATAGAGGATAGGATAGAGGATAGGATAGGATAGAGTTGAGGATAGGATAGAGGATAGGATAGGATAGATGATATTATAGGATAGAGGATAGGATATGATAGAGTAAACGATATTATAGAGGATAGGATAGGATACAGGATCGGATAGAGGATAGGATAGGATAGAGGATGGTATAGAGGATAGGATAGAGGATAGGATAGGATAGAGGATAGGACAGGAACGAGGATAGGATAGGATACGATAGAGGATAGGATAGATGATAGGATAGGATAGAGGATCTGATAGAGGATACGATCGGATAGAGGATAGGATAGGATAGAGGATCGGATAGGTAATTGGATAGGATAGGGGAGAGGATAAGGTAGAGGCTAGTATAGGATAGAGGATCTGATAGAGGATAGGATAGGATGGAGGATAGGATAGGATCGAGGATAGGATAGGTAATTGGATAGGATAGAGGATAGGATAAGGTAGAGGATAGTATAGGATAGAGGATAGGATAGAGAATCGGATAGGATAGGATAGAGGATAGGATAGAGGATAGGGTAGAGGATCGGATAGAGGATAGGATAGGATAGAGGAAAGGATAGGATAGAGGATAGGATAGGTAATTGGATAGGATAGAGGATAGGATAAGTTAGAGGATAGTATAGGATAGAGGATAGGATAGGATAGAGGATAGGATAGGATAAAGGATAGGATAGTATAGAGGATAGGATAGGATAGAGGATAGAACAGGATAGATGATAGGATAGGATAGAGAATAGGATAGGATAGAGGATAGGATAGAGGATCGGATAGAGGATAGGATAGGATAGAGGAAAGGATAGGATAGAGGATAGGATAGGTAATTGGATAGGATAGAGGATAGGATAAGGTAGAGGATAGTATAGGATAGAGGATAGGATAGGATAGAGGATAGGATAGGATAAAGGATAGGATCGGATAGAGGATAGGATAGGATAGAGGATCGGATAGAGGATAGGATAGGATAGAGGATAGAGTAGGATAGAGGATAGGATAGGATAAAGGATAGGATTGGATAGAGGATCGGATAGAGGATAGAATAGGATAGAGGATAGGATAGGATAGAGGATAGTATGGGATAGAGGATAGGATAGAATAGAGGATAGGATAGGATAAAGGATAGGATAGGATAGAGGATAGGATAGGATAGGATAGAGGATAGGATAGTATAGAGGATAGGATAGGTTAGAGGATAGGATAGGATAGGATAGAGGATAGGATAGAGGATAGGATAGGTAATTGGATAGGATAGAGTATAGGATAAGGTAGAGGATAGGATAGGATAGAGGGTAGGATAGGATAGAGGATAGGATAGAGGATAGGATAGGATAGAGGATAGGATAGGATAGAGGATAGAATAGGATAGATGATATTATAGGATAGAGGATAGGATATGATAGAGTAAACGATATTATAGAGGATAGGATAGGATAGAGGATCGGATAGAGGATAGGATAGGATAGAGGATGGTATAGAGGATAGAATAGAGGATAGGATAGGATAGAGGATAGGATAGGAAAGAGGATAGGATAGGATACGATAGAGGATAGGATAGATGATAGGATAGGATAGAGGATCTGATAGAGGATACGATCGGATAGAGGATAGGATAGGATAGAGGATCGGATAGGTAATTGGATAGGATAGGGGAGAGGATAAGGTAGAGGCTAGTATAGGATAGAGGATCTGATAGAGGATAGGATAGGATGGAGGATAGGATAGGATAGAGGATAGGATAGTATAGAGGATAGAATAGGATAGATGATATTATAGGATAGAGGATAGGATATGATAGAGTAAACGATATTCTAGAGGATAGGATAGGATAGAGGATCGGATAGAGGATAGGGTAGGATAGAGGATGGTATAGAGGATAGGATAGAGGATAGGATAGGATAGAGGATAGGATAGGATAGAGGATAGGATAGGATAGAGGATAGTATAGGATAGAGAATAGGATAGAATAGAGGAAAGGATAGGATAAAGGATAGGATAGGATAGAGGATAGGATAGGATAGGATAGGATAGAGGATAGGATAAGATAGAGGATAGGATAGGATAGAGGATCGGATAGAGGATAGGATAGGATAGAGGATAGGATAGGATAGAGGAAAGGATAGGATAGAAGATAGGATAGGATAGATGATAGGATAGGAAAGAGGGTAGGATAGGATAGAGGATAGAGTATAGGATAGGATAGAGGATAGGATAGGATAGAGGAGAGGATAGGATAGAGGATAGGAGAGGATAGAGGATAGGATAGGATAGAGGATAGGATAGGTTAGGATAGAGGATAGGATAGGATAGAGGATAGGATAGGATAGAGGAGAGGATAGGATAGAGGATAGGATAGGATAGAGGATAGGATAGGATAAAGGATAGGATTGGATAGAGGATCGGATAGAGGATAGGATAGGATAGAGGATAGGATAGGATAGAGGATAGTATAGGATAGAGGATAGGATAGAATAGAGGATAGGATAGGATAGAGGATAGGATAGGATAGAGGATAGGATAGGATAGAGGATAGGATAGGATAGGATAGAGGATAGGAAAGGATAGGATAGAGGATAGGATAGAGGATAGGATAGGATAGAGTTGAGGATAGGATAGAGGATAGGATAGGATAGATGATATTATAGGATAGAGGATAGGATATGATAGAGTAAACGATATTATAGAGGATAGGATAGGATACAGGATCGGATAGAGGATAGGATAGGATAGAGGATGGTATAGAGGATAGGATAGAGGATAGGATAGGATAGAGGATAGGACAGGAACGAGGATAGGATAGGATACGATAGAGGATAGGATAGATGATAGGATAGGATAGAGGATTTGATAGAGGATACGATCGGATAGAGGATAGGATAGGATAGAGGATCGGATAGGTAATTGGATAGGATAGGGGAGAGGATAAGGTAGAGGCTAGTATAGGATAGAGGATCTGATAGAGGATAGGATAGGATGGAGGATAGGATAGGATCGAGGATAGGATAGGTAATTGGATAGGATAGAGGATAGGATAAGGTAGAGGATAGTATAGGATAGAGGATAGGATAGAGAATCGGATAGGATAGGATAGAGGATAGGATAGAGGATAGGGTAGAGGATCGGATAGAGGATAGGATAGGATAGAGGAAAGGATAGGATAGAGGATAGGATAGGTAATTGGATAGGATAGAGGATAGGATAAGTTAGAGGATAGTATAGGATAGAGGATAGGATAGGATAGAGGATAGGATAGGATAAAGGATAGGATAGTATAGAGGATAGGATAGGATAGAGGATAGAACAGGATAGATGATAGGATAGGATAGAGAATAGGATAGGATAGAGGATAGGATAGGATAGAGGATCGGATAGGTAATTGGATAGGATAGAGTATAGGATAATGTAGAGGATAGGATAGGATAGAGGAAAGGATAGAGGATCGGATAGAGGATAGGATAGGATAGAGGAAAGGATAGGATAGAGGATAGGATAGGTAATTGGATAGGATAGAGGATAGGATAAGGTAGAGGTTAGTATAGGATAGAGGATAGGATAGAGGATACGATAGAGGATCGGATAGAGGATAGGATAGGATAGAGGAAAGGATAGGATAGAGGATAGGATAGGTAATTGGATAGGATAGAGGATAGGATAAGTTAGAGGATAGTATAGGACAGAGGATAGGATAGGATAGAGGATAGGATAGGATAAAGGATAGGATAGGATAGAGGATAGGATAGGATAGAGGATAGAATAGGATAGATGATAGGATAGGATAGAGAATAGGATAGGATAGAGGATAGGATAGGATAGAGGATAGGATAGAGGATAGGATAGGATAGAGGATAGGAAAGGATAGAGGATAGGATGGGATAGAGGATAGGATAGGATAGAGGATAGGATAGGATAGAGGATAGGATAAGATGGAGGATAGGATAGGATGGAGGATAGGATAGGATAGAGGATAGGATAGAGGATAGGATAGAGGATAGGATAGGATAGAGGATAGGATAGGTAATTGGATAGGATAGAGTATAGGATAATGTAGAGGATAGGATAGGATAGAGGAAAGGATAGAGGATCGGATAGAGGATAGGATAGGATAGAGGAAAGGATAGGATAGAGGATAGGATAGGTAATTGGATAGGATAGAGGATAGGATAAGGTAGAGGTTAGTATAGGATAGAGGATAGGATAGGATAGAGTATAGGATAGGGTAAAGGATAGGATAGGATAGAGGATAGGATAGGATAGAGGATAGGATAGGATAGAGGATAGGATAGGATAGAGGATCGGATAGAGGATAGGATAGGATAGAGGATCGGATAGAGGATAGGATAGGATAGAGGATCGGATAGAGGATAGGATAGGATAGACGATAGGATAGGATAGAGGATAGAGTAGGATAGAGGATAGGATAGGATAAAGGATAGGATTGGATAGAGGATCGGATAGAGGATAGAATAGGATAGAGGATAGGATAGGATAGAGGATAGTATAGGATAGAGGATAGGATAGAATAGAGGATAGGATAGGATAAAGGATAGGATAGGATAGAGGATAGGATAGGATAGGATAGAGGATAGGATAGGATAGGATAGGATAGGATAGGATAGGATAGGATAGAGGATAGGATAGGATAGGATAGAGGATAGGATAGGATAGGATAGAGGATAGGATAGAGGATAGGATAGAGGATAGGATAGGACAGAGGATCGGATAGAGGATAGGATAGGATAGAGGATAGGATATGATAGAGTAAACGATATTATAGAGGATAGGATAGGACAGAGGATCGGATAGAGGATAGGATAGGATAGAGGATGGCAAAGAGGATAGGATAGAGGATAGGATAGGATAGAGGATAGGATAGGAAAGAGGATAGGATAGGATACGATAGAGGATAGGATAGATGATAGGATAGGATAGAGGATCTGATAGAGGATACGATCGGATAGAGGATAGGATATGATAGAGTAAACGATATTATAGAGGATAGGATAGGACAGAGGATCGGATAGAGGATAGGATAGGATAGAGGATGGCAAAGAGGATAGGATAGAGGATAGGATAGGATAGAGGATAGGATAGGAAAGAGGATAGGATAGGATACGATAGAGGATAGGATAGATGATAGGATAGGATAGAGGATCTGATAGAGGATACGATCGGATAGAGGATAGGATAGGATAGAGGATAGGATAGAGGATAGGATAGGATAGAGGATAGGAAAGGATAGAGGATAGGATGGGATAGAGGATAGGATAGGATAGAGGATAGGATAGGATAGAGGATAGGATAGGATGGAGGATAGGATAGGATAGAGGATAGGATAGAGGATAGGATAGGATAGAGGATAGGATAGGTAATTGGATAGGATAGAGTATAGGATAAGGTAGAGGATAGGATAGGATAGGATAGAGGATAGGATAGGATAGAGGATAGGATAGAGGATCGGATAGAGGATAGGATAGGATAGAGGAAAGGATAGGATAGAGGATAGGATAGGTAATTGGATAGGATAGAGGATAGGATAAGGTAGAGGATAGTATAGGATAGAGGATAGGATAGGATAGAGTATAGGATAGGGTAAAGGATAGGATAGGAAAGAGGATAGGATAGGATACGATAGAGGATAGGATAGATGATAGGATAGGATAGAGGATCTGATAGAGGATACGATCGGATAGAGGATAGGATAGGATAGAGGATCGGATAGGTAATTGGATAGGATAGGGGAGAGGATAAGGTAGAGACTAGTATAGGATAGAGGATCTGATAGAGGATAGGATAGGATAGAGGATCGGATAGGTAATTGGATAGGATAGGGGAGAGGATAAGGTAGAGACTAGTATAGGATACAGGATCTGATAGAGGATAGGATAGGATGAAGGATAGGATAGGATCGAGGATAGGACAGGTAATTGGATAGGATAGAGGATAGGATGGAGGATAGGATAGGATCGAGGATAGGATAGGTAATTGGATAGGATAGAGGATAGGATAAGGTAGAGGATACTATAGGATAGAGGATAGGATAGGATAGAGGATAGGATAGGATAAAGGATAGGATAGGATAGAGGATAGGATAGGATAGAGGATAGGATAGGTTAGAGGATAGGATAGGATAGGATAGAGGATAGGATAGAGGATAGGATAGAGGATAGGATAGGTAATTGGATAGGATAGAGTATAGGATAAGGTAGAGGATAGGATAGGATAGAGGGTAGGATAGGATAGAGGATAGGATACAGGATAGGATAGGATAGAGGATAGGATAGGATAGAGGATGGGATAGGATACAGGATAGGATATGAGAGAGGATAGGATAGGATAGAGGATCGGATAGAGGATAGGATAGGATAGAGGATCGGATAGAGGATAGGATAGGATAGAGGATAGGATAGGATAGAGGATAGGATAGGTAATTGGATAGGATAGAGGATAGGATATGATAGAGGATAGTATAGGATAGAGGATAGGATAGGATAGAGGATAGAATAGGATAGATGATAGAATAGGATAGAGAATAGGATAGGATAGAGGATAGGATAGGATAGAGGATAGGATAGAGGATAGGATAGGATACAGGATAGGAAAGGATAGAGGATAGGATGGGATAGAGGATAGGATAGGATAGAGGATAGGATAGGATAGAGGATAGGATAGGATAGAGGATAGGATAGGATAGAGGATAGGATAGGTTAGAGGATAGGATAGGATAGGATAGAGGATCGGATAGAGGATAGGATAGGATAGAGGATAGGATAGGATAGAGGATAGGATAGGTAATTGGATAGGATAGAGGATAGGATATGATAGAGGATAGTATAGGATAGAGGATAGGATAGGATAGAGGATAGAATAGGATAGATGATAGAATAGGATAGAGAATAGGATAGGATAGAGGATAGGATAGGATAGAGGATAGGATAGAGGATAGGATAGGATAGAGGATAGGATAGGATACAGGATAGGAAAGGATAGAGGATAGGATGGGATAGAGGATAGGATAGGATAGAGGATAGGATAGGATAGAGGATAGGATAGGATAGAGGATAGGAGAGGATAGAGGATAGGATAGAGGATAGGATAGGATAGAGTATAGGATAAGGTAGAGGATAGGATAGGATAGGATAGAGGATAGGATAGGATAGAGGATAGGATAGAGGATCGGATAGAGGATAGGATAGGATAGAGGATGGTATAGAGGATAGGATAGAGGATAGGATAGGATAAAGGATAGGATAGGATAGAGGATAGGATAGGATAGAGGATAGGATAGGATAGAGGATCGGATAGAGGATAGGATAGGATAGAGGATCGGATAGAGGATAGGATAGGATAGAGGATAGGAAAGGATAGAGGATAGGATGGGGTAGAGGATAGGATAGGATAGAGGATAGGATAGGATAGAGGATAGGATAGGAAAGAGGATAGGATAGGATAGAGGATAGGATAGGATAGAGGATAGGATAGAGGATAGGATAGGATAGAGGATCGGATAGGTAATTGGATAGGATAGGGGAGAGGATAAGGTAGAGACTAGTATAGGATAGAGGATCTGATAGAGGATAGGATAGGATGAAGGATAGGATAGGATCGAGGATAGGATAGGTAATTGGATAGGATATAGGATAGGATGGAGGATAGTCTAGGATCGAGGATAGGATAGGTAATTGGATAGGATAGAGGATAGGATAAGGTAGAGGATAGTATAGGATAGAGGATAGGATAGGATAGAGGATAGGATAGGATAAAGGATAGGATAGGATAGAGGATAGGATAGGATAGAGGATAGGATAGGTTAGAGGATAGGAAAGGATAGGATAGAGGATAGGATAGAGGATAGGAGAGGATAGAGGATAGGATAGAGGATAGGATAGGATAGAGTATAGGATAAGGTAGAGGATAGGATAGGATAGGATAGAGGATAGGATAGGATAGAGGATAGGATAGAGGATCGGATAGAGGATAGGATAGGATAGAGGATGGTATAGAGGATAGGATAGAGGATAGGATAGGATAAAGGATAGGATAGGATAGAGGATAGGATAGGATAGAGGATAGGATAGGATAGAGGATCGGATAGAGGATAGGATAGGATAGAGGATCGGATAGAGGATAGGATAGGATAGAGGATAGGAAAGGATAGAGGATAGGATGGGGTAGAGGATAGGATAGGATAGAGGATAGGATAGGATAGAGGATAGGATAGGATAGAGGATAGGATAGGTTAGAGGATAGGATAGGATAGGATAGAGGATCGGATAGAGGATAGGATAGGATAGAGGATAGGATAGGATAGAGGATAGGATAGGTAATTGGATAGGATAGAGGATAGGATATGATAGAGGATAGTATAGGATAGAGGATAGGATAGGATAGAGGATAGAATAGGATAGATGATAGAATAGGATAGAGAATAGGATAGGATAGAGGATAGGATAGGATAGAGGATAGGATAGAGGATAGGATAGGATAGAGGATAGGATAGGATACAGGATAGGAAAGGATAGAGGATAGGATGGGATAGAGGATAGGATAGGATAGAGGATAGGATAGGATAGAGGATAGGATAGGATAGAGGATAGGAGAGGATAGAGGATAGGATAGAGGATAGGATAGGATAGAGTATAGGATAAGGTAGAGGATAGGATAGGATAGGATAGAGGATAGGATAGGATAGAGGATAGGATAGAGGATCGGATAGAGGATAGGATAGGATAGAGGATGGTATAGAGGATAGGATAGAGGATAGGATAGGATAAAGGATAGGATAGGATAGAGGATAGGATAGGATAGAGGATAGGATAGGATAGAGGATCGGATAGAGGATAGGATAGGATAGAGGATCGGATAGAGGATAGGATAGGATAGAGGATAGGAAAGGATAGAGGATAGGATGGGGTAGAGGATAGGATAGGATAGAGGATAGGATAGGATAGAGGATAGGATAGGAAAGAGGATAGGATAGGATAGAGGATAGGATAGGATAGAGGATAGGATAGAGGATAGGATAGGATAGAGGATCGGATAGGTAATTGGATAGGATAGGGGAGAGGATAAGGTAGAGACTAGTATAGGATAGAGGATCTGATAGAGGATAGGATAGGATGAAGGATAGGATAGGATCGAGGATAGGATAGGTAATTGGATAGGATATAGGATAGGATGGAGGATAGTCTAGGATCGAGGATAGGATAGGTAATTGGATAGGATAGAGGATAGGATAAGGTAGAGGATAGTATAGGATAGAGGATAGGATAGGATAGAGGATAGGATAGGATAAAGGATAGGATAGGATAGAGGATAGGATAGGATAGAGGATAGGATAGGTTAGAGGATAGGAAAGGATAGGATAGAGGATAGGATAGAGGATAGGAGAGGATAGAGGATAGGATAGAGGATAGGATAGGATAGAGTATAGGATAAGGTAGAGGATAGGATAGGATAGGATAGAGGATAGGATAGGATAGAGGATAGGATAGAGGATCGGATAGAGGATAGGATAGGATAGAGGATGGTATAGAGGATAGGATAGAGGATAGGATAGGATAAAGGATAGGATAGGATAGAGGATAGGATAGGATAGAGGATAGGATAGGATAGAGGATCGGATAGAGGATAGGATAGGATAGAGGATCGGATAGAGGATAGGATAGGATAGAGGATAGGAAAGGATAGAGGATAGGATGGGGTAGAGGATAGGATAGGATAGAGGATAGGATAGGATAGAGGATAGGATAGGATAGAGGATAGGATAGGAAAGAGGATAGGATAGAGGATAGGATAGGATAGAGGATAGGATAGGATAGAGGATAGGATAGGATAGAGGATAGGATAGGATAGAGGATAGGATAGGATAGAGGATAGGATAGAGGATAGGATAGGATAGAGGATAGGAAAGGATAGAGGATAGGATGGGATAGAGGATAGGATAGGATAAAGGATAGGATAGGATAGAGGATAGGATAGGATGGAGGATAGGATAGGATAGAGGATAGGATAGAGGATAGGATAGGATAGAGGATAGGATAGGTAATTGGATAGGATAGAGTATAGGATATTGTAGAGGATAGGATAGGATAGGATAGAGGATAGGATAGGATAGAGGATAGGATAGAGGATCGGATAGAGGATAGGATAGGATAGAGGAAAGGATAGGATAGAGGATAGGATAGGTAATTGGATAGGATAGAGGATAGGATAAGGTAGAGGATAGTATAGGATAGAGGATAGGATAGGATAGAGTATAGGATAGGGTAAAGGATAGGATAGGATAGAGGATAGGATAGGATAGAGGATCGGATAGAGGATAGGATAGGATAGAGGATCGGATAGAGGATAGGATAGGATAGAGGATAGGATAGGATAGAGGATAGGATAGGATAGAGGATAGAGTAGGATAGAGGATAGGATAGGATAAAGGATAGGATTTAATAGAGGATCGGATAGAGGATAGAATAGGATAGAGGATAGGATAGGATAGAGGATAGTATAGGATAGAGGATAGGATAGAATAGAGGATAGGATAGGATAAAGGATAGGATAGAGGATAGGATAGGATAGGATAGAGGATAGGATAGGATAGGATAGGATAGGATAGGATAGAGGATAGGATAGGATAGGATAGAGGATAGGATAGGATAGGATAGAGGATAGGATAGAGGATAGGATAGGATAGAGGATCGGATAGAGGATAGGATAGGATAGAGGATCGGATAGAGGATAGGATAGGATAGAGGATAGGATAGGATAGAGGATAGGATAGGATAGAGGATAGAGTAGGATAGAGGATAGGATAGGATAAAGGATAGGATTGGATAGAGGATCGGATAGAGGATAGGATAGGATAGAGGATCGGATAGGTAATTGGATAGGATAGGGGAGAGGATAAGGTAGAGACTAGTATAGGATAGAGGATCTGATAGAGGATAGGATAGGATGAAGGATAGGATAGGATCGAGGATAGGATAGGTAATTGGATAGGATATACGATAGGATGGAGGATAGTCTAGGATCGAGGATAGGATAGGTAATTGGATAGGATAGAGGATAGGATAAGGTAGAGGATAGTATAGGATAGAGGATAGGATAGGATAGAGGATAGGATAGGATAAAGGATAGGATAGGATAGAGGATAGGATAGGATAGAGGATAGGATAGGTTAGAGGATAGGATAGGATAGGATAGAGGATAGGATAGAGGATAGGATAGGATAGAGGATAGGATAGAGGATAGGATAGGATAGAGGATAGGATAGGATAGAGGATGGGATAGGATACAGGATAGGATATGAGAGAGGATAGGATAGGATAGAGGATCGGATAGAGGATAGGATAGGATAGAGGATCGGATAGAGGATAGGATAGGATAGAGGATAGGATAGGATAGAGGATAGAGTAGGATAGAGGATAGGATAGGATAAAGGATAGGATTGGATAGAGGATCGGATAGAGAATAGAATAGGATAGAGGATAGGATAGGATAGAGGATAGTATAGGATAGAGGATCGGATAGGATAGGATAGAGGATAGGATAGAGGATAGGGTAGAGGATCGGATAGAGGATAGGATAGGATAGAGGAAAGGATAGGATAGAGGATAGGATAGGTAATTGGATAGGATAGAGGATAGGATAAGTTAGAGGATAGTATAGGATAGAGGATAGGATAGGATAGAGGATAGGATAGGATAAAGGATAGGATAGTATAGAGGATAGGATAGGATAGAGGATAGAATAGGATAGATGATAGGATAGGATTGAGAATAGGATAGGATAGAGGATAGGATAGGATAGAGGATAGGATAGGATAGAGGATAGGAAAGGATAGAGGATAGGATGGGATAGAGGATAGGATAGGATAGAGGATAGGATAGGATAGAGGATAGGATAGGATAGATAATAGGATAGGATAGAGGATAGGATAGAGGATAGGATAGATAATAGGATAGGATAGAGGATAGGATAGAGGATAGGATAGAGGATCGGATAGAGGATAGGATAGGATAGAGGAAAGGATAGGATAGAGGATAGGATAGGTAATTGGATAGGATAGAGTATAGGATAAGGTAGAGGATAGTATAGGATAGAGGATAGGATGGGATAGAGGATAGGATAGGATAAAGGATAGGATAGGATAGAGGAGAGGATAGAGGATAGGATAGAGGATAGGATAGGATAGAGGATAGGATAGGATAGATGATAGGAAAGGATAGAGGATAGGATGGGTTAGAGGATAGGATAGGATAGAGGATAGGATAGGATAGAGGATAGGATAGGAAAGAGGATAGGATAGAGGATAGGATAGGATAGAGGAGAGGATAGGATAGAGGATAGGATAGGATAGAGGATAGGATAGGATAGAGGATAGGATAGGTAATTGGATAGGATAGAGGATAGGATAAGGTAGAGGATAGTATAGGATAGAGGATAGGATAGGATAGAGGATAGGATAGGATAAAGGATAGGATAGGATAGAGGATAGGATAGGATAGAGGATAGGATAGGTTAGAGGATAGGATAGGATAGAGGATAGGATAGAGGATAGGATAGGTAATTGGATAGGATAGAGTATAGGATAAGGTAGAGGATAGGATAGGATAGAGGATATAATAGGGTAGAGGATAGGATAGGATAGAGGATAGGATAGGAAAGAGGATAGGATAGGATAGAGGGTAGGATAGGATAGAGGATAGTATAGAGGATAGGATAGAGGATAGGATAGAGGATAGGATAGGATAGAGGATAGGATAGGATAGAGGATGGGATACGATAGAGGATAGGATATGATAGAGGATAGGATAGGATAGAGGATCGGATAGAGGATAGGATAGGATAGAGGAAAGGATAGGATAGAGGATAGGATAGGATAGAGGATAGAATAGGATAGATGATAGGATAGGATAGAGAATAGGATAGGATAGAGGATAGGATAGGATAGAGGATAGGATATAGGATAGGATAGAGGATAGGATAGAGGATAGGATAGGATAGAGGATAGGAAAGGATAGAGGATAGGATGGGATAGAGGATAGGATAGGATAGAGGATAGGATAGAGGATAGGATAGGATAGAGTATAGGAAAGGATAGAGGATAGGATGGGATAGAGGATAGGATAGGATAGAGGATAGGATAGGATAGAGGATAGGATAGGATGGAGGATAGGATAGGATAGAGGATAGGATAGAGGATAGGATAGGATAGAGGATAGGATAGGTAATTGGATAGGATAGAGTATAGGATAAGGTAGAGGATAGGATAGGATAGGATAGAGGATAGGATAGGATAGAGGATAGGATAGAGGATCGGATAGAGGATAGGATATGATAGAGGAAAGTATAGGGTAGAGGATAGGATAGGTAATTGGATAGGATAGAGGATAGGATAGGTAATTGGATAGGATAGAGGATAGGATAGGTAATTGGATAGGATAGAGGATAGGATAAGCTAGAGGATAGTATAGGATAGAGGATAGGATAGGATAGAGTATAGGATAGGGTAAAGGATAGGATAGGATAGAGGATAGGATAGGATAGAGGATAGGATAGGATAGAGGATCGGATAGAGGATAGGATAGGATAGAGGATCGGATAGAGGATAGGATAGGATAGAGGATAGGATAGGATAGAGGATAGAGTAGGATAGAGGATAGGATAGGATAAAGGATAGGATTGGATAGAGGATCGGATAGAGGATAGAATAGGATAGAGGATAGGATAGGATAGAGGATAGTATAGGATAGAGGATAGGATAGAATAGAGGATAGGATAAGATAAAGGATAGGATAGGATAGAGGATAGGATAGGATAGGATAGAGGATAGGATAGGATAGGATAGGATAGGATAGGATAGAGGATAGGATAGGATAGGATAGAGGATAGGATAGGATAGGATAGAGGATAGGATAGAGGATAGGATAGGACAGAGGATCGGATAGAGGATAGGATAGGATAGAGGATAGGATATGATAGAGTAAACGATATTATAGAGGATAGGATAGGACAGAGGATCGGATAGAGGATAGGATAGGATAGAGGATGGCATAGAGGATAGGATAGAGGATAGGATAGGATAGAGGATAGGATAGGAAAGAGGATACAATAGGATACGATAGAGGATAGGATAGATGATAGGATAGGATAGAGGATCTGATAGAGGATACGATCGGATAGAGGATAGGATAGGATAGAGGATCGGATAGGTAATTGGATAGGATAGGGGAGAGGATAAGGTAGAGACTAGTATAGGATAGAGGATCTGATAGAGGATAGGATAGGATAGAGGATAGGATAGGATCGAGGATAGGATAGAGGATAGGATACGGTAGAGGATAGTATAGGATAGAGGATAGGATAGAGGATCGGATAGGATAGGATAGAGGATAGGATAGAGGATACGATAGAGGATCGGATAGAGGATAGGATAGGATAGAGGAAAGGATAGGATAGAGGATAGGATAGGTAATTGGATAGGTTAGAGGATAGGATAAGTTAGAGGATAGTATAGGATAGAGGATAGGATAGGATAGAGGTTAGGATAGGATAAAGGATAGGATAGGATAGAGGATAGGATAGGATAGAGGATAGAATAGGATAGATGATAGGAAAGGATAGAGGATAGGATGGGCTAGAGGATAGGATAGGATAGAGGATAGGATAGGATAGAGGATAGGATAGGATAGAGGATAGGATAGGAAAGAGGATAGGATAGAGGATAGGATAGGATAGAGGAGAGGATAGGATAGAGGATAGGATAGGATAGAGGATAGGATAAGGTAGAGGATAGTATAGGATAGAGGATAGGATGGGATAGAGGATAGGATAGGATAAAGGATAGGATAGGATAGGGGATAGGATAGGATAGGATAGAGGATAGGATAGAGGATAGGATGGGATAGAGGATCGGATAGAGGATCGGATAGAGGATAGGATAGGATAGAGGACAGGATAGGATAGAGGATAGGATAGGTAATTGGATAGGATAGAGGATAGGATAAGGTAGAGGATAGTATAGGATAGAGGATAGGATAGGATAGAGGATAGGATAGGATAAAGGATAGGATAGGATAGAGGATAGGATAGAGGATAGGATAGGATAGAGGATAGGAAAGGATAGAGGATAGGATGGGATAGAGGATAGGATAGGATAGAGGATAGGATAGGATAGAGGATAGGATAGGATAGAGGATAGGATAGGATAGAGGATAGGATAGAGGATCGGATAGAGGATAGGATAGGATAGAGGACAGGATAGGATAGAGGATAGGATAGGTAATTGGATAGGATAGAGGATAGGATAAGGTAGAGGATAGTATAGGATAGAGGATAGGATAGGATAGAGGATAGGATAGGATAAAGGATAGGATAGGATAGAGGATAGGATAGAGGATAGGATAGGATAGAGGATAGGATAGGATAGAGGATAGGATAGGATGGAGGATAGGATAGGATAAAGGATAGGATAGGATAGAGGATAGGATAGGATAGAGGATAGGATAGGATAGAGGATCGGATAGAGGATAGGATAGGATAGAGGATCGGATAGAGGATAGGATAGGATAGAGGATCGGATAGAGGATAGGATAGGATAGAGGATAGGATAGGATAGAGGATAGAGTAGGATAGAGGATAGGATAGTATAAAGGATAGGATTGGATAGAGGATCGGATAGAGGATAGAATAGGATAGAGGATAGGATAGGATAGAGGATAGTATAGGATAGAGGATAGGATAGAATAGAGGATAGGATAGGATAAAGGATAGGATAGGATAGAGGATAGGATAGGATAGGATAGAGGATAGGATAGGATAGGATAGAGGATAGGATAGGATAGGATAGAGGATAGGATAGAGGATAGGATAGGACAGAGGATCGGATAGAGTATAGGATAGGATAGAGGATAGGATAGGATAGAGGAAAGGATAGGATAGAAGATAGGATAGGATAGAGGAAAGGATAGGATAGAAGATAGGATAGGATAGATGATAGGATAGGAAAGAGGGTAGGATAGGATAGAGGATAGACTATAGGATAGGATAGAGGATAGGATAGGATAGAGGAGAGGATAGGATAGATGATACGATAGGATAGAGGATAGGATAGGATAGAGGATAGGATAGGATAGAGGATAGGATAGGAAAGAGGATAGGATAGGATACGATAGAGGATAGGATAGATGATAGGATAGGATAGAGGATGGGATAGGATAGAGGATAAAATATGATAGAGGATAGGATAGGATAGAGGATCGGATAGAGGATAGAATAGGATAGAGGATAGGATAGGATAGAGGATAGTATAGGATAGAGGATAGGATAGAGTAGAGGATAGGATAGGATAAAGGAGAGGATAGGATAGAGGATAGGATAGAGGATAGGATAGGATAGAGGATAGAATAGGATAGATGATAGGATAGGATAGAGAATAGGATAGGATAGAGGATAGGATAGGATAGAGGATAGGATAGAGGATAGGATAGGATAGAGGATAGGAAAGGATAGAGGATAGGATGGGATAGAGGATAGGATAGGATAGAGGATAGGATAGGATAGAGGATAGGATAGGATAGAGGATAGGATAGGATAGAGGATAGGATAGAGGATCGGATAGAGGATAGGATAGGATAGAGGACAGGATAGGATAGAGGATAGGATAGGTAATTGGATAGGATAGAGGATAGGATAAGGTAGAGGATAGTATAGGATAGAGGATAGGATAGGATAGAGGATAGGATAGGATAAAGGATAGGATAGGATAGAGGATAGGATAGGATAGAGGATAGGATAGGATAGAGGATCGGATAGAGGATAGGATAGGATAGAGGATAGGATAGGATAGAGGATAGAGTAGGATAGAGGATAGGATAGGATAAAGGATAGGATTGGATAGAGGATCGGATAGAGGATAGGATAGGATAGACGATAGTATAGGATAGAGGACAGGATAGAATAGAGGATAGGATAGGATAAAGGATAGGATAGGATAGAGGATAGGATAGGATAGGATAGAGGATAGAATAGGATACGATAGAGGATAGGATAGGATAGAGGAGAGGATAGGATAGATGATACGATAGGATAGAGGATAGGATAGGATAGAGGATAGAATAGGATAGATGATATTATAGGATAGAGGATAGGATATGATAGAGTAAACGATATTATAGAGGATAGGATTGGATGGAGGATCGGATAGAGGATAGGATAGGATAGAGGATGGTATAGAGGATAGGATAGAGGATAGGATAGGATAGAGGATAGGATAGAGGATCGGATAGAGGATAGGATAGGATAGAGGAAAGGATAGGATAGAGGATAGGATAGGTAATTGGATAGGATAGAGGATAGGATAAGGTAGAGGATAGTATAGGATAGAGGATAGGATGGGATAGAGGATAGGATAGGATAAAGGATAGGATAGGACAGATGATAGGATAGGATAGAGAATAGGATAGGATACAGGATAGGATAGGATAGAGGATAGGATAGAGGATAGGATAGAGGATAGGATAGGATAGAGGATAGGATAGGATAGATGATAGGAAAGGATAGAGGATAGGATGGGGTAGAGGATAGGATAGGATAGAGGATAGGATAGGATAGAGGATAGGATAGGATAGAGGATAGGATAGGAAAGAGGATAGGATAGAGGATAGGATAGGATAGAGGAGAGGATAGGATAGAGGATAGGATAGGATAGAGGATAGGATAAGGTAGAGGATAGTATAGGATAGAGGATAGGATGGGATAGAGGATAGGATAGGATAAAGGATAGGATAGGATAGGGGATAGGATAGGATAGGATAGAGGATAGGATAGAGGATAGGATGGGATAGAGGATCGGATAGAGGATAGGATAGGATAGAGGATAGGATAGGATAGAGGAAAGGATAGGATAGAAGATAGGATAGGATAGTTGATAGGATAGGAAAGAGGGTAGGATAGGATAGAGGATAGAGTATAGGATAGGATAGAGGATAGGATAGGATAGAGGAGAGGATAGGATAGAGGATAGGATAGGATAGAGGATAGGATATGATAGAGGATAGGATAGGATACGATAGAGGATAGGATAGGATAGAGGATAGGATAGGATACGATAGAGGATAGGATAGGATAGAGGATAGGATAGGATACAGGATAGGATAGGATGGAGGATAGGATAGGATAGAGGATAGGATAGGATAGAGGATAGGATAGGATAGAGGATAGGATAGGATAGGATAGAGGATAGGATAGGATAGGATAGGATAGAGGATAGGATAATATAGGATAGAGGATAGAGAATAGGATAGGATAGAGGATAGGATAGGATAGAGGAGAGGATAGGATAGAGGATAGGATAGGATAGAGGATAGGATAGGATAGATAATAGGATAGGATAGGATAGAGGATAGGATAGGATAGAGGATAGAATAGGATTGAGGAGCGTTTAGGATAGAGGATAGGATATGATAGAGGATAGGATAGGATACGATAGAGGATAGGATAGGATAGAGGATAGGATAGGATAGAGGATAGGATAGGATAGAGGATAGGATAGGATAGAGGATAGGATAGGATAGAGGATAGGATAGGATAGAGGATAGGATAGGATAGAGGATAGGATAGGATAGAGGATAGGATTGGATAGAGGATAGGATAGGATAGAGGATAGGATAGGATAGGATAGAGGATAGGATAATATAGGATAGAGGATAGAGTATAGGATAGGATAGAGGATAGGATAGGATAGAGGAGAGGATAGGATAGAGGATAGGATAGGATAGAGGATAGGATAGGATAGAGGATAGGATAGGTAATTGGATAGGATAGGATAGAGGATAGGATAGGATAGAGGATAGAATAGGATAGATGATAGGATAGGATAGAGAATAGGATAGGATAGAGGATAGGATAGGATAGAGGATAGGATAGAGGATAGGATAGAATAGAGGATAGGAAAGGATAGAGGATAGGATGGGATAGAGGATAGGATAGGATAGAGGATAGGATAGGATAGAGGATAGGATAGGATAGAGGATAGGATAGGATAGAGGATAGGATAGAGGATCGGATAGAGGATAGGATAGGATAGAGGACAGGATAGGATAGAGGATAGGATAGGTAATTGGATAGGATAGAGGATAGGATAAGGTAGAGGATAGTATAGGATAGAGGATAGGATAGGATAGAGGATAGGATAGGATAAAGGATAGGATAGGATAGAGGATAGGATAGGATAGAGGATAGGATAGGATAGAGGATCGGATAGAGGATAGGATAGGATAGAGGATCGGATAGAGGATAGGATAGGATAGAGGATAGGATAGGATAGAGGATAGAGTAGGATAGAGGATAGGATAGGATAAAGGATAGGATTGGATAGAGGATCGGATAGAGGATAGGATAGGATAGACGATAGTATAGGATAGAGGACAGGATAGAATAGAGGATAGGATAGGATAAAGGATAGGATAGGATAGAGGATAGGATAGGATAGGATAGAGGATAGAATAGGATACGATAGAGGATAGGATAGGATAGAGGATAGGATAGGATAGAGGATAGGATAGGATAGAGGATAGGATAGGATAGAGGATAGGATAGGTAATTGGATAGGATAGGATAGAGGATAGGATAGGATAGAGGATAGATTAGGATAGATGATAGGATAGGATAGAGAATAGGATAGGATAGAGGATAGGATAGGATAGAGGATAGGATAGAGGATAGGATAGGATAGAGGATAGGAAAGGATAGAGGATAGGATGGGATAGAGGATAGGATAGGATAGAGGATAGGATAGGATAGAGGATAGGATAGGATAGAGGATAGGATAGGATAGAGGATAGGATAGAGGATCGGATAGAGGATAGGATAGGATAGAGGACAGGATAGGATAGAGGATAGGATAGGTAATTGGATAGGATAGAGGATAGGATAAGGTAGAGGATAGTATTGGATAGAGGATAGGATAGGATAGAGGATAGGATAGGATAAAGGATAGGATAGGATAGAGGATAGGATAGGATAGAGAATAGGATAGGATAGAGGATCGGATAGAGGATAGGATAGGATAGAGGATCGGATAGAGGATAGGATAGGATAGAGGATAGGATAGGATAGAGGATAGAGTAGGATAGAGGATAGGATAGGATAAAGGATAGGATTGGATAGAGGATCGGATAGAGGATAGAATAGGATAGAGGATAGGATAGGATAGACGATAGTATAGGATAGAGGACAGGATAGAATAGAGGATAGGATAGGATAAAGGATAGGATAGGATAGAGGATAGGATAGGATAGGATAGAGGATAGGATAGAGGATCGGATAGAGGATAGGATAGGATAGAGGACAGGATAGGATAGAGGATAGGATAGGTAATTGGATAGGATAGAGGATAGGATAAGGTAGAGGATAGTATAGGATAGAGGATAGGATAGGATAGAGGATAGGATAGAGGATAGGATAGAGGATAGGATAGGGTAGAGGAAAGGATAGGATAGAGGAGAGGATAGGATAGAGGATAGGATAGGATAGAGGATAGGATAGGATAGAGGATAGGATAGGATAGAGGATCGGATAGAGGATAGGATAGGATAGAGGATCGGATAGAGGATAGGATAGGATAGATGATAGGATAGGATAGAGGATAGAGTAGGATAGAGGATAGGATAGGATAAAGGATAGGATTGGATAGAGGACCGGATAGAGGATAGAATAGGATAGAGGATAGGATAGGATAGAGGATAGGATAGGATAGGATAGAGGATAGGATAGAGGATAGGATAGGATAGAGGATAGGATAGGATAAAGGATAGGATAGGATAGAGGATAGGATAGGATAGAGGATAGGATAGGATAGAGGATCGGATAGAGGATAGGATAGGATAGAGGATAGGATAGGATAGAGGATAGGATAGGATAGGATAGAGGATAGGATAGGATAGGATAGGATAGAGGATAGGATAATATAGGATAGAGGATAGAGAATAGGATAGGATAGAGGATAGGATAGGATAGAGGAGAGGATAGGATAGAGGATAGGATAGGATAGAGGATAGGATAGGATAGATAATAGGATAGGATAGGATAGAGGATAGGATAGGATAGAGGATAGAATAGGATTGAGGAGCGTTTAGGATAGAGGATAGGATATGATAGAGGATAGGATAGGATACGATAGAGGATAGGATAGGATAGAGGATAGGATAGGATAGAGGATAGGATAGGATAGAGGATAGGATAGGATAGAGGATAGGATAGGATAGAGGATAGGATAGGATAGAGGATAGGATAGGATAGAGGATAGGATTGGATAGAGGATAGGATAGGATAGAGGATAGGATAGGATAGGATAGAGGATAGGATAGGATAGGATAGAGGATAGGATAATATAGGATAGAGGATAGAGTATAGGATAGGATAGAGGATAGGATAGGATAGAGGAGAGGATAGGATAGAGGATAGGATAGGATAGAGGATAGGATAGGATAGAGGATAGGATAGGTAATTGGATAGGATAGGATAGAGGATAGGATAGGATAGAGGATAGAATAGGATAGATGATAGGATAGGATAGAGAATAGGATAGGATAGAGGATAGGATAGGATAGAGGATAGGATAGAGGATAGGATAGAATAGAGGATAGGAAAGGATAGAGGATAGGATGGGATAGAGGATAGGATAGGATAGAGGATAGGATAGGATAGAGGATAGGATAGGATAGAGGATAGGATAGGATAGAGGATAGGATAGAGGATCGGATAGAGGATAGGATAGGATAGAGGACAGGATAGGATAGAGGATAGGATAGGTAATTGGATAGGATAGAGGATAGGATAAGGTAGAGGATAGTATAGGATAGAGGATAGGATAGGATAGAGGATAGGATAGGATAAAGGATAGGATAGGATAGAGGATAGGATAGGATAGAGGATAGGATAGGATAGAGGATCGGATAGAGGATAGGATAGGATAGAGGATCGGATAGAGGATAGGATAGGATAGAGGATAGGATAGGATAGAGGATAGAGTAGGATAGAGGATAGGATAGGATAAAGGATAGGATTGGATAGAGGATCGGATAGAGGATAGGATAGGATAGACGATAGTATAGGATAGAGGACAGGATAGAATAGAGGATAGGATAGGATAAAGGATAGGATAGGATAGAGGATAGGATAGGATAGGATAGAGGATAGAATAGGATACGATAGAGGATAGGATAGGATAGAGGATAGGATAGGATAGAGGATAGGATAGGATAGAGGATAGGATAGGATAGAGGATAGGATAGGTAATTGGATAGGATAGGATAGAGGATAGATTAGGATAGATGATAGGATAGGATAGAGAATAGGATAGGATAGAGGATAGGATAGGATAGAGGATAGGATAGAGGATAGGATAGGATAGAGGATAGGAAAGGATAGAGGATAGGATGGGATAGAGGATAGGATAGGATAGAGGATAGGATAGGATAGAGGATAGGATAGGATAGAGGATAGGATAGGATAGAGGATAGGATAGAGGATCGGATAGAGGATAGGATAGGATAGAGGACAGGATAGGATAGAGGATAGGATAGGTAATTGGATAGGATAGAGGATAGGATAAGGTAGAGGATAGTATTGGATAGAGGATAGGATAGGATAGAGGATAGGATAGGATAAAGGATAGGATAGGATAGAGGATAGGATAGGATAGAGGATAGGATAGGATAGAGGATCGGATAGAGGATAGGATAGGATAGAGGATCGGATAGAGGATAGGATAGGATAGAGGATAGGATAGGATAGAGGATAGAGTAGGATAGAGGATAGGATAGGATAAAGGATAGGATTGGATAGAGGATCGGATAGAGGATAGAATAGGATAGAGGATAGGATAGGATAGACGATAGTATAGGATAGAGGACAGGATAGAATAGAGGATAGGATAGGATAAAGGATAGGATAGGATAGAGGATAGGATAGGATAGGATAGAGGATAGGATAGAGGATCGGATAGAGGATAGGATAGGATAGAGGACAGGATAGGATAGAGGATAGGATAGGTAATTGGATAGGATAGAGGATAGGATAAGGTAGAGGATAGTATAGGATAGAGGATAGGATAGGATAGAGGATAGGATAGAGGATAGGATAGAGGATAGGATAGGGTAGAGGAAAGGATAGGATAGAGGAGAGGATAGGATAGAGGATAGGATAGGATAGAGGATAGGATAGGATAGAGGATAGGATAGGATAGAGGATCGGATAGAGGATAGGATAGGATAGAGGATCGGATAGAGGATAGGATAGGATAGATGATAGGATAGGATAGAGGATAGAGTAGGATAGAGGATAGGATAGGATAAAGGATAGGATTGGATAGAGGACCGGATAGAGGATAGAATAGGATAGAGGATAGGATAGGATAGAGGATAGGATAGGATAGGATAGAGGATAGGATAGAGGATAGGATAGGATAGAGGATAGGATAGGATAAAGGATAGGATAGGATAGAGGATAGGATAGGATAGAGGATAGGATAGGATAGAGGATCGGATAGAGGATAGGATAGGATAGAGGATCGGATAGAGGATAGAGTAGGATAGAGGATAGGATAGGATAAAGGATAGGATTGGATAGAGGATCGGATAGAGGATAGAATAGGATAGAGGATAGGATAGGATAGAGGATAGGATAGGATAGGATAGAGGATAGGATAGAGGATAGGATAGGACAGAGGATCGGATAGAGGATAGGATAGGATAGAGCATAGGATAGGATAGAGGAAAGGATAGGATAGAAGATAGGATAGGATAGATGATAGGATAGGAAAGAGGGTAGGATAGGATAGAGGATAGACTATAGGATAGGATAGAGGAGAGGATAGGATAGAGGATAGGATAGGATAGAGGATAGGATAGGATAGAGGATAGGATAGGATAGGATAGAGGATAGGATAGGATAGAGGATAGGATAATATAGGATAGTGGATAGAGTATAGGATAGGATAGAGGATAGGATAGGATAGAGGAGAGGATAGGATAGAGGATAGGATAGGATAGAGGATAGGATAGGATAGAGGATAGGATAGGTAATTGGATAGGATAGGATAGAGGATAGGATAGGATAGAGGATAGATTAGGATAGATGATAGGATAGGATAGAGAATAGGATAGGATAGAGGATAGGATAGGATAGAGGATAGGATAGGATAGAGGATAGGAAAGGATAGAGGATAGGATGGGATAGAGGATAGGATAGGATAGAGGATAGGATAGGATAGAGGATAGGATAGGATAGAGGATAGGATAGGATAGAGGATAGGATAGGATAGAGGACAGGATAGGATAGAGGATAGGATAGGATAGGATAGAGGATAGGATAGGATAGAGGATAGGATAGAGGATCGGATAGAGGATAGGATAGGATAGAGGACAGGATAGGATAGAGGATAGGATAGGTAATTGGATAGGATAGAGGATAGGATAAGGTAGAGGATAGTATAGGATAGAGGATAGGATAGGATAGAGGATAGGATAGAGGATAGGATACAGGATAGGATAGGATAGAGGAAAGGATAGGATAGAGGAGAGGATAGGATAGAGGATAGGATAGGATAGAGGATAGGATAGGATAGAGGATAGGATAGGATAGAGGATCGGATAGAGGATAGGATAGGATAGAGGATCGGATAGAGGATAGGATAGGATAGATGATAGGATAGGATAGAGGATAGAGTAGGATAGAGGATAGGATAGGATAAAGGATAGGATTGGATAGAGGATCGGATAGAGGATAGAATAGGATAGAGGATAGGATAGGATAGAGGATAGGATAGGATAGGATATAGGATAGAGGATAAAATATGATAGAGGATAGGATAGGATAGAGGATCGGATAGAGGATAGAATAGGATAGAGGATAGGATAGGATAGAGGATAGTATAGGATAGAGGATAGGATAGAGTAGAGGATAGGATAGGATAAAGGAGAGGATAGGATAGAGGATAGGATAGGATAGAGGATAGGATAGTATAGAGGATAGAATAGGATAGATGATAGGATTGGATAGAGGATCGGATAGAGGATAGAATAGGATAGAGGATAGGATAGGATAGAGGATAGGATAGGATAGGATAGAGGATAGGATAGGATAGAGGATAGGATAGGATAGGATAGAGGATAGGATAGAGGATAGGATAGGACAGAGGATCGGATAGAGGATAGGATAGGATAGAGCATAGGATAGGATAGAGGAAAGGATAGGATAGAAGATAGGATAGGATAGATGATAGGATAGTAAAGAGGGTAGGATAGGATAGAGGATAGACTATAGGATAGGATAGAGGAGAGGATAGGATAGAGGATAGGATAGGATAGAGGATAGGATAGGATAGAGGATAGGATAGGATAGGATAGAGGATAGGATAGGATAGAGGATAGGATAATATAGGATAGAGGATAGAGTATAGGATAGGATAGAGGATAGGATAGGATAGAGGAGAGGATAGGATAGAGGATAGGATAGGATAGAGGATAGGATAGGATAGAGGATAGGATAGGTAATTGGATAGGATAGGATAGAGGATAGGATAGGATAGAGGATAGATTAGGATAGATGATAGGATAGGATAGAGAATAGGATAGGATAGAGGATAGGATAGGATAGAGGATAGGATAGAGGATAGGATAGGATAGAGGATAGGAAAGGATAGAGGATAGGATGGGATAGAGGATAGGATAGGATAGAGGATAGGATAGGATAGAGGATAGGATAGGATAGAGGATAGGATAGGATAGAGGATAGGATAGGATAGAGGACAGGATAGGATAGAGGATAGGATAGGTAATTGGATAGGATAGAGGATAGGATAAGGTAGAGGATAGTATAGGATAGAGGATAGGATAGGATAGAGGATAGGATAGGATAAAGGATAGGATAGGATAGAGGATAGGATAGGATAGAGGATAGGATAGGATAGAGGATCGGATAGAGGATAGGATAGGATAGAGGATCGGATAGAGGATAGGATAGGATAGAGGATAGGATAGGATAGAGGATAGAGTAGGATAGAGGATAGGATAGGATAAAGGATAGGATTGGATAGAGGATCGGATAGAGGATAGAATAGGATAGAGGATAGGATAGGATAGACGATAGTATAGGATAGAGGACAGGATAGAATAGAGGATAGGATAGGATAAAGGATAGGATAGGATAGAGGATAGGATAGGATAGGATAGAGGATAGGATAGGATAGAGGATAGGATAGGATAGAGGATAGGATAGAGGATCGGATAGAGGATAGGATAGGATAGAGGACAGGATAGGATAGAGGATAGGATAGGTAATTGGATAGGATAGAGGATAGGATAAGGTAGAGGATAGTATAGGATACAGGATAGGATAGGATAGAGGATAGGATAGGATAAAGGATAGGATAGGATAGGATAGAGGATAGGATAGGATAGACGATCGGATAGAGGATAGGATAGGATAGAGGATCGGATAGAGGATAGGATAGGATAGAGGATAGGATAGGATAGAGGATAGAGTAGGATAGAGGATAGGATAGGATAAAGGATAGGATTGGATAGAGGATCGGATAGAGGATAGAATAGGATAGAGGATAGGATAGGATAGACGATAGTATAGGATAGAGGATAGGATAGGATAGAGGATAGGATGGGATAGAGGAAAGGATAGGATAGAGGATAGGATAGGATAGAGGATAGGATAGGATAGGATAGAGGATAGGATAGGATAGAGGATAGGATAGAGGATAGGATAGAGGATAGGATAGGATAGAGGAAAGGATAGGATAGAGGAGAGGATAGGATAGAGGATAGGATAGGATAGAGGATAGGATAGGATAGAGGATAGGATAGGATAGAGGATCGGATAGAGGATAGGATAGGATAGAGGATCGGATAGAGGATAGGATAGGATAGATGATAGGATAGGATAGAGGATAGAGTAGGATAGAGGATAGGATAGGATAAAGGATAGGATTGGATAGAGGATCGGATAGAGGATAGAATAGGATAGAGGATAGGATAGGATAGAGGATAGGATAGGATAGGATAGAGGATAGGATAGAGGATAGGATAGGACAGAGGATCGGATAGAGGATAGGATAGGATAGAGCATAGGATAGGATAGAGGAAAGATCGGATAGAGGATAGGATAGGATAGAGCATAGGATAGGATAGAGGAAAGGATAGGATAGAAGATAGGATAGGATAGATGATAGGATAGGAAAGAGGGTAGGATAGGATAGAGGATAGACTATAGGATAGGATAGAGGAGAGGATAGGATAGAGGATAGGATAGGATAGAGGATAGGATAGGATAGAGGATAGGATAGGATAGAGGATAGGATAGGATAGGATAGAGGATAGGATAGGATAGAGGATAGGATAATATAGGATAGAGGATAGAGTATAGGATAGGATAGAGGATAGGATAGGATAGAGGAGAGGATAGGATAGAGGATAGGATAGGATAGAGGATAGGATAGGATAGAGGATAGGATAGGTAATTGGATAGGATAGGATAGAGGATAGGATAGGATAGAGGATAGATTAGGATAGATGATAGGATAGGATAGAGAATAGGATAGGATAGAGGATAGGATAGGATAGAGGATAGGATAGAGGATAGGATAGGATAGAGGATAGGAAAGGATAGAGGATAGGATGGGATAGAGGATAGGATAGGATAGAGGATAGGATAGGATAGAGGATAGGATAGGATAGAGGATAGGATAGGATAGAGGATAGGATAGGATAGAGGACAGGATAGGATAGAGGATAGGATAGGTAATTGGATAGGATAGAGGATAGGATAAGGTAGAGGATAGTATAGGATAGAGGATAGGATAGGATAGAGGATAGGATAGGATAAAGGATAGGATAGGATAGAGGATAGGATAGGATAGAGGATAGGATAGGATAGAGGATCGGATAGAGGATAGGATAGGATAGAGGATCGGATAGAGGATAGGATAGGATAGAGGATAGGATAGGATAGAGGATAGAGTAGGATAGAGGATAGGATAGGATAAAGGATAGGATTGGATAGAGGATCGGATAGAGGATAGAATAGGATAGAGGATAGGATAGGATAGACGATAGTATAGGATAGAGGACAGGATAGAATAGAGGATAGGATAGGATAAAGGATAGGATAGGATAGAGGATAGGATAGGATAGGATAGAGGATAGGATAGGATAGAGGATAGGATAGGATAGAGGATAGGATAGAGGATCGGATAGAGGATAGGATAGGATAGAGGACAGGATAGGATAGAGGATAGGATAGGTAATTGGATAGGATAGAGGATAGGATAAGGTAGAGGATAGTATAGGATAGAGGATAGGATAGGATAGAGGATAGGATAGGATAAAGGATAGGATAGGATAGGATAGAGGATAGGATAGGATAGACGATCGGATAGAGGATAGGATAGGATAGAGGATCGGATAGAGGATAGGATAGGATAGAGGATAGGATAGGATAGAGGATAGAGTAGGATAGAGGATAGGATAGGATAAAGGATAGGATTGGATAGAGGATCGGATAGAGGATAGAATAGGATAGAGGATAGGATAGGATAGACGATAGTATAGGATAGAGGATAGGATAGGATAGAGGATAGGATGGGATAGAGGAAAGGATAGGATAGAAGATAGGATAGGATAGATGATAGGATAGGAAAGAGGGTAGGATAGGATAGAGGATAGAGGATAGGACAGAGGATAGGATAGGATAGATGATATTATAGGATAGAGGATAGGATATGATAGAGTAAACGATATTATAGAGGATAGGATAGGATGGAGGATCGGATAGAGGATAGGATAGGATAGAGGATGGTATAGAGGATAGGATAGAGGATAGGATAGGATAGAGGATAGGATAGGAAAGAGGATAGGATAGGATACGATAGAGGATAGGATAGATGATAGGATAGGATAGAGGATGGGATAGGATAGAGGATAAAATATGATAGAGGATAGGATAGGATAGAGGATCGGATAGAGGATAGAATAGGATAGAGGATAGGATAGGATAGAGGATAGTATAGGATAGAGGATAGGATAGAGTAGAGGATAGGATAGGATAAAGGAGAGGATAGGATAGAGGATAGGATAGGATAGAGGATAGGATAGTATAGAGGATAGAATAGGATAGATGATATTATAGGATAGAGGATAGGATATGATAGAGTAAACGATATTCTAGAGGATAGGATAGGATAGAGGATCGGATAGAGGATAGGATAGGATAGAGGATGGTATAGAGGATAGGATAGAGGATAGGATAGGATAGAGGATAGGATAGGATAGAGGATAGTATAGGATAGAGAATAGGATAGATTAGAGGATAGGATAGGATAAAGGATAGGATAGGATAGAGGATAGGATAGAGGATAGGATAGGATAGGATAGAGGATAGGATAGGATAGGATAGAGGATAGGATAGAGGATAGGATAGAGGATAGGATAGGATAGATGATCGGATAGAGGATAGGATAGGATAGAGGATAGGATAGGATAGAGGAAAGGATAGGATAGAAGATAGGATAGGATAGATGATAGGATAGGAAAGAGGGTAGGATAGGATAGAGGATAGAGTATAGGATAGGATAGAGGATAGGATAGGATAGAGGAGAGGATAGGATAGAGGATAGGATAGGATAGAGGATAGGATATGATAGAGGATAGGATAGGATACGATAGAGGATAGGATAGGATAGAGGATAGGATAGGATAGAGGATAGGATAGGATAGAGGATAGGATAGGATAGAGGATAGGATAGGATAGAGGATAGGATAGGATAGGATAGAGGATAGGATAATATAGGATAGAGGATAGAGTATAGGATAGGATAGAGGATAGGATAGGATAGAGGAGAGGATAGGATAGAGGATAGGATAGGATAGAGGATAGGATAGGATAGAGGATAGGATAGGATAGGATAGAGGATAGGATAGGATAGAGGATAGAATAGGATACGATAGAGGATAGGATAGGATAGAGGATAGGATAGGATAGAGGATAGGATAGGATAGAGGATAGGATAGGTAATTGGATAGGATAGGATAGAGGATAGGATAGGATAGAGGATAGAATAGGATAGATGATAGGATAGGATAGAGAATAGGATAGGATAGAGGATAGGATAGGATAGAGGAGAGGATAGGATAGAGGATAGGATAGGATAGAGGATAGGATAGGATAGATAATAGGATAGGATAGGATAGAGGATAGGATAGGATAGAGGATAGAATAGGATGAGGAGCGTTTAGGATAGAGGATAGGATATGATAGAGGATAGGATAGGATACGATAGAGGATAGGATAGGATAGAAGGGATAGGATAGGATAGAGGATAGGATAGGATAGAGGATAGGATAGGATAGAGGATAGGATAGGATAGAGGATAGGATAGGATAGAGGATAGGATAGGATAGAGGATAGGATAGGATAGAGGATAGGATAGGATAAAGGATAGGATAGGATAGAGGATAGGATAGGGTAGAGGATAGAATAGGATAGATGATAGGATAGGATGGAGAATAGGATAGGATAGAGGATAGGATAGGATAGAGGATAGGATAGAGGATAGGATAGGATAGAGGATAGGAAAGGATAGAGGATAGGATGGGATAGAGGATAGGATGGGATAGAGGATAGGATAGGATAGAGGATAGGATAGGATAGAGGATAGGATAGGATAGAGGATAGGATAGAGGATAGGATAGAGGATAGGATAGAGGATAGGATAGGATAGAGGAAAGGATAGGATAGAGGATAGGATAGGTAATTGGATAGGATAGAGGATAGGATAAGGTAGAGGATAGTATAGGATAGAGGATAGGATAGGATAGAGGATAGGATAGGATAAAGGATAGGATAGGATAGAGGATAGGATAGGATAGAGGATAGGATAGGATAGAGGATCGGATAGAGGATAGGATAGGATAGAGGATCGGATAGAGGATAGGATATGATAGAGGATAGGATAGGATAGAGGATAGGATAGGATAGAGGATAGGATAGGATAAAGGATAGGATAGGATAGAGGATAGGATAGGATAGAGGATAGGATAGGATAAAGGATAGGATAGGATAGAGGATAGGATAGGGTAGAGGATAGAATAGGATAGATGATAGGATAGGATAGAGAATAGGATAGGATAGAGGATAGGGTAGGATAGAGGATAGGATAGAGGATAGGATAGAGGATAGGATAGGATAGAGGATAGGAAAGGATAGAGGATAGGATGGGATAGAGGATAGGATAGGATAGAGGATAGGATAGGATAGAGGATAGGATAGGATAGAGGATAGGATAGAGGATAGGATAGAGGATAGGATAGGTAATTGGATAGGATAGAGGATAGGATAAGGTAGAGGATAGTATAGGATTAGAGGATAGGATAGGATAGAGGATAGGATAGGATAAAGGATAGGATAGGATAGAGGATGGGATAGGATAGAGGATAGGATAGGATAGAGGATCGGATAGAGGATAGGATAGGATAGAGGATAGATTAGGATAGATGATAGGATAGGATAGAGAATAGGATAGGATAGAGGATAGGATAGGATAGAGGATAGGATAGGATAGAGGATAGGAAAGGATAGAGGATAGGATGGGATAGAGGATAGGATAGGATAGAGGATAGGATAGGATAGAGGATAGGATAGGATAGAGGATAGGATAGGATAGAGGATAGGATAGGATAGAGGACAGGATAGGATAGAGGATAGGATAGGTAATTGGATAGGATAGAGGATAGGATAAGGTAGAGGATGGTATAGGATAGAGGATAGGATAGGATAGAGGATAGGATAGGATAAAGGATAGGATAGGATAGAGGATAGGATAGGATAGAGGATAGGATAGGATAGAGGATCGGATAGAGGATAGGATAGGATAGAGGATCGGATAGAGGATAGGATAGGATAGAGGATAGGATAGGATAGAGGATAGAGTAGGATAGAGGATAGGATAGGATAGAGGATAGATTAGGATAGATGATAGGATAGGATAGAGAATAGGATAGGATAGAGGATAGGATAGGATAGAGGATAGGATAGGATAGAGGATAGGAAAGGATAGAGGATAGGATGGGATAGAGGATAGGATAGGATAGAGGATAGGATAGGATAGAGGATAGGATAGGATAGAGGATAGGATAGGATAGAGGATAGGATAGGATAGAGGACAGGATAGGATAGAGGATAGGATAGGTAATTGGATAGGATAGAGGATAGGATAAGGTAGAGGATGGTATAGGATAGAGGATAGGATAGGATAGAGGATAGGATAGGATAAAGGATAGGATAGGATAGAGGATAGGATAGGATAGAGGATCGGATAGAGGATAGGATAGGATAGAGGATCGGATAGAGGATAGGATAGGATAGAGGATAGGATAGGATAGAGGATAGAGTAGGATAGAGGATAGGATAGGATAAAGGATAGGATTGGATAGAGGATCGGATAGAGGATAGAATAGGATAGAGGATAGGATAGGATAGACGATAGTATAGGATAGAGGACAGGATAGAATAGAGGATAGGATAGGATAAAGGATAGGATAGGATAGAGGATAGGATAGGATAGGATAGAGGATAGGATAGGATAGAGGATAGGATAGAGGATCGGATAGAGGATAGGATAGGATAGAGGACAGGATAGGATAGAGGATAGGATAGGTAATTGGATAGGATAGAGGATAGGATAAGGTAGAGGATAGTATAGGATAGAGGATAGGATAGGATAGAGGATAGGATAGGATAAAGGATAGGATAGGATAGGATAGAGGATAGGATAGGATAGACGATCGGATAGAGGATAGGATAAGATAGAGGATCGGATAGAGGATAGGATAGGATAGAGGATAGGATAGGATAGAGGATAGAGTAGGATAGAGGATAGGATAGGATAAAGGATAGGATTGGATAGAGGATCGGATAGAGGATAGAATAGGATAGAGGATAGGATAGGATAGACGATAGTATAGGATAGAGGATAGGATAGGATAGAGGATAGGATGGGATAGAGGAAAGGATAGGATAGAAGATAGGATAGGATAGATGATAGGATAGGAAAGAGGGTAGGATAGGATAGAGGATAGAGGATAGGATAGAGGATAGGATAGGATAGAGGAAAGGTTAGGATAGAGGATAGGATAGGTAATTGGATAGGATAGAGGATAAGATAAGGTAGAGGATAGTATAGGATAGAGGATAGGATAAGGTAGAGGATAGTATAGGATAGAGGATAGGATAGGATAGAGGATAGGATAGGATAAAGGATAGGATAGGATAGAGGATAGGATAGGATAGATGATACGATAGGATAGAGGATAGGATAGGATAGAGGATAGAATAGGATAGATGATATTATAGGATAGAGGATAGGATATGATAGAGTAAACGATATTATAGAGGATAGGATAGGATGGAGGATCGGATAGAGGATAGGATAGGATAGAGGATGGTATAGAGGATAGGATAGAGGATAGGATAGGATAGAGGATAGGATAGGAAAGAGGATAGGATAGGATACGATAGAGGATAGGATAGATGATAGGATAGGATAGAGGATGGGATAGGATAGAGGATAAAATATGATAGAGGATAGGATAGGATAGAGGATCGGATAGAGGATAGAATAGGATAGAGGATAGGATAGGATAGAGGATAGTATAGGATAGAGGATAGGATAGAGTAGAGGATAGGATAGGATAAAGGAGAGGATAGGATAGAGGATAGGATAGGATAGGATAGGATAGAGGATAGGATAGGATAGGATAGAGGATAGGATAGAGGATAGGATAGGATAGAGGATCGGATAGAGGATAGGATAGGATAGAGGATAGGATAGGATAGAGGAAAGGATAGGATAGAAGATAGGATAGGATAGATGATAGGATAGGAAAGAGGGTAGGATAGGATAGAGGATAGAGTATAGGATACGATAGAGGATAGGATAGGATAGAGGAGAGGATAGGATAGAGGATAGGATAGGATAGAGGATAGGATAGGATAGAGGATAGGATAGGATAGGATAGAGGATCGGATAGAGGATAGAATAGGATAGAGGATAGGATAGGATAGAGGATAGTATAGGATAGAGGATAGGATAGAGTAGAGGATAGGATAGGATAAAGGAGAGGATAGGATAGAGGATAGGATAGGATAGGATAGGATAGAGGATAGGATAGGATAGGATAGAGGATAGGATAGAGGATAGGATAGGATAGAGGATCGGATAGAGGATAGGATAGGATATAGGATAGGATAGGATAGAGGATAGGATAGGATAGAGGATAGGATAGGATAGAGGATAGGATAGGATAGGATAGAGGATAGGATAGGATAGAGGATAGAATAGGATTGAGGAGCGTTTAGGATAGAGGATAGGATATGATAGAGGATAGGATAGGATACGATAGAGGATAGGATAGGATAGAGGATAGGATAGGATAGAGGATAGGATAGGATAGAGGATAGGATAGGATAGGACAGAGGATAGGATAGGATAGGATAAAGGATAGGATAGGATAGAGGATAGGATAGGATAGATGATATTATAGGATAGAGGATAGGATATGATAGAGTAAACGATATTATAGAGGATAGGATAGGATAGAGGATCGGATAGAGGATAGGATATGATAGAGGATGGTATAGAGGATAGGATAGAGGATAGGATAGGATAGAGGATAGGATAGGAAAGAGGATAGGATAGGATACGATAGAGGATAGGATAGAGGATAGGATAGGATAGAGGATAGGATAGGATAGAGGAAAGGATAGGATAGAAGATAGGATAGGATAGATGATAGGATAGGAAAGAGGGTAGGATAGGATAGAGGATAGAGTATAGGATAGGATAGAGGATAGGATAGGATAGAGGAGAGGATAGGATAGAGGATAGGATAGGATAGAGGATAGGATAGGTAATTGGATAGGATAGAGGATAGGATAAGTTAGAGGATAGTATAGGATAGAGGATAGGATAGGATAGAGGATAGGATTGGATAAAGGATAGGATAGGATAGAGGATAGGATAGGATAGAGGATAGAATAGGATAGATGATAGGATAGGATAGAGAATAGGATAGGATAGAGGATAGGATAGGATAGAGGATAGGATAGAGGATAGGATAGGATAGAGGATAGGAAAGGATAGAGGATAGGATGGGATAGAGGATAGGATAGGATAGAGGATAGGATAGGATAGAGGATAGGATAGGATGGATGATAGGATAGGATAGAGGATAGGATAGGATAGAGGATAGGATAGGTAATTGGATAGGATAGAGTATAGGATAAGGTAGAGGATAGGATAGGATAGGATAGAGGATAGGATAGAGGATCGGATAGAGGATAGGATAGGATAGAGGAAAGGATAGGATAGAGGATATAATAGGTAATTGGATAGGATAGAGGATAGGATAAGATAGAGGATAGTATAGGATAGAGGATAGGATAGGATAGAGGATAGGATAGGATAGAGGATAGGATAGGATAGAGGATCGGATAGAGGATAGGATAGGATAGAGGATCGGATAGAGGATAGGATAGGATAGAGGATAGGATAGGATAGAGGATAGGATAGGATAGAGGATAGGATAGGATAGAGGATAGAGTAGGATAGAGGATAGGATAGGGTAAAGGATAGGATTGGATAGAGGATCGGATAGAGGATAGAATAGGATAGAGGATAGGATAGGATAGAGGATAGTATAGGATAGAGGATAGGATAGAGTAGAGGATAGGATAGGATAAAGGAGAGGATAGGATAGAGGATAGGATAGGATAGAGGATAGGATAGTATAGAGGATAGAATAGGATAGATGATATTATAGGATAGAGGATAGGATATGATAGAGTAAACGATATTCTAAGGGTAGGATAGGATAGAGGATCGGATAGAGGATAGGATATGATAGAGGATGGTATAGAGGATAGGATAGAGGATAGGATAGGATAGAGGATAGGATAGGATAGAGGATAGTATAGGATAGAGAATAGGATAGAATAGAGGATAGGATAGGATAAAGGATAGGATAGGATAGAGGATAGGATAGAGGATAGGATAGGATAGAGGATCGGATAGGATAGAGGATAGGATAGATGATAGGATAGGATAGAGAATAGGATAGGATAGAGGATAGGATAGGATAGAGGATAGGATAGAGGATAGGATAGGATAGAGGATAGGAAAGGATAGAGGATAGGAAGGGATAGAGGATAGGATAGGATAGAGGATAGGATAGGATAGAGGATAGGATAGGATGGAGGATAGGATAGGATAGGATAGAGGATAGGATAGAGGATAGGATAGGATAGAGGATAGGATAGGATAGAGGATAGGATAGGATAGAGGATGGTATAGAGGATAGGATAGAGGATAGGTTAGGATAGAGGATAGGATAGGATAGAGTATAGTATAGGATAGAGAATAGGATAGAATAGAGGATAGGATAGGATAAAGGATAGGATAGGATAGAGGATAGGATAGGATAGGATAGAGGATAGGATAGAGGATAGGATAGGATAGAGGATCGGATAGAGGATAGGATAGGATAGAGGATAGGATAGGATAGAGGAAAGGATAGGATAGAAGATAGGATAGGATAGATGATAGGATAGGAAAGAGGGTAGGATAGGATAGAGGATAGAGTATAGGATAGGATAGAGGATAGAATAGGATAGATGATAGGATAGGATAGAGAATAGGATAGGATAGAGGATAGGATAGGATAGAGGATAGGATAGAGGATAGGATAGGATAGAGGATAGGAAAGGATAGAGGATAGGATGGGATAGAGGATAGGATAGGATAGAGGATAGGATAGGATAGAGGATAGGATAGGATGGATGATAGGATAGGATAGAGGATAGGATAGGATAGAGGATAGGATAGGTAATTGGATAGGATAGAGTATAGGATAAGGTAGAGGATAGGATAGGATAGGATAGAGGATAGGATAGAGGATCGGATAGAGGATAGGATAGGATAGAGGAAAGGATAGGATAGAGGATATAATAGGTAATTGGATAGGATAGAGGATAGGATAAGATAGAGGATAGTATAGGATAGAGGATAGGATAGGATAGAGGATAGGATAGGATAGAGGATAGGATAGGATAGAGGATCGGATAGAGGATAGGATAGGATAGAGGATCGGATAGAGGATAGGATAGGATAGAGGATAGGATAGGATAGAGGATAGGATAGGATAGAGGATAGGATAGGATAGAGGATAGAGTAGGATAGAGGATAGGATAGGGTAAAGGATAGGATTGGATAGAGGATCGGATAGAGGATAGAATAGGATAGAGGATAGGATAGGATAGAGGATAGTATAGGATAGAGGATAGGATAGAGTAGAGGATAGGATAGGATAAAGGAGAGGATAGGATAGAGGATAGGATAGGATAGAGGATAGGATAGTATAGAGGATAGAATAGGATAGATGATATTATAGGATAGAGGATAGGATATGATAGAGTAAACGATATTCTAAGGGTAGGATAGGATAGAGGATCGGATAGAGGATAGGATATGATAGAGGATGGTATAGAGGATAGGATAGAGGATAGGATAGGATAGAGGATAGGATAGGATAGAGGATAGTATAGGATAGAGAATAGGATAGAATAGAGGATAGGATAGGATAAAGGATAGGATAGGATAGAGGATAGGATAGAGGATAGGATAGGATAGAGGATCGGATAGGATAGAGGATAGGATAGATGATAGGATAGGATAGAGAATAGGATAGGATAGAGGATAGGATAGGATAGAGGATAGGATAGAGGATAGGATAGGATAGAGGATAGGATAGGATAGAGGATAGGAAAGGATAGAGGATAGGATGGGATAGAGGATAGGATAGGATAGAGGATAGGATAGGATAGAGGATAGGATAGGATGGAGGATAGGATAGGATAGGATAGAGGATAGGATAGAGGATAGGATAGGATAGAGGATAGGATAGGATAGAGGATAGGATAGGATAGAGGATGGTATAGAGGATAGGATAGAGGATAGGATAGGATAGAGGATAGGATAGGATAGAGTATAGTATAGGATAGAGAATAGGATAGAATAGAGGATAGGATAGGATAAAGGATAGGATAGGATAGAGGATAGGATAGGATAGGATAGAGGATAGGATAGAGGATAGGATAGGATAGAGGATCGGATAGAGGATAGGATAGGATAGAGGATAGGATAGGATAGAGGAAAGGATAGGATAGAAGATAGGATAGGATAGATGATAGGATAGGAAAGAGGGTAGGATAGGATAGAGGATAGAGTATAGGATAGGATAGAGGATAGGATAGGATAGAGGAGAGGATAGGATAGAGGATAGGCTAGGATAGAGGATAGGATAGGATAGAGGATAGGATAGGATAGGATAGAGGATAGGATAGGATAGAGGATAGGATAGGATAGAGGATAGGATAGGATAGAGGATAGGATAGGATAGAGGATAGGATAGGATAGAGGATAGGATAGGATAGAGGAGAGGATAGGATAGAGGATAGGATAGGATATAGGATAGGATAGGATAGGATAGAGGATAGGATAGGATAGAGGATAGAATAGGATTGAGGAGCGTTTAGGATAGAGGATAGGATATGATAGAGGATAGGATAGGATACGATAGAGGATAGGATAGGATAGAGGATAGGATAGGATAGAGGATAGGATAGGATAGGATAGAGGATAGGATAGGATAGGATAGAGGATAGGATAGGATAGGATAGAGGATAGAGTATAGGATAGGATAGAGGATAGGATAGGATAGAGGAGAGGATAGGATAGAGGATAGGATAGGATAGAGGATAGGATAGGATAGAGGATAGGATAGGATAGAGGATAGAATAGGATACGATAGAGGATAGGATAGGATAGGATAGAGGATAGGATAGGATAGAGGATAGAATAGGATACGATAGAGGATAGGATAGGATAGAGGATAGGATAGGATAGAGGATAGGATAGGATAGAGGATAGGATAGGATAGAGGATAGGATAGGTAATTGGATAGGATAGAGTACAGGATAAGGTAGAGGATAGGATAGGATAGGATAGAGGATAGGATAGAGGATCGGATAGAGGATAGGATAGGATAGAGGAAAGGATAGGATAGAGGATATAATAGGTAATTGGATAGGATAGAGGATAGGATAAGGTAGAGGATAGTATAGGATACAGGATAGGATAGGATAGAGGATAGGATAGGATAAAGGATAGGATAGGATAGAGGATAGGATAGGATAGAGGATAGGATAGGATAGAGGATCGGATAGAGGATAGGATAGGATAGAGGATCGGATAGAGGATAGGATAGGATAGAGGATAGGATAGGATAGAGGATAGAGTAGGATAGAGGATAGGATAGGGTAAAGGATAGGATTGGATAGAGGATCGGATAGAGGATAGAATAGGATAGAGGATAGGATAGGATAGAGGATAGTATAGGATAGAGGATAGGATAGAATAGAGGATAGGATACGATAAAGGATAGGATAGGATAGAGGATAGGATAGGATAGGATAGAGGATAGGATAGGATAGGATAGAGGATAGGATAGAGGATAGGATAGGATAGAGGATAGGATAGGATAGAGGAGAGGATAGGATAGAGGATAGGATAGGATAGAGGATAGGATAGGATAGAGGATAGGATAGGATAGGATAGAGGATAGAATAGGATTGAGGAGCGTTTAGGATAGAGGATAGGATATGATAGAGGATAGGATAGGATACGATAGAGGATAGGATAGGATAGAGGATAGGATAGGATAGAGGATAGGATAGGATAGGATAGAGGATAGGATAGGATAGGATAGAGGATAGGATAGGATAGAGGATAGAGTATAGGATAGGATAGAGGATAGGATAGGATAGAGGAGAGGATAGGATAGAGGATAGGATAGGATAGAGGATAGGATAGGATAGAGGATAGGATAGGATAGGATAGAGGATAGGATAGGATAGAGGATAGAATAGGATACGATAGAGGATAGGATAGGATAGGATAGAGGATAGGATAGGATAGAGGATAGAATAGGATACGATAGAGGATAGGATAGGATAGAGCATAGGATAGGATAGAGGATAGGATAGGATAGAGGATAGGATAGGTAATTGGATAGGATAGAGGATAGGATAAGTTAGAGGATAGTATAGGATAGAGGATAGGATAGGATAGAGGATAGGATAGGATAGAGGATAGGATAGGATAGAGGATAGGATAGGATAGAGGATAGAATAGGATAGACGATAGGATAGGATAGAGAATAGGATAGGATAGAGGATAGGATAGGATAGAGGATAGGATAGAGGATAGGATAGGATAGAGGATAGGAAAGGATAGAGGATAGGATGGGATAGAGGATAGGATAGGATAGAGGATAGGATAGCATAGAGGATAGGATAGGATGGAGGATAGGATAGGATAGAGGATAGGATAGAGGATAGGATAGGATAGAGGATAGGATAGGTAATTGGATAGGATAGAGTATAGGATAAGGTAGAGGATAGGATAGGATAGGATAGAGGATAGGATAGGATAGAGGATAGGATAGGATAGAGGATAGGATAGAGGATCGGATAGAGGATAGGATAGGATAGAGGAAAGGATAGGATAGAGGATAGGATAGGTAATTGGATAGGTTAGAGGATAGGATAAGGTAGAGGATAGTATAGGATAGATGATAGGATAGGATAGAGGATAGGATAGGATAAAGGATAGGATAGGATAGAGGATAGGATAGGATAGAGGATAGGATAGGATAGAGGATCGGATAGAGGATAGGATAGGATAGAGGATAGGATATGATAGAGTAAACGATATTATAGAGGATAGGATAGGATAGAGGATCGGATAGAGGATAGGATAGGATAGAGGATGGCATAGAGGATAGGATAGAGGATAGGATAGGATAGAGGATAGGATAGGATAGAGGATAGAGTAGGATAGAGGATAGGATAGGATAAAGGATAGGATTGGATAGAGGATCGGATAGAGGATAGAACAGGATAGAGGATAGGATAGGATAGAGGATACGATAGGATAGAGGATAGGATAGGATAGAGGATAGAATAGGATAGATGATATTATAGGATAGAGGATAGGATATGATAGAGTAAACGATATTATAGAGGATAGGATAGGATAGAGGATCGGATAGAGGATAGGATAGGATAGAGGATGGTATAGAGGATAGGATAGAGGATAGGATAGGATAGAGGATAGGATAGGAAAGAGGATAGGATAGGATACGATAGAGGATAGGATAGATGATAGGATAGGATAGAGGATCTGATAGAGGATACGATCGGATAGAGGATAGGATAGGATAAGGCATCGGATAGGTAATTGGATAGGATAGGGGAGAGGATAAGGTAGAGGCTAGTATAGGATAGAGGATCTGATAGAGGATAGGATAGGATGGAGGATAGGATAGGATCGAGGATAGGATAGGTAATTGGATAGGATAGAGGATTGGATAAGGTAGAGGATAGTATAGGATAGAGGATAGGATAGAGGACCGGATAGGATAGGATAGAGGATAGGATAAGGTAGAGGATAGTATAGGATAGAGGATAGGATAGAGGACCGGATAGGATAGGATAAAGGATAGGATAGAGGATCGGATAGAGGATAGGATAGGATAGAGGAAAGGATAGGTTAGAGGATAGGATAGGTAATTGGATAGGATAGAGGATATGATAAGTTAGAGGATAGTATAGGATAGAGGATAGGATAGGATAGAGGATAGGATAGTATAAAAGATAGGATAGGATAGAGGATAGGATAGGATAGATGATACTATAGGATAGAGGATAGGATATGATAGAGTAAACGATATTATAGAGGATAGGACAAGATACAGGATCGGATAGAGGATAGGATAGGATAGAGGATGGTATAGAGGATAGGATAGAGGATAGGATAGGATAGAGGATAGGATAGGAAAGAGGATAGGATAGGATACGATAGAGGATAGGATAGATGATAGGATAGGATAGAGGATCTGATAGAGGATACGATCGGATAGAGGATAGGATAGGATAGAGGATCGGATAGGTAATTGGATAGGATAGGGGAGAGGATAAGGTAGAGGCTAGTATAGGATAGAGGATCTGATAGAGGATAGGATAGGATGGAGGATAGGATAGGATCGAGGATAGGATAGGTAATTGGATAGGATAGAGGATAGGATATGGTAGAGGATAGTATAGGATAGAGGATAGGATAGAGGATAGGATAGGATAGAGGATAGGATAGGATAGAGGATAGGATAGGATAGAGGATAGGATAGGAAAGAGGATAGGATAGAATTGAGGATGGGATAGGCTTGAGGATAGGATAGGATAGAGGATAGGATAGGATAGGGGATTGGATAGGATAGAGGATAGGATAGGATTGAGGATAGGATAGGTTAGAGGCTCGGATATTATAGAGGATAGGATATAATACAGGATATGATAGGATAGATGATATTATAGGATAGAGGACGGGATAGGATAGAGGATACGATCTTATGGAGGATAGGATAGGATAGAGTAAAGTATAGGGTAGTGGAAAGGATAGGATAGAGGATAGGATAGGGGATTGGATAGGATAGAGGATAGGAGGCGAAAGAGGATAGGATTGGATAGAGAATAGGATAGAGGATAGGATAGAGGATTGGATAGGATAGAGGATATTATAGGATAGAGGATAGGATAGGATAGCGGATAGGATAGGATGTAGGATTGGATAGGATAGAGGATAGGATACGATAGAGGATAGGATAGTATTGAGGATAGGATAGGATAGAGGATAGGATATAGTATTGCATAGGATAGAGGATAGGATACCATAGAGGATAGGGTTGGATAGCGGATAGGATAGGATAGAGGATAGGATAGGATAGAGGAGAGGATAGGATAGAGGATAGGATAGGATAGAGGATAGGATAGAGGATAGGATAGGATAGAGGATAGGATAGAGGATAGGATAGGATAGAGGATAGGATAGGATAGAGTATAGGATATAGGATTGGATAGGATAGAGGATAGGGTAGGATAGCGGATAGGATAGGATAGAGTATAGAATATTATAGAAGACAGGATAGGATAGAGGATAGGATAGAATTGAGGATAGGATAGGATAGAGGATAGGATAGGATTGAGGCTAGGATAGAGGATAGGATAGGATAGAGGATAGGATAGGAAAGAGGATAGTATAGGATAGAGGATAGGATCGAATAGAGGATAGGATAGGATAGAGGATAGATAGGATAGAGGATAGGATTGGATAGAGGATAGGATAGGATAGAGGATCGGATAGAGGATAGGATAGGATAGAGGATCGGATAGAGGATACGATCGGATAGAGGATAGGATAGGATAGAGGATCGGGTAGGTAATTGGATAGGATAGGGGAGAGGATAAGGTAGAGGCTAGTATAGGATAGAGGATCTGATAGAGGATAGGATAGGATGGAGGATAGGATAGGATCGAGGATAGGATAGGTAATTGGATAGGATAGAGGATAGGATAAGGTAGAGGATAGTATAGGATAGAGGATAGGATAGAGGATCGGATAGGTTATTGGATAGGATAGGGGAGAGGATAAGGTAGAGGCTAGTATAGGATAGAGGATCTGATAGAGGATAGGATAGGATGGAGGATAGGATAGGATCGAGGATAGGATAGGTAATTGGATAGGATAGAGGATAGGATATGGTAGAGGATAGTATAGGATAGAGGATAGGATAGAGGATCGGATAGGATAGGATAGAGGATAGGATAGAGGATACGATAGAGGATCGGATAGAGGATAGGATAGGATAGAGGAAAGGATAGGATAGAGGATAGGATAGGTAAGTGGATAGGATAGAAGATAGGATAAGTTAGAGGATAGTATAGGATAGAGGATAGGATAGGATAGAGGATAGGATAGGATAAAGGATAGGATAGGATAGAGGATAGGATAGGATAGAGGATAGAATAGGATAGATGATAGAATAGGATAGAGAATAGGATAGGATAGAGGATAGGATAGGATAGAGGATAGGATAGAGGATAGGATAGAGGATAGGATAGGATAGAGGATAGGATAGGATAGAGGATAGGAAAGGATAGAGGATAGGATGGGATAGAGGATAGGATAGGATAGAGGATAGGATAGGATAGAGGATAGGATAGGATAGAGGATAGGAGAGGATAGAGGATAGGATAGAGGATAGGATAGGATAGAGTATAGGATAAGGTAGAGGATAGGATAGGATAGGATACAGGATAGGATAGGATAGAGGATAGGATAGAGGATCGGATAGAGGATAGGATAGGATAGAGGAAAGGATAGGATAGAGGATAGGATAGGTAATTGGATAGGAAAGAGGATAGGATAAGGTAGAGGATAGTATAGGATAGAGGATAGGATAGGATAGAGGACAGGATAGGATAAAGGATAGGATAGGATAGAGGATGGCATAGAGGATAGGATAGAGGATAGGATAGGATAGAGGATAGGATAGGAAAGAGGATAGGATAGGATACGATAGAGGATAGGATAGATGATAGGATAGGATAGAGGATCTGATAGAGGATACGATCGGATAGAGGATAGGATAGGATAGAGGATAGGATAGAGGATAGGATAGAGGATAGGATAGGATAGAGGATAGGAAAGGATAGAGGATAGGATGGGATAGTGGATAGGATAGGATAGAGGATAGGATAGGATAGAGGATAGGATAGGATGGAGGATAGGATAGGATAGAGGATAGGATAGAGGATAGGATAGGATAGAGGATAGGATAGGTAATTGGATAGGATAGAGTATAGGATAAGGTAGAGGATAGGATAGGATAGGATAGAGGATAGGATAGTATAGAGGATAGGATAGAGGATCGGATAGAGGATAGGATAGGATAGAGGAAAGGATAGGATAGAGGATAGGATAGGTAATTGGATAGGATAGAGGATAGGATAAGTTAGAGGATAGTATAGGATAGAGGATAGGATAGGATAGAGTATAGGATAGGGTAAAGGATAGGATAGGATAGAGGATAGGATAGGATAGAGGATAGGATAGGATAGAGGATCGGATAGAGGATAAGATAGGATAGAGGATCGGATAGAGGATAGGATAGGATAGAGGATAGGATAGGATAGAGGATAGGATAGGATAGAGGATAGTATAGGATAGAGGATAGGATAGAATAGAGGATAGGATAGGAAAGAGGATAGGATAGGATACGATAGAGGATAGGATAGATGATAGGATAGGATAGAGGATCTGATAGAGGATACGATCGGATAGAGGATAGGATAGGATAGAGGATCGGATAGGTAATTGGATAGGATAGGGGAGAGGATAAGGTAGAGACTAGTATAGGATAGAGGATCTGATAGAGGATAGGATAGGATGAAGGATAGGATGGGATCGAGGATAGGATAGGTAATTGGATAGGATAGAGGATAGGATGGAGGATAGGATAGGATCGAGGATAGGATAGGTAATTGGATAGGATAGAGGATAGGATAAGGTAGAGGATAGTATAGGATAGAGGATAGGATAGGATAGAGGATAGGATAGGATAAAGGATAGGATAGGATAGAGGATAGGATAGGATAGAGGATAGGATAGGTTAGAGGATAGGATAGGATAGGATAGAGGATAGGATAGAGGATAGGATAGGTAATTGGATAGGATAGAGTATAGAATAAGGTAGAGGATAGGATAGGATAGAGGGTAGGATAGGATAGAGGATAGGATAGAGGATAGGATAGGATAGAGGATAGGATAGGATAGAGGATGGGATAGGATACAGGATAGGATATGAGAGAGGATAGGATAGGATAGAGGATCGGATAGAGGATAGGATAGGATAGAGGATCGGATAGAGGATAGGATAGGATAGAGGATAGGATAGGATAGAGGATAGGATAGGTAATTGGATAGGATAGAGGATAGGATATGGTAGAGGATACTATAGGATAGAGGATAGGATAGGATAGAGGATAGGATAGGATAGAGGATAGGATAGGATGGAGGATAGGATAGGATAGAGGATAGGATAGAGGATAGGATAGGATAGAGGATAGGATAGGTAATTGGATAGGATAGAGTATAGGATAAGGTAGAGGATAGGATAGGATAGGATAGAGGATAGGATAGTATAGAGGATAGGATAGAGGATCGGATAGAGGATAGGATAGGATAGAGGAAAGGATAGGATAGAGGATAGGATAGGTAATTGGATAGGATAGAGGATAGGATAAGTTAGAGGATAGTATAGGATAGAGGATAGGATAGGATAGAGTATAGGATAGGGTAAAGGATAGGATAGGATAGAGGATAGGATAGGATAGAGGATAGGATAGGATAGAGGATCGGATAGAGGATAGGATAGGATAGAGGATCGGATAGAGGATAGGATAGGATAGAGGATAGGATAGGATAGAGGATAGGATAGGATAGAGGATAGTATAGGATAGAGGATAGGATAGAATAGAGGATAGGACAGGAAAGAGGATAGGATAGGATACGATAGAGGATAGGATAGATGATAGGATAGGATAGAGGATCTGATAGAGGATACGATCGGATAGAGTATAGGATAGGGTAAAGGATAGGATAGGATAGAGGATAGGATAGGATAGAGGATAGGATAGGATAGAGGATCGGATAGAGGATAGGATAGGATAGAGGATCTGATAGAGGATAGGATAGGATGAAGGATAGGATAGGATAGAGGATAGGATAGGTAATTGGATAGGATAGAGGATAGGATGGAGGATAGGATAGGATCGAGGATAGGATAGGTAATTGGATAGGATAGAGGATAGGATAAGGTAGAGGATAGTATAGGATAGAGGATAGGATAGGATAGAGGATAGGATAGGATAAAGGATAGGATAGGATAGAGGATAGGATAGGATAGAGGATAGGATAGGTTAGAGGATAGGATAGGATAGGATAGAGGATAGGATAGAGGATAGGATAGGTAATTGGATAGGATAGAGTATAGAATAAGGTAGAGGATAGGATAGGATAGAGGGTAGGATAGGATAGAGGATAGGATAGAGGATAGGATAGGATAGAGGATAGGATAGGATAGAGGATGGGATAGGATACAGGATAGGATATGAGAGAGGATAGGATAGGATAGAGGATCGGATAGAGGATAGGATAGGATAGAGGATCGGATAGAGGATAGGATAGGATAGAGGATAGGATAGGATAGAGGATAGGATAGGTAATTGGATAGGATAGAGGATAGGATATGGTAGAGGATACTATAGGATAGAGGATAGGATAGAGGATCGGATAGGATAGGATAGAGGATAGGATAGAGGATACGATAGAGGATCGGATAGAGGATAGGATAAGTTAGAGGATAGTATAGGATAGAGGATAGGATAGGATAAAGGATAGGATAGGATAGAGGATAGGATAGGATAGAGGATAGAATAGGATAGATGATAGAATAGGATAGAGAATAGGATAGGATAGAGGATAGGATAGGATAGAGGATAGGATAGAGGATAGGATAGGATACAGGATAGGAAAGGATAGAGGATAGGATGGGATAGAGGATAGGATAGGATAGAGGATAGGATAGGATAGAGGATAGGATAGGATAAAGGATAGGATAGGATAGAGGATAGGATAGGATAGAGGATAGAATAGGATAGATGATAGAATAGGATAGAGAATAGGATAGGATAGAGGATAGGATAGGATAGAGGATAGGATAGAGGATAGGATAGGATACAGGATAGGAAAGGATAGAGGATAGGATGGGATAGAGGATAGGATAGGATAGAGGATAGGATAGGATAGAGGATAGGATAGGATAGAGGATAGGAGAGGATAGAGGATAGGATAGAGGATAGGATAGGATAGAGTATAGGATAAGGTAGAGGATAGGATAGGATAGGATAGAGGATAGGATAGAGGATCGGATAGAGGATAGGATAGGATAGAGGAAAGGATAGGATAGAGGATAGGATAGGTAATTGGATAGGATAGTGGATAGGATAAGGTAGAGGATAGTATAGGATAGAGGATAGGATAGGATAGAGGATAGGATAGGATAAAGGATAGGATAAAGGATAGGATAGGATAGAGGATAGGATAGGATAGAGGATAGGATAGGATAGAGGATCGGATAGAGGATAGGATAGGATAGAGGATCGGATAGAGGATAGGATAGGATAGAGGATAGGAAAGGATAGAGGATAGGATGGGGTAGAGGATAGGATAGGATAGAGGATAGGATAGGATAGAGGATAGGATAGGATAGAGGATAGCGCCGTGCCCTGCGGCGCGCGGTGGGCCACGACCTCTCGCTCCCGGCTGTCGTCGCTGCGGCAGCCGGTGGCGAGGAGGCGTGGAGGGGGTTCGCTTCCTTCTGCGAGCGGGTTATGCTGCGGAAGGAGGATGCGGAACGGGATCGGGAGCGTAATCACGATCCCGTCCGAAGGGGGGGGGGGAGGCGCCGCAGGGTACGCCCCGGGGGCGTACCCCCGTTGCGACGCCTCTGACGCGAGCGGGGACGCCCTTGATGATCTCGAGGCGGGGGATCGGATATCCCCTTACACTCGGTCACCAACGGCGTCCCCGGAGGCCGCCGGGCATCTCGGGCGGGGGCCCGGAAGCTCATCGGGCGGCCTAACAGGGGGAGAAGGCGCCACGTCGTCCGTTGCGTGGTGCCTTCGGATAGAGTAGGTGCGGGAGGGGGCCGCGTCCCCCCCTGGGTGGTATGCTAAGGCGGGGGCACACCGGATTGACATGCGCGCGCAGAGCACGGGTGCCCCCAGGAGTCTAGGGACGGACGGGGAGGAGTTAGTGGGTATACTCGGCGTTGCACCAACCAGCCGAGGAGTCCCACATAACCCGGACCACCCCCCCCCGGGGGGGTTCGGGTATCCGTAACGAGATTACCTCCTCGAAAAAAAAAAAAAAAAAAAAAAATAGGATAGGATAGAGGATAGGATAGGAAAGAGGATAGGATAGAGGATAGGATAGGATAGAGGATAGGATAGGATAGAGGATAGGATAGGATAGAGGATAGGATAGGATAGAGGATAGGATAGGATAGAGGATAGGATAGGATAGAGGATAGGATAGGATAGAGGATAGGATAGGATAGAGGATAGGATAGGATAGAGGATAGGATAGAGGATAGGATAGGATAGAGGATAGGATAGGATAGAGGATAGGATAGGATTGAGGATAGGATAGGATAGAGGATAGGATAGAGGATAGAGTACGATAGAGGATAGGATAGAGGAGAGGAGAGGATAGAGGATAGGATAGGATAGAGGATAGGATAGGATAGAGGATAGGATAGGTTAGAGGATAGGATAGGATAGAGGATAGGATAGGTAATTGGATAGGATAGAGTATAGGATAAGGTAGAGGATAGGATAGGATAGAGGATATAATAGGGTAGAGGATAGGATAGGATAGAGGATAGGATAGGAAAGAGGATAGGATAGGATAGAGGGTAGGATAGGATAGAGGATAGGATAGAGGATAGGATAGGATAGAGGATAGGATAGGATAGAGGATGGGATAGGATAGAGGATAGGATATGATAGAGGATAGGATAGGATAGAGGATCGGATAGAGGATCGGATAGGATAGGATAGAGGATAGGATAGAGGATACGATAGAGGATCGGATAGAGGATAGGATAGGATAGAGGAAAGGATAGGATAGAGGATAGGATAGGTAATTGGATAGGATAGAGGATAGGATAAGCTAGAGGATAGTATAGGATAGAGGATAGGATAGGATAGAGGATAGGATAGGATAAAGGATAGGATAGGATAGAGGATAGGATAGGATAGAGGATAGAATAGGATAGATGATAGGATAGGATAGAGAATAGGATAGGATAGAGGATAGGATAGGATAGAGGATAGGATAGAGGATAGGATAGGATAGAGGATAGGAAAGGATAGAGGATAGGATGGGATAGAGGATAGGATAGGATAGAGGATAGGATAGGATAGAGGATAGGATAGGATGGAGGATAGGATAGGATAGAGGATAGGATAGAGGATAGGATAGGATAGAGGATAGGATAGGTAATTGGATAGGATAGAGTATAGGATAATGTAGAGGATAGGATAGGATAGGATAGAGGATAGGATAGGATAGAGGATAGGATAGGATAGAGGATAGGATAGAGGATCGGATAGAGGATAGGATAGGATAGAGGAAAGGATAGGATAGAGGATAGTATAGGTAATTGGATAGGATAGAGGATAGGATAAGGTAGAGGATAGTATAGGATAGAGGATAGGATAGGATAGAGTATAGGATAGGGTAAAGGATAGGATAGGATAGAGGATAGGATAGGATAGAGGATCGGATAGAGGATAGGATAGGATAGAGGATCGGATAGAGGATAGGATAGGATAGATTATAGGATAGGATAGAGGATAGAGTAGGATAGAGGATAGGATAGGATAAAGGATAGGATTGGATAGAGGATCGGATAGAGGATAGAATAGGATAGAGGATAGGATAGGATAGAGGATAGTATAGGATAGAGGATAGGATAGAATAGAGGATAGGATAGGATAAAGGATAGGATAGGATAGAGGATAGGATAGGATAGGATAGAGGATAGGATAGGATAGGATAGGATAGGATAGGATAGAGGATAGGATAGGATAGGATAGAGGATAGGATAGGATAGAGGATAGGATAGGATGGAGGATAGGATAGGATAGAGGATAGGATAGAGGATAGGATAGGATAGAGGATAGGATAGGTAATTGGATAGGATAGAGTATAGGATAATGTAGAGGATAGGATAGGATAGGATAGAGGATAGGATAGGATAGAGGATAGGATAGAGGATCGGATAGAGGATAGGATAGGATAGAGGAAAGGATAGGATAGAGGATAGGATAGGTAATTGGATAGGATAGAGGATAGGATAAGGTAGAGGATAGTATAGGATAGAGGATAGGATAGGATAGAGTATAGGATAGGGTAAAGGATAGGATAGGATAGAGGATAGGATAGGATAGAGGACCGGATAGAGGATAGGATAGGATAGAGGATCGGATAGAGGATAGGATAGGATAGATTATAGGATAGGATAGAGGATAGAGTAGGATAGAGGATAGGATAGGATAAAGGATAGGATTGGATAGAGGATCGGATAGAGGATAGAATAGGATAGAGGATAGGATAGGATAGAGGATAGTATAGGATAGAGGATAGGATAGAATAGAGGATAGGATAGGATAAAGGATAGGATAGGATAGAGGATAGGATAGGATAGGATAGAGGATAGGATAGGATAGGATAGGATAGGATAGGATAGAGGATAGGATAGGATAGGATAGAGGATAGGATAGGATAGGATAGAGGATAGGATAGAGGATAGGATAGGACAGAGGATCGGATAGAGGATAGGATAGGATAGAGGATAGGATATGATAGAGTAAACGATATTATAGAGGATAGGATAGGACAGAGGATCGGATAGAGGATAGGATAGGATAGAGGATGGCATAGAGGATAGGATAGAGGATAGGATAGGATAGAGGATAGGATAGGAAAGAGGATAGGATAGGATACGATAGAGGATAGGATAGATGATAGGATAGGAAAGAGGATAGGATAGGATACGATAGAGGATAGGATAGATGATAGGATAGGATAGAGGATCTGATAGAGGATACGATCGGATAGAGGATAGGATAGGATAGAGGATAGGATAGAGGATAGGATAGGATAGAGGATAGGAAAGGATAGAGGATAGGATGGGATAGAGGATAGGATAGGATATAGGATAGGATAGGATAGAGGATAGGATAGGATGGAGGATAGGATAGGATAGAGGATAGGATAGAGGATAGGATAGGATAGAGGATAGGATAGGTAATTGGATAGGATAGAGCATAGGATAAGGTAGAGGATAGGATAGGATAGGATAGAGGATAGGATAGGATAGAGGATAGGATAGAGGATCGGATAGAGGATAGGATAGGATAGAGGAAAGGATAGGATAGAGGATAGGATAGGTAATTGGATAGGATAGAGGATAGGATAAGGTAGAGGATAGTATAGGATAGAGGATAGGATAGGATAGAGTATAGGATAGGGTAAAGGATAGGATAGGATAGAGGATAGGATAGGATAGAGGATAGGATAGGATAGAGGATCGGATAGAGGATAGGATAGGATAGAGGATCGGATAGAGGATAGGATAGGATAGAGGATAGGATAGGATAGAGGATAGAGTAGGATAGAGGATAGGATAGGATAAAGGATAGGATTGGATAGAGGATCGGATAGAGGATAGAATAGGATAGAGGATAGGATAGGATAGAGGATAGTATAGGATAGAGGATAGGATAGAATAGAGGATAGGATAGGATAAAGGATAGGATAGGATAGAGGATAGGATAGGATAGGATAGGATAGGATAGGATAGGATAGAGGATAGGATAGGATAGGATAGAGGATAGGATCGGATAGGATAGAGGATAGGATAGAGGATAGGATAGGACAGAGGATCGGATAGAGGATAGGATAGGATAGAGGATAGGATATGATAGAGTAAACGATATTATAGAGGATAGGATAGGACAGAGGATCGGATAGAGGATAGGATAGGATAGAGGATGGCATAGAGGATAGGATAGAGGATAGGATAGGATAGAGGATAGGATAGGAAAGAGGATAGGATAGGATACGATAGAGGATCGGATAGAGGATAGGATAGGATAGAGGATCTGATAGAGGATACGATCGGATAGAGGATAGGATAGGATAGAGGATCGGATAGGTAATTGGATAGGATAGGGGAGAGGATAAGGTAGAGACTAGTATAGGATAGAGGATCTGATAGAGGATAGGATAGGATGAAGGATAGGATAGGATCGAGGATAGGATAGGTAATTGGATAGGATAGAGGATAGGATGGAGGATAGTCTAGGATCGAGGATAGGATAGGTAATTGGATAGGATAGAGGATAGGATAAGGTAGAGGATAGTATAGGATAGAGGATAGGATAGGATAGAGGATAGGATAGGATAAAGGATAGGATAGGATAGAGGATAGGATAGGATAGAGGATAGGATAGGTTAGAGGATAGGATAGGATAGGATAGAGGATAGGATAGAGGATAGGATAGGTAATTGGATAGGATAGAGTATAGGATAAGGTAGAGGATAGGATAGGATAGAGGGTAGGATAGGATAGAGGATAGGATAGAGGATAGGATAGGATAGAGGATAGGATAGGATAGAGGATGGGATAGGATACAGGATAGGATATGAGAGAGGATAGGATAGGATAGAGGATCGGATAGAGGATAGGATAGGATAGAGGATCGGATAGAGGATAGGATAGGATAGAGGATAGGATAGGATAGAGGATAGAGTAGGATAGAGGATAGGATAGGATAAAGGATAGGATTGGATAGAGGATCGGATAGAGGATAGAATAGGATAGAGGATAGGATAGGATAGAGGATAGTATGGGATAGAGGATAGGATAGAATAGAGGATAGGATAGGATAAAGAATAGGATAGGATAGAGGATAGGATAGGATAGGATAGGATAGAGGATAGGATAGGATAGGATAGAGGATAGGATAGGATAAAGGATAGGATAGGATAGAGGATAGGATAGGATAGGATAGAGGATAGGATAGGATAGGATAGAGGATAGGATAGGATAGGATAGAGGATAGGATAGGAAAGAGGGTAGGATAGGATAGAGGATAGGATAGGATAGAGGATAGACTATAGGATAGGATAGAGGATAGGATAGGATAGAGGAGAGGATAGGATAGAGGATAGGATAGGATAGAGGATAGGATAGGATAGAGGATAGGATAGGATAGGATAGAGGATAGGATAGAGGATAGGATAGGTAATTGGATAGGATAGAGTATAGGATAAGGTAGATGATATTATAGGATAGAGGATAGGATAGGATAGAGGATAGGATAGGATAGGATAGAGGATAGGATAGAGGATAGGATAGGTAATTGGATAGGATAGAGTATAGGATAAGGTAGATGATATTATAGGATAGAGGATAGGATAGGATAGAGGATAGGATAGGATAAAGGATAGGATAGGATAGAGGATAGGATAGGATAGAGGATAGGATAGGTTAGAGGATAGGATAGGATAGGATAGAGGATAGGATAGAGGATAGGATAGGTAATTGGATAGGATAGAGTATAGGATAAGGTAGAGGATAGGATAGGATAGAGGGTAGGATAGGATAGAGGATAGGATAGAGGATAGGATAGGATATAGGATAGGATAGGATAGAGGATAGGATAGGATAGGATAGAGGATAGGATAGGATAGGATAGAGGATAGGATAGGATAGGATAGAGGATAGGATAGGAAAGAGGGTAGGATAGGATAGAGGATAGACTATAGGATAGGATAGAGGATAGGATAGGATAGAGGATAGACTATAGGATAGGATAGAGGATAGGATAGGATAGAGGAGAGGATAGGATAGAGGATAGGATAGGATAGAGGATAGGATAGGATAGAGGATAGGATAGGATAGGATAGAGGATAGGATAGAGGATAGGATAGGTAATTGGATAGGATAGAGTATAGGATAAGGTAGATGATATTATAGGATAGAGGGTAGAATATGATAGAGTAAACGATATTATAGAGGATAGGATAGGATAGAGGATCGGATAGAGGATAGGATAGGATAGAGGATGGTATAGAGGATAGAATAGAGGATAGGATAGGATAGAGGATAGGATAGGAAAGAGGATAGGATAGATGATAGGATAGGATAGAGGATCTGATAGAGGATACGATCGGATAGAGGATAGGATAGGATAGAGGATCGGATAGGTAATTGGATAGGATAGGGGAGAGGATAAGGTAGAGGCTAGTATAGGATAGAGGATCTGATAGAGGATAGGATAGGATAAAGGATAGGATTGGATAGAGGATCGGATAGAGGATAGAATAGGATAGAGGATAGGATAGGATAGAGGATAGTATAGGATAGAGGATAGGATAGAATAGAGGATAGGATAGGATAAAGGATAGGATAGGATAGAGGATAGGATAGGATAGGATAGAGGATAGGATAGGATAGGATAGAGGATAGGATAGGATAGGATAGGATAGGATAGGATAGGATAGAGGATAGGATAGGATAGGATAGAGGATAGGATCGGATAGGATAGAGGATAGGATAGAGGATAGGATAGGACAGAGGATCGGATAGAGGATAGGATAGGATAGAGGATAGGATATGATAGAGTAAACGATATTATAGAGGATAGGATAGGACAGAGGATCGGATAGAGGATAGGATAGGATAGAGGATGGCATAGAGGATAGGATAGAGGATAGGATAGGATAGAGGATAGGATAGGAAAGAGGATAGGATAGGATACGATAGAGGATAGTATAGATGATAGGATAGGATAGAGGATCTGATAGAGGATACGATCGGATAGAGGATAGGATAGGATAGAGGATCGGATAGGTAATTGGATAGGATAGGGGCGAGGATAAGGTAGAGACTAGTATAGGATAGAGGATCTGATAGAGGATAGGATAGGATGAAGGATAGGATAGGATCGAGGATAGGATAGGTAATTGGATAGGATAGAGGATAGGATGGAGGATAGTCTAGGATCGAGGATAGGATAGGTAATTGGATAGGATAGAGGATAGGATAAGGTAGAGGATAGTATAGGATAGAGGATAGGATAGGATAGAGGATAGGATAGGATAAAGGATAGGATAGGATAGAGGATAGGATAGGATAGAGGATAGGATAGGTTAGAGGATAGGATAGGATAGAGGATAGGATAGGATAGAGGATAGGATAGGATAAAGGATAGGATAGGATAGACGATAGGATAGGATAGAGGATAGAATAGGATAGATGATAGGATAGGATAGAGAATAGGATAGGATAGAGGATAGGATAGGATAGAGGATAGGATAGAGGATAGGATAGGATAGAGGATAGGAAAGGATAGAGGATAGGATGGGATAGAGGATAGGATAGGATAGAGGATAGGATAGGATAGAGGATAGGATAGGATGGAGGATAGGATAGGATAGAGGATAGGATAGAGGATAGGATAGGATAGAGGATAGGATAGGATAGAGGATAGGATAGGATAGAGGATAGGATAGGATAGAGGATAGGATAGGTAATTGGATAGGATAGAGTATAGGATAATGTAGAGGATAGGATAGGATAGGATAGAGGATAGGATAGGATAGAGGATAGGATAGAGGATCGGATAGAGGATAGGATAGGATAGAGGAAAGGATAGGATAGAGGATAGGATAGGTAATTGGATAGGATAGAGGATAGGATAAGGTAGAGGATAGTATAGGATAGAGGATAGGATAGGATAGAGTATAGGATAGGGTAAAGGATAGGATAGGATAGAGGATAGGATAGGATAGAGGATCGGATAGAGGATAGGATAGGATAGAGGATCGGATAGAGGATAGGATAGGATAGATTATAGGATAGGATAGAGGATAGAGTAGGATAGAGGATAGGATAGGATAAAGGATAGGATTGGATAGAGGATCGGATAGAGGATAGAATAGGATAGAGGATAGGATAGGATAGAGGATAGTATAGGATAGAGGATAGGATAGAATAGAGGATAGGATAGGATAAAGGATAGGATAGGATAGAGGATAGGATAGGATAGGATAGAGGATAGGATAGGATAGGATAGGATAGGATAGGATAGAGGATAGGATAGGATAGGATAGGATAGAGGATAGGATAGGATAGGATAGGATAGAGGATAGGATAGAGGATAGGATAGGATAGAGGATGGCATAGAGGATCGGATAGAGGATAGGATAGGATAGAGGATAGGATATGATAGAGTAAACGATATTATAGAGGATAGGATAGGACAGAGGATCGGATAGAGGATAGGATAGGATAGAGGATGGCATAGAGGATAGGATAGAGGATAGGATAGGATAGAGGATAGGATAGGAAAGAGGATAGGATAGGATACGATAGAGGATAGGATAGATGATAGGATAGGAAAGAGGATAGGATAGGATACGATAGAGGATAGGATAGATGATAGGATAGGATAGAGGATCTGATAGAGGATACGATCGGATAGAGGATAGGATAGGATAGAGGATAGGATAGAGGATAGGATAGGATAGAGGATAGGAAAGGATAGAGAATAGGATGGGATAGAGGATAGGATAGGATAGAGGATAGGATAGGATAGAGGATAGGATAGGATGGAGGATAGGATAGGATAGAGGATAGGATAGAGGATAGGATAGGATAGAGGATAGGATAGGTAATTGGATAGGATAGAGCATAGGATAATGTAGAGGATAGGATAGGATAGGATAGAGGATAGGATAGGATAGAGGATAGGATAGAGGATCGGATAGAGGATAGGATAGGATAGAGGAAAGGATAGGATAGAGGATAGGATAGGTAATTGGATAGGATAGAGGATAGGATAAGGTAGAGGATAGTATAGGATAGAGGATAGGATAGGATAGAGTATAGGATAGGGTAAAGGATAGGATAGGATAGAGGATAGGATAGGATAGAGGATAGGATAGGATAGAGGATCGGATAGAGGATAGGATAGGATAGAGGATCGGATAGAGGATAGGATAGGATAGAGGATAGGATAGGATAGAGGATAGAGTAGGATAGAGGATAGGATAGGATAAAGGATAGGATTGGATAGAGGATCGGATAGAGGATAGAATAGGATAGAGGATAGGATAGGATAGAGGATAGTATAGGATAGAGGATAGGATAGAATAGAGGATAGGATAGGATAAAGGATAGGATAGGATAGAGGATAGGATAGGATAGGATAGGATAGGATAGGATAGGATAGAGGATAGGATAGGATAGGATAGAGGATAGGATCGGATAGGATAGAGGATAGGATAGAGGATAGGATAGGACAGAGGATCGGATAGAGGATAGGATAGGATAGAGGATAGGATATGATAGAGTAAACGATATTATAGAGGATAGAATAGGACAGAGGATCGGATAGAGGATAGGATAGGATAGAGGATGGCATAGAGGATAGGATAGAGGATAGGATAGGATAGAGGATAGGATAGGAAAGAGGATAGGATAGGATACGATAGAGGATAGGATAGATGATAGGATAGGATAGAGGATCTGATAGAGGATACGATCGGATAGAGGATAGGATAGGATAGAGGATCGGATAGGTAATTGGATAGGATAGGGGAGAGGATAAGGTAGAGACTAGTATAGGATAGAGGATCTGATAGAGGATAGGATAGGATGAAGGATAGGATAGGATCGAGGATAGGATAGGTAATTGGATAGGATAGAGGATAGGATGGAGGATAGTCTAGGATCGAGGATAGGATAGGTAATTGGATAAGATAGAGGATAGGATAAGGTAGAGGATAGTATAGGATAGAGGATAGGATAGGATAGAGGATAGGATAGGATAAAGGATAGGATAGGATAGAGGATAGGATAGGATAGAGGATAGGATAGGTTAGAGGATAGGATAGGATAGGATAGAGGATAGGATAGGTTAGAGGATAGGATAGGATAGGATAGAGGATAGGATAGAGGATAGGATAGGTAATTGGATAGGATAGAGTATAGGATAAGGTAGAGGATAGGATAGGATAGAGGATAGGATAGAGGATAGGATAGGATAGAGGATAGGATAGGATAGAGGATGGGATAGGATACAGGATAGGATATGAGAGAGGATAGGATAGGATAGAGGATCGGATAGAGGATAGGATAGGATAGAGGATCGGATAGAGGATAGGATAGGATAGAGGATAGGATAGGATAGAGGATAGAGTAGGATAGAGGATAGGATAGGATAAAGGAAAGGTTTGGATAGAGGATCGGATAGAGGATAGAATAGGATAGAGGATAGGATAGGATAGAGGATAGTATGGGATAGAGGATAGGATAGAATAGAGGATAGGATAGGATAAAGGATAGGATAGGATAGAGGATAGGATAGGATAGGATAGAGGATAGGATAGGATAGGATAGAGGATAGGATAGGATAAAGGATAGGATAGGATAGAGGATAGGATAGGATAGGATAGAGGATAGGATAGGATAGGATAGAGGATAGGATAGGATAGGATAGAGGATAGGATAGGAAAGAGGGTAGGATAGGATAGAGGATAGACTATAGGATAGGATAGAGGATAGGATATGATAGAGGATAGACTATAGGATAGGATAGAGGATAGGATAGGATAGAGGAGAGGATAGGATAGAGGATAGGATAGGATAGAGGATAGGATAGGATAGAGGATAGGATAGGATAGGATAGAGGATAGGATAGAGGATAGGATAGGTAATTGGATAGGATAGAGTATAGGATAAGGTAGATGATATTATAGGATAGAGGGTAGGATATGATAGAGTAAACGATATTATAGAGGATAGGATAGGATAGAGGATCGGATAGAGGATAGGATAGGATAGAGGATGGTATAGAGGATAGAATAGAGGATAGGATAGGATAGAGGATAGGATAGGAAAGAGGATAGGATAGATGATAGGATAGGATAGAGGATCTGATAGAGGATACGATCGGATAGAGGATAGGATAGGATAGAGGATCGGATAGGTAATTGGATAGGATAGGGGAGAGGATAAGGTAGAGGCTAGTATAGGATAGAGGATCTGATAGAGGATAGGATAGGATAAAGGATAGGATTGGATAGAGGATCGGATAGAGGATAGAATAGGATAGAGGATAGGATAGGATAGAGGATAGTATAGGATAGAGGATAGGATAGAATAGAGGATAGGATAGGATAAAGGATAGGATAGGATAGAGGATAGGATAGGATAGGATAGAGGATAGGATAGGATAGGATAGGATAGGATAGGATAGAGGATAGGATAGGATAGGATAGAGGATAGGATCGGATAGGATAGAGGATAGGATAGAGGATAGGATAGGACAGAGGATCGGATAGAGGATAGGATAGGATAGAGGATAGGATATGATAGAGTAAACGATATTATAGAGGATAGGATAGGACAGAGGATCGGATAGAGGATAGGATAGGATAGAGGATGGCATAGAGGATAGGATAGAGGATAGGATAGGATAGAGGATAGGATAGGAAAGAGGATAGGATAGGATACGATAGAGGATAGTATAGATGATAGGATAGGATAGAGGATCTGATAGAGGATACGATCGGATAGAGGATAGGATAGGATAGAGGATCGGATAGGTAATTGGATAGGATAGGGGAGAGGATAAGGTACAGACTAGTATAGGATAGAGGATCTGATAGAGGATAGGATAGGATGAAGGATAGGATAGGATCGAGGATAGGATAGGTAATTGGATAGGATAGAGGATAGGATGGAGGATAGTCTAGGATCGAGGATAGGATAGGTAATTGGATAGGATAGAGGATAGGATAAGGTAGAGGATAGTATAGGATAGAGGATAGGATAGGATAGAGTATAGGATAGGATAAAGGATAGGATAGGATAGAGGATAGGATAGGATAGAGGATAGGATAGGTTACAGGATAGGATAGGATAGGATAGAGGATAGGATAGAGGATAGGATAGGATAGAGGATAGGATAGGATAGAGGATGAGATAGGATACAGGATAGGATATGAGAGAGGATAGGATAGGATAGAGGATCGGATAGAGGATAGGATAGGATAGAGGATCGGATAGAGGATAGGATAGGATAGAGGATAGGATAGGATAGAGGATAGAGTAGGATAGAGGATAGGATAGGATAAAGGATAGGATTGGATAGAGGATCGGATAGAGGATAGAATAGGATAGAGGATAGGATAGGATAGAGGATAGTATGGGATAGAGGATAGGATAGAATAGAGGATAGGATAGGATAAAGGATAGGATAGGATAGAGGATAGGATAGGATAGGATAGAGGATAGGATAGGATAGGATAGAGGATAGGATAGGAAAGAGGGTAGGATAGGATAGAGGATAGACTATAGGATAGGATAGAGTATAGGATAGGATAGAGGATAGACTATAGGATAGGATAGAGGATAGGATAGGATAGAGGAGAGGATAGGATAGGATAGAGGATAGGATAGGATAGAGGATAGAATAGGATAGATGATATTATAGGATAGAGGATAGGATATGATAGAGTAAACGATATTATAGAGGATAGGATAGGATAGAGGATCGGATAGAGGATAGGATAGGATAGAGGATGGTATAGAGGATAGAATAGAGGATAGGATAGGATAGAGGATAGGATAGGAAAGAGGATAGGATAGATGATAGGATAGGATAGAGGATCTGATAGAGGATACGATCGGATAGAGGATAGGATAGGATAGAGGATCGGATAGGTAATTGGATAGGATAGGCGAGAGGATAAGGTAGAGGCTAGTATAGGATAGAGGATCTGATAGAGGATAGGATAGGATGGAGGATAGGATAGGATCGAGGATAGGATAGGTAATTGGATAGGATAGAGGATAGGATAAGGTAGAGGATAGTATAGGATAGAGGATAGGATAGAGGATCGGATAGGATAGGATAGAGGATAGGATAGAGGATCGGATAGAGGATAGGATAGGATAGGATAGAGGAAAGGATAGGATAGAGGATAGGATAGGTAATTGGATAGGATAGAGGATAGGATAAGTTAGAGGATAGTATAGGATAGAGGATAGGATAGGATAAAAGGTAGGATAGGATAGAGGACAGGATAGGATAGATGATACTATAGGATAGAGGATAGGATATGATAGAGTAAACGATATTATAGAGGATAGGATAGGATAGAGGATCGGATAGAGGATAGGATAGGATAGAGGATGGTATAGAGGATAGGATAGAGGATAGGATAGGATAGAGGATAGGATAGGAAAGAGGATAGGATAGGATACGATAGAGGATAGGATAGATGATAGGATAGGATAGAGGATCTGATAGAGGATACGATCGGATAGAGGATAGGATAGGATAGAGGATCGGATAGGTTATTGGATAGGATAGGGGAGAGGATAAGGTAGAGGCTAGTATAGGATAGAGGATCTGATAGAGGATAGGATAGGATGGAGGATAGGATAGGATCGAGGATAGGATAGAGGATAGGATATGGTAGAGGATAGAATAGAGGATAGGATAGAGGATCGGATAGGATAGGATAGAGGATAGGATAGAGGATACGATAGAGGATCGGATAGAGGATAGGATAGGATAGAGGAAAGGATAGGATAGAGGATAGGATAGGTAAGTGGATAGGATAGAGGATAGGATAAGTTAGAGGATAGTATAGGATAGAGGATAGGATAGGATAGAGGATAGGATAGGATAAAGGATAGGATAGGATAGAGGATAGGATAGGATAGAGGATAGAATAGGATAGATGATAGAATAGGATAGAGAATAGGATAGGATAGAGGATAGGATAGGATAGAGGATAGGATAGAGGATAGGATAGGATAAAGGATAGGATAGGATAGAGGATAGGATAGGATAGAGGATAGAATAGGATAGATGATAGAATAGGATAGAGAATAGGATAGGATAGAGGATAGGATACGATAGAGGATAGGATAGAGGATAGGATAGGATACAGGATAGGAAAGGATAGAGGATAGGATGAGATAGAGGATAGGATAGGATAGAGGATAGGATAGGATAGAGGATAGGATAGGATAGAGGATAGGATAGGATAGAGGATAGGATAGGATAGAGGAAACGATAGGATAGAAGATAGGATAGGATAGATGATAGGATAGGAAAGAGGGTAGGATAGGATAGAGGATAGATTATAGGATAGGATAGAGGATAGGATAGGATAGAGGAGAGGATAGGATAGAGGATAGGATAGGATAGAGGATAGGATAGTATAGAGGATAGAATAGGATAGATGATATTATAGGATAGAGGATAGGATATGATAGAGTAAACGATATTATAGAGGATAGGATAGGATAGAGGATCGGATAGAGGATAGGATAGGATAGAGGAAAGGATAGGATAGAGGATAGGATAGGCAATTGGATAGGATAGAGGATAGGATAAGGTAGAGGATAGGATAGGATAGAGGATAGGATAGGATAGAGGATAGAGTAGGATAGAGGATAGGATAGGATAAAGGATAGGATTGGATAGAGGATCGGATAGAGGATAGGATAGGATAGAGGATAGGATAGGATACAGGATAGTATAGGATAGAGGATAGGATAGAATAGAGGATAGGATAGGATACAGGATAGGATAGGATAGAGGATAGGATAGAGGATAGGATAGGATAGGATAGAGGATAGGATAGGATAGGATAGAGGATAGGATAGAGGATAGGATAGGATAGAGGATAGGATTGGATAGAGGATCGGATAGAGGATAGGATAGGATAGAGGATAGGATAGGATAGAGGATAGAGTAGGATAGAGGATAGGATAGGATAGAGGATAGGATAGGATAGGATAGAGGATAGGATAGGATAGAGGATAGAATAGGATACGATAGGAAAGAGGGTAGGATAGGATAGAGGATAGACTATAGGATAGGATAGAGGATAAGATAGGATAGAGGATAGACTATAGGATAGGATAGAGGATAGGATAGGATAGAGGAGAGGATAGGATAGAGGATAGGATAGGATAGAGGATAAGATAGGATAGAGGATAGAATAGGATAGATGATATTATAGGATAGAGGATAGGATATGATAGAGTAAACGATATTATAGAGGATAGGATAGGATAGAGGATCGGATAGAGGATAGGATAGGATAGAGGATGGTATAGAGGATAGAATAGAGGATAGGATAGGATAGAGGATAGGATAGGAAAGAGGATAGGATAGGATACGATAGAGGATAGGATAGATGATAGGATAGGATAGAAGATCTGATAGAGGATACGATCGGATAGAGGATAGGATAGGATAGAGGATCGGATAGGTAATTGGATAGGATAGGGGAGAGGATAAGGTAGAGGCTAGTATAGGATAGAGGATCTGATAGAGGATAGGATAGGATGGAGGATAGGATAGGATCGAGGATAGGATAGGTAATTGGATAGGATAGAGGATAGGATAAGGTAGAGGATAGTATAGGATAGAGGATAGGATAGAGGATCGGATAGGATAGGATAGAGGATAGGATAGAGGATCGGATAGAGGATAGGATACGATAGAGGAAAGGATAGGATAGAGGATAGGATAGGTAATTGGATAGGATAGAGGATATGATAAGTTAGAGGATCGTATAGGATAGAGGATAGGATAGGATAAAAGGTAGGATAGGATAGAGGACAGGATAGGATAGATGATACTATAGGATAGAGGATAGGATATGATAGAGTAAACGATATTATAGAGGATAGGATAGGATAGAGGATCGGATAGAGGATAGGATAGGATAGAGGATGGTATAGAGGATAGGATAGAGGATAGGATAGGATAGAGGATAGGATAGGAAAGAGGATAGGATAGGATACGATAGAGGATAGGATAGATGATAGGATAGGATAGAGGATCTGATAGAGGATACGATCGGATAGAGGATAGGATAGGATAGAGGATCGGATAGGTTATTGGATAGGATAGGGGAGAGGATAAGGTAGAGGCTAGTATAGGATAGAGGATCTGATAGAGGATAGGATAGGATGGAGGATAGGATAGGATCGAGGATAGGATAGGTAATTGGATAGGATAGAGGATAGGATAGGATGGAGGATAGGATAGGATCGAGGATAGGATAGGTAATTGGATAGGATAGAGGATAGGATATGGTAGAGGATAGTATAGGATAGAGGATAGGATAGAGGATCGGATAGGATAGGATAGAGGATAGGATAGAGGATACGATAGAGGATCGGATAGAGGATAGGATAGGATAGAGGAAAGGATAGGATAGAGGATAGGATAGGTAAGTGGATAGGATAGAGGATAGGATAAGTTAGAGGATAGTATAGGATAGAGGATAGGATAGGATAGAGGATAGGATAGGATAAAGGATAGGATAGGATAGAGGATAGGATAGGATAGAGGATAGAATAGGATAGATGATAGAATAGGATAGAGAATAGGATAGGATAGAGGATAGGATAGGATAGAGGATAGGATAGAGGATAGGATAGGATACAGGATAGGAAAGGATAGAGGATAGGATGGGATAGAGGATAGGGTAGGATAGAGGATAGGATAGGATAGAGGATAGGATAGGATAGAGGATAGGAGAGGATAGAGGATAGGATAGAGGATAGGATAGGATAGAGTATAGGATAAGGTAGAGGATAGGATAGGATAGGATAGAGGATAGGATAGGATAGAGGATAGGATAGAGGATCGGATAGAGGATAGGATAGGATAGAGGAAAGGATAGGATAGAGGATAGGATAGGTAATTGGATAGGATAGAGGATAGGATAAGGTAGAGGATAGTATAGGATAGAGGATAGGATAGGATAGAGGATAGGATAGGATAAAGGATAGGATAGGATAGAGGATAGGATAGGATAGAGGATAGGATAGGATAGAGGATCGGATAGAGGATAGGATAGGATAGAGGATCGGATAGAGGATAGGATAGGATAGAGGATAGGATAGGATAGAGGATAGAGTAGGATAGAGGATAGGATAGGATAAAGGATAGGATTGGATAGAGGATCGGATAGAGGATAGAATAGGATAGAGGATAGGATAGGATAGAGGATAGTATAGGATAGAGGATAGGATAGAATAGAGGATAGGATAGGATAAAGGATAGGATAGGATAGAGGATAGGATAGGATAGGATAGAGGATAGGATAGGATAGGATATAGGATAGAATAGAGGATAGGATAGAGGATAGGATAGAGGATAGGATAGGACAGAGGATCGGATAGAGGATAGGATAGGATAGAGGATAGGATAGGATAGAGGAAACGATAGGATAGAAGATAGGATAGGATAGATGATAGGATAGGAAAGAGGGTAGGATAGGATAGAGGATAGGATAGGATAGAGGATAGGATAGTATAGAGGATAGAATAGGATAGATGATATTATAGGATAGAGGATAGGATATGATAGAGTAAACGATATTATAGAGGATAGGATAGGATAGAGGATCGGATAGAGGATAGGATAGGATAGAGGAAAGGATAGGATAGAGGATAGGATAGGCAATTGAATAGGATAGAGGATAGGATAAGGTAGGGGATAGTATAGGATAGAGGATAGGATAGGATAGAGGATAGGATAGGATAAAGGATAGGATAGGATAGAGGATAGGATAGGATAGAGGATCGGACAGAGGATAGGATAGGATAGAGGATAGGATAGGATAGAGGATAGAGTAGGATAGAGGATAGGATAGGATAAAGGATAGGATTGGATAGAGGATCGGATAGAGGATAGGATAGGATAGAGGATAGGATAGGATAGAGGATAGTATAGGATAGAGGATAGGATAGAATAGAGGATAGGATAGGATACAGGATAGGATAGGATAGAGGATAGGATAGGATAGGATAGAGGATAGGATAGGATAGGATAGAGGATAGGATAGAGGATAGGATAGGATAGAGGATAGGATTGGATAGAGGATCGGATAGAGGATAGGATAGGATAGAGGATAGGATATGATAGAGGATAGAATAGGATAGAGGATGGGATAGGATAGAGGATAGGATATGATAGAGGATAGGATAGGATAGGATAGAGGATAGGATAGGATAGGATAGAGGATAGGATAGAGGATAGGATAGAGGATAGGATAGGCAATTGGATAGGATAGAGGATAGGATAAGGTAGAGGATAGTATAGGATAGAGGATAGGATAGGATAGAGGATAGGATAGGATAAAGGATAGGATAGGATAGAGGATAGGATAGGATAGAGGATCGGACAGAGGATAGGATAGGATAGAGGATAGGATAGGATAGAGGATAGAGTAGGATAGAGGATAGGATAGGATAAAGGATAGGATTGGATAGAGGATCGGATAGAGGATAGGATAGGATAGAGGATAGGATAGGATACAGGATAGTATAGGATAGAGGATAGGATAGAATAGAGGATAGGATAGGATACAGGATAGGATAGGATAGAGGATAGGATAGGATAGGATAGAGGATAGGATAGGATAGGATAGAGTATAGGATAGAGGATAGGATAGGATAGAGGATAGGATTGGATAGAGGATCGGATAGAGGATAGGATAGGATAGAGGATAGGATAGGATAGAGGATAGGACAGGATAGAGGATGGGATAGGATAGAGGATAGGATATGATAGAGGATAGGATAGGATAGGATAGAGGATAGGATAGGATAGGATAGAGGATAGGATAGAGGATAGGATAGGATAGAGGATAGGATAGGATAGAGAGAGGATAGGATAGAGGATAGGATAGGATAGAGGATAGGATAGAGGATAGGATAGGATAGAGGATAGGATAGAGGATAGGATAGGATAGAGGATAGGATAGGATAGAGGATGGGATAGGATAGAGGATAGGATAGGACAGAGGATGGGATAGGATAGAGGATAGGATATGATAGAGGATAGGATAGGATAGGATAGAGGATAGGATAGGATAGGATAGAGGATAGGATAGAGGATAGGATAGAGGATAGGATAGGATAGAGGATAGGATAGGATAGAGGATAGGATATGATAGAGGATAGGATATGATAGAGGATAGGATAGGATAGGATAGAGGATAGGATAGGATAGGATAGAGGATAGGATAGGATATTATAGAGGATAGGATAGGATAGGATAGAGGATAGGATAGAGGATAGGATAGGATAGAGGATAGGATAGGATAGAGGATAGGATATGATAGAGGATAGGATAGGATAGAGGATCGGATAGAGGATAGGATAGGATAGAGGATAGGATAGGATAGAGGATAGAGTAGGATAGAGGATAGGATAGTATAAAGGATAGGATTGGATAGAGGATCGGATAGAAGATAGAATAGGATAGAGGATAGGATAGGATAGAAGATAGTATAGGATAGAGGATAGGATAGAGTAGAGTATAGGATAGGATAAAGGAGAGGATAGGATAGAGGATAGGATAGGATAGAGGATAGGATAGTATAGAGGATAGAATAGGATAGATGATATTATAGGATAGAGGATAGGATATGATAGAGTAAACGATATTCTAGAGGATAGGATAGGATAGAGGATAGAATAGGATTGAGGAGCGTTTAGGATAGAGGATAGGATATGATAGAGGATAGGATAGGATACGATAGAGGATAGGATAGGATAGAGGATAGGATAGGATAGAGGATAGGATAGGATAGAGGATAGGATAGGATAGAGGATAGGATAGGATAGAGGATAGGATAGGATAGAGGATAGGATAGGACAGGATAGAGGATAGGATAGGATAGAGGATAGAATAGGATACGATAGGAAAGAGGGTAGGATAGGATAGAGGATAGACTATAGGATAGGATAGAGGATAAGATAGGATAGAGGATAGACTATAGGATAGGATAGAGGATAGGATAGGATAGAGGAGAGGATAGGATAGAGGATAGGATAGGATAGAGGATAAGATAGGATAGAGGATAGAATAGGATAGATGATATTATAGGATAGAGGATAGGATATGATAGAGTAAACGATATTATAGAGGATAGGATAGGATAGAGGATCGGATAGAGGATAGGATAGGATAGAGGATGGTATAGAGGATAGAATAGAGGATAGGATAGGATAGAGGATAGGATAGGAAAGAGGATAGGATAGGATACGATAGAGGATAGGATAGATGATAGGATAGGATAGAAGATCTGATAGAGGATACGATCGGATAGAGGATAGGATAGGATAGAGGATCGGATAGGTAATTGGATAGGATAGGGGAGAGGATAAGGTAGAGGCTAGTATAGGATAGAGGATCTGATAGAGGATAGGATAGGATGGAGGATAGGATAGGATCGAAGATAGGATAGGTAATTGGATAGGATAGAGGATAGGATAAGGTAGAGGATAGTATAGGATAGAGGATAGGATAGAGGATCGGATAGGATAGGATAGAGGATAGGATAGAGGATCGGATAGAGGATAGGATACGATAGAGGAAAGGATAGGATAGAGGATAGGATAGGTAATTGGATAGGATAGAGGATAGGATAAGTTAGAGGATAGTATAGGATAGAGGATAGGATAGGATAAAAGGTAGGATAGGATAGAGGACAGGATAGGATAGATGATATTATAGGATAGAGGATAGGATATGATAGAGTAAACGATATTATAGAGGATAGGATAGGATAGAGGATCGGATAGAGGATAGGATAGGATAGAGGAAAGGATAGGATAGGGGATAGGATAGGCAATTGAATAGGATAGAGGATAGGATAAGGTAGAGGATAGGATAGGATAGAGGATAGGATAGGATAAAGGATAGGATAGGATAGAGGATAGGATAGGATAGAGGATCGGACAGAGGATAGGATAGGATAGAGGATAGGATAGGATAGAGGATAGAGTAGGATAGAGGATAGGATAGGATAAAGGATAGGATTGGATAGAGGATCGGATAGAGGATAGGATAGGATAGAGGATAGGATAGGATAGAGGATAGTATAGGATAGAGGATAGGATAGAATAGAGGATAGGATAGGATACAGGATAGGATAGGATAGAGGATAGGATAGGATAGGATAGAGGATAGGATAGGATAGGATAGAGGATAGGATAGAGGATAGGATAGGATAGAGGATAGGATTGGATAGAGGATCGGATAGAGGATAGGATAGGATAGAGGATAGGATAGGATAGAGGATAGAATAGGATAGAGGATGGGATAGGATAGAGGATAGGATATGATAGAGGATAGGATAGGATAGGATAGAGGATAGGATAGGATAGGATAGAGGATAGGATAGAGGATAGGATAGAGGATAGGATAGGATAGAGGATAGGATAGGATAGAGGAGAGGATAGGATAGAGGATAGGATAGGATAGACGATAGGATAGAGGATAGGATAGGATAGAGGATAGGATAGAGGATAGGATAGAGGATAGGATAGGATAGAGGATAGGATAGGATAGAGGATGGGATAGGATAGAGGATAGGATAGGATAGAGGATGGGATAGGATAGAGGATAGGATATGATAGAGGATAGGATAGGATAGGATAGAGGATAGGATAGGATAGGATAGAGGATAGGATAGAGGATAGGATAGAGGATAGGATAGAGGATAGGATAGGATAGAGGATAGGATAGGATAGAGGATAGGATATGATAGAGGATAGGATATGATAGAGGATAGGATAGGATAGGATAGAGGATAGGATAGGATAGGATAGAGGATAGGATAGGATAGGATAGAGGATAGGATAGGATAAAGGATAGGATAGGATAGAGGATAGGATAGGATAGAGGATAGGATAGGATAGAGGATCGGATAGAGGATAGGATAGGATAGAGGATCGGATAGAGGATAGGATAGGATAGAGGATAGGATAGGATAGAGGATAGAGTAGGATAGAGGATAGGATAGGATAAAGGATAGGATTGGATAGAGGATCTGATAGAGGATAGGATAGGATGGAGGATAGGATAGGATCGAGGATAGGATAGGTAATTGGATAGGATAGAGGATAGGATAGGATGGAGGATAGGATAGGATCGAGGATAGGATAGGTAATTGGATAGGATAGAGGATAGGATATGGTAGAGGATAGTATAGGATAGAGGATAGGATAGAGGATCGGATAGGATAGGATAGAGGATAGGATAGAGGATACGATAGAGGATCGGATAGAGGATAGGATAGGATAGAGGAAAGGATAGGATAGAGGATAGGATAGGTAAGTGGATAGGATAGAGGATAGGATAAGTTAGAGGATAGTATAGGATAGAGGATAGGATAGGATAGAGGATAGGATAGGATAAAGGATAGGATAGGATAGAGGATAGGATAGGATAGAGGATAGAATAGGATAGATGATAGAATAGGATAGAGAATAGGATAGGATAGAGGATAGGATAGGATAGAGGATAGGATAGAGGATAGGATAGGATACAGGATAGGAAAGGATAGAGGATAGGATGGGATAGAGGATAGGGTAGGATAGAGGATAGGATAGGATAGAGGATAGGATAGGATAGAGGATAGGAGAGGATAGAGGATAGGATAGAGGATAGGATAGGATAGAGTATAGGATAAGGTAGAGGATAGGATAGGATAGGATAGAGGATAGGATAGGATAGAGGATAGGATAGAGGATCGGATAGAGGATAGGATAGGATAGAGGAAAGGATAGGATAGAGGATAGGATAGGTAATTGGATAGGATAGAGGATAGGATAAGGTAGAGGATAGTATAGGATAGAGGATAGGATAGGATAGAGGATAGGATAGGATAAAGGATAGGATAGGATAGAGGATAGGATAGGATAGAGGATAGGATAGGATAGAGGATCGGATAGAGGATAGGATAGGATAGAGGATCGGATAGAGGATAGGATAGGATAGAGGATAGGATAGGATAGAGGATAGAGTAGGATAGAGGATAGGATAGGATAAAGGATAGGATTGGATAGAGGATCGGATAGAGGATAGAATAGGATAGAGGATAGGATAGGATAGAGGATAGTATAGGATAGAGGATAGGATAGAATAGAGGATAGGATAGGATAAAGGATAGGATAGGATAGAGGATAGGATAGGATAGGATAGAGGATAGGATAGGATAGGATATAGGATAGGATAGAGGATAGGATAGAGGATAGGATAGAGGATAGGATAGGACAGAGGATCGGATAGAGGATAGGATAGGATAGAGGATAGGATAGGATAGAGGAAACGATAGGATAGAAGATAGGATAGGATAGATGATAGGATAGGAAAGAGGGTAGGATAGGATAGAGGATAGGATAGGATAGAGGATAGGATAGTATAGAGGATAGAATAGGATAGATGATATTATAGGATAGAGGATAGGATATGATAGAGTAAACGATATTATAGAGGATAGGATAGGATAGAGGATCGGATAGAGGATAGGATAGGATAGAGGAAAGGATAGGATAGAGGATAGGATAGGCAATTGAATAGGATAGAGGATAGGATAAGGTAGGGGATAGTATAGGATAGAGGATAGGATAGGATAGAGGATAGGATAGGATAAAGGATAGGATAGGATAGAGGATAGGATAGGATAGAGGATCGGACAGAGGATAGGATAGGATAGAGGATAGGATAGGATAGAGGATAGAGTAGGATAGAGGATAGGATAGGATAAAGGATAGGATTGGATAGAGGATCGGATAGAGGATAGGATAGGATAGAGGATAGGATAGGATAGAGGATAGTATAGGATAGAGGATAGGATAGAATAGAGGATAGGATAGGATACAGGATAGGATAGGATAGAGGATAGGATAGGATAGGATAGAGGATAGGATAGGATAGGATAGAGGATAGGATAGAGGATAGGATAGGATAGAGGATAGGATTGGATAGAGGATCGGATAGAGGATAGGATAGGATAGAGGATAGGATAGGATAGAGGATAGAATAGGATAGAGGATGGGATAGGATAGAGGATAGGATATGATAGAGGATAGGATAGGATAGGATAGAGGATAGGATAGGATAGGATAGAGGATAGGATAGAGGATAGGATAGAGGATAGGATAGAGGATAGGATAGGCAATTGGATAGGATAGAGGATAGGATAAGGTAGAGGATAGTATAGGATAGAGGATAGGATAGGATAGAGGATAGGATAGGATAAAGGATAGGATAGGATAGAGGATAGGATAGGATAGAGGATCGGACAGAGGATAGGATAGGATAGAGGATAGGATAGGATAGAGGATAGAGTAGGATAGAGGATAGGATAGGATAAAGGATAGGATTGGATAGAGGATCGGATAGAGGATAGGATAGGATAGAGGATAGGATAGGATACAGGATAGTATAGGATAGAGGATAGGATAGAATAGAGGATAGGATAGGATACAGGATAGGATAGGATAGAGGATAGGATAGGATAGGATAGAGGATAGGATAGGATAGGATAGAGTATAGGATAGAGGATAGGATAGGATAGAGGATAGGATTGGATAGAGGATCGGATAGAGGATAGGATAGGATAGAGGATAGGATAGGATAGAGGATAGGACAGGATAGAGGATGGGATAGGATAGAGGATAGGATATGATAGAGGATAGGATAGGATAGGATAGAGGATAGGATAGGATAGGATAGAGGATAGGATAGAGGATAGGATAGGATAGAGGATAGGATAGGATAGAGAGAGGATAGGATAGAGGATAGGATAGGATAGAGGATAGGATAGAGGATAGGATAGGATAGAGGATAGGATAGAGGATAGGATAGGATAGAGGATAGGATAGGATAGAGGATGGGATAGGATAGAGGATAGGATAGGACAGAGGATGGGATAGGATAGAGGATAGGATATGATAGAGGATAGGATAGGATAGGATAGAGGATAGGATAGGATAGGATAGAGGATAGGATAGAGGATAGGATAGAGGATAGGATAGGATAGAGGATAGGATAGGATAGAGGATAGGATAGGATAGAGGATAGGATAGAGGATAGGATAGGATAGAGGATAGGATAGGATAGAGGATGGGATAGGATAGAGGATAGGATAGGACAGAGGATGGGATAGGATAGAGGATAGGATATGATAGAGGATAGGATAGGATAGGATAGAGGATAGGATAGGATAGGATAGAGGATAGGATAGAGGATAGGATAGAGGATAGGATAGGATAGAGGATAGGATAGGATAGAGGATAGGATATGATAGAGGATAGGATATGATAGAGGATAGGATAGGATAGGATAGAGGATAGGATAGGATAGGATAGAGGATAGGATAGGATATTATAGAGGATAGGATAGGATAGGATAGAGGATAGGATAGAGGATAGGATAGGATAGAGGATAGGATAGGATAGAGGATAGGATAGGATAGAGGATAGGATAGGATAGAGGATAGGATATGATAGAGGATAGGATAGGATAGAGGATCGGATAGAGGATAGGATAGGATAGAGGATAGGATAGGATAGAGGATAGAGTAGGATAGAGGATAGGATAGTATAAAGGATAGGATTGGATAGAGGATCGGATAGAGGATAGAATAGGATAGAGGATATTATAGGATAGAAGATAGTATAGGACAGAGGATAGGATAGAGTAGAGTATAGGATAGGATAAAGGAGAGGATAGGATAGAGGATAGGATAGGATAGAGGATAGGATAGTATAGAGGATAGAATAGGATAGATGATATTATAGGATAGAGGATAGGATATGATAGAGTAAACGATATTCTAGAGGATAGGATAGGATAGAGGATAGAATAGGATTGAGGAGCGTTTAGGATAGAGGATAGGATATGATAGAGGATAGGATAGGATACGATAGAGGATAGGATAGGATAGAGGATAGGATAGGATAGAGGATAGGATAGGATAGAGGATAGGATAGGATAGAGGATAGGATAGGATAGAGGATAGGATAGGATAGAGGATAGGATAGGACAGGATAGAGGATAGGATAGGATAGAGGATAGAATAGGATACGATAGGAAAGAGGGTAGGATAGGATAGAGGATAGACTATAGGATAGGATAGAGGATAAGATAGGATAGAGGATAGACTATAGGATAGGATAGAGGATAGGATAGGATAGAGGAGAGGATAGGATAGAGGATAGGATAGGATAGAGAATAAGATAGGATAGAGGATAGAATAGGATAGATGATATTATAGGATAGAGGATAGGATATGATAGAGTAAACGATATTATAGAGGATAGGATAGGATAGAGGATCGGATAGAGGATAGGATAGGATAGAGGATGGTATAGAGGATAGAATAGAGGATAGGATAGGATAGAGGATAGGATAGGAAAGAGGATAGGATAGGATACGATAGAGGATAGGATAGATGATAGGATAGGATAGAAGATCTGATAGAGGATACGATCGGATAGAGGATAGGATAGGATAGAGGATCGGATAGGTAATTGGATAGGATAGGGGAGAGGATAAGGTAGAGGCTAGTATAGGATAGAGGATCTGATAGAGGATAGGATAGGATGGAGGATAGGATAGGATCGAAGATAGGATAGGTAATTGGATAGGATAGAGGATAGGATAAGGTAGAGGATAGTATAGGATAGAGGATAGGATAGAGGATCGGATAGGATAGGATAGAGGATAGGATAGAGGATCGGATAGAGGATAGGATACGATAGAGGAAAGGATAGGATAGAGGATAGGATAGGTAATTGGATAGGATAGAGGATAGGATAAGTTAGAGGATAGTATAGGATAGAGGATAGGATAGGATAAAAGGTAGGATAGGATAGAGGACAGGATAGGATAGATGATATTATAGGATAGAGGATAGGATATGATAGAGTAAACGATATTATAGAGGATAGGATAGGATAGAGGATCGGATAGAGGATAGGATAGGATAGAGGAAAGGATAGGATAGGGGATAGGATAGGCAATTGAATAGGATAGAGGATAGGATAAGGTAGAGGATAGGATAGGATAGAGGATAGGATAGGATAAAGGATAGGATAGGATAGAGGATAGGATAGGATAGAGGATCGGACAGAGGATAGGATAGGATAGAGGATAGGATAGGATAGAGGATAGAGTAGGATAGAGGATAGGATAGGATAAAGGATAGGAATGGATAGAGGATCGGATAGAGGATAGGATAGGATAGAGGATAGGATAGGATAGAGGATAGTATAGGATAGAGGATAGGATAGAATAGAGGATAGGATAGGATACAGGATAGGATAGGATAGAGGATAGGATAGGATAGGATAGAGGATAGGATAGGATAGGATAGAGGATAGGATAGAGGATAGGATAGGATAGAGGATAGGATTGGATAGAGGATCGGATAGAGGATAGGATAGGATAGAGGATAGGATAGGATAGAGGATAGAATAGGATAGAGGATGGGATAGGATAGAGGATAGGATATGATAGAGGATAGGATAGGATAGGATAGAGGATAGGATAGGATAGGATAGAGGATAGGATAGAGGATAGGATAGAGGATAGGATAGGATAGAGGATAGGATAGGATAGAGGAGAGGATAGGATAGAGGATAGGATAGGATAGACGATAGGATAGAGGATAGGATAGGATAGAGGATAGGATAGAGGATAGGATAGAGGATAGGATAGGATAGAGGATAGGATAGGATAGAGGATGGGATAGGATAGAGGATAGGATAGGATAGAGGATGGGATAGGATAGAGGATAGGATATGATAGAGGATAGGATAGGATAGGATAGAGGATAGGATAGGATAGGATAGAGGATAGGATAGAGGATAGGATAGAGGATAGGATAGAGGATAGGATAGGATAGAGGATAGGATAGGATAGAGGATAGGATATGATAGAGGATAGGATATGATAGAGGATAGGATAGGATAGGATAGAGGATAGGATAGGATAGGATAGAGGATAGGATAGGATAGGATAGAGGATAGGATAGGATAAAGGATAGGATAGGATAGAGGATAGGATAGGATAGAGGATAGGATAGGATAGAGGATCGGATAGAGGATAGGATAGGATAGAGGATCGGATAGAGGATAGGATAGGATAGAGGATAGGATAGGATAGAGGATAGAGTAGGATAGAGGATAGGATAGGATAAAGGATAGGATTGGATAGAGGATCGGATAGAGGATAGAATAGGATAGAGGATAGGATAGGATAGAGGATAGTATAGGATAGAGGATAGGATAGAATAGAGGATAGGATAGGATAAAGGATAGGATAGGATAGAGGATAGGATAGGATAGGATAGAGGATAGGATAGGATAGGATATAGGATAGGATAGAGGATAGGATAGAGGATAGGATAGAGGATAGGATAGGACAGAGGATCGGATAGAGGATAGGATAGGATAGAGGATAGGATAGGATAGAGGATAGGATAGGATACAGGATAGTATAGGATAGAGGATAGGATAGAATAGAGGATAGGATAGGATACAGGATAGGATAGAATAGAGGATAGGATAGGATAGGATAGAGGATAGGATAGGATAGGATAGAGTATAGGATAGAGGATAGGATAGGATAGAGGATAGGATTGGATAGAGGATCGGATAGAGGATAGGATAGGATAGAGGATAGGATAGGATAGAGGATAGGACAGGATAGAGGATGGGATAGGATAGAGGATAGGATATGATAGAGGATAGGATAGGATAGGATAGAGGATAGGATAGAGGATAGGATAGGATAGAGGATAGGATAGGATAGAGAGAGGATAGGATAGAGGATAGGATAGGATAGAGGATAGGATAGAGGATAGGATAGGATAGAGGATAGGATAGAGGATAGGATAGGATAGAGGATAGGATAGGATAGAGGATGGGATAGGATAGAGGATAGGATAGGACAGAGGATGGGATAGGATAGAGGATAGGATATGATAGAGGATAGGATAGGATAGGATAGAGGATAGGATAGGATAGGATAGAGGATAGGATAGAGGATAGGATAGAGGATAGGATAGGATAGAGGATAGGATAGGATAGAGGATAGGATATGATAGAGGATAGGATATGATAGAGGATAGGATAGGATAGGATAGAGGATAGGATAGGATAGGATAGAGGATAGGATAGGATAGAGGATAGAATAGGATACGATAGGAAAGAGGGTAGGATAGGATAGAGGATAGACTATAGGATAGGATAGAGGATAAGATAGGATAGAGGATAGACTATAGGATAGGATAGAGGATAGGATAGGATAGAGGAGAGGATAGGATAGAGGATAGGATAGGATAGAGGATAAGATAGGATAGAGGATAGAATAGGATAGATGATATTATAGTATAGAGGATAGGATATTATAGAGTAAACGATATTATAGAGGATAGGATAGGATAGAGGATCGGATAGAGGATAGGATAGGATAGAGGATGGTATAGAGGATAGAATAGAGGATAGGATAGGATAGAGGATAGGATAGGAAAGAGGATAGGATAGGATACGATAGAGGATAGGATAGATGATAGGATAGGATAGAAGATCTGATAGAGGATACGATCGGATAGAGGATAGGATAGGATAGAGGATCGGATAGGTAATTGGATAGGATAGGGGAGAGGATAAGGTAGAGGCTAGTATAGGATAGAGGATCTGATAGAGGATAGGATAGGATGGAGGATAGGATAGGATCGAAGATAGGATAGGTAATTGGATAGGATAGAGGATAGGATAAGGTAGAGGATAGTATAGGATAGAGGATAGGATAGAGGATCGGATAGGATAGGATAGAGGATAGGATAGAGGATCGGATAGAGGATAGGATACGATAGAGGAAAGGATAGGATAGAGGATAGGATAGGTAATTGGATAGGATAGAGGATAGGATAAGGTAGAGGATAGGATAGGATAGAGGATAGGATAGGATAAAGGATAGGATAGGATAGAGGATAGGATAGGATAGACGATCGGACAGAGGATAGGATAGGATAGAGGATAGGATAGGATAGAGGATAGAGTAGGATAGAGGATAGGATAGGATAAAGGATAGGATTGGATAGAGGATCGGATAGAGGATAGGATAGGATAGAGGATAGGATAGGATAGAGGATAGTATAGGATAGAGGATAGGATAGAATAGAGGATAGGATAGGATACAGGATAGGATAGGATAGAGGATAGGATAGGATAGGATAGAGGATAGGATAGGATAGGATAGAGGATAGGATAGAGGATAGGATAGGATAGAGGATAGGATTGGATAGAGGATCGGATAGAGGATAGGATAGGATAGAGGATAGGATAGGATAGAGGATAGAATAGGATAGAGGATGGGATAGGATAGAGGATAGGATATGATAGAGGATAGGATAGGATAGGATAGAGGATAGGATAGGATAGGATAGAGGATAGGATAGAGGATAGGATAGAGGATAGGATAGGATAGAGGATAGGATAGGATAGAGGAGAGGATAGGATAGAGGATAGGATAGGATAGACGATAGGATAGAGGATAGGATAGGATAGAGGATAGGATAGAGGATAGGATAGAGGATAGGATAGGATAGAGGATAGGATAGGATAGAGGATGGGATAGGATAGAGGATAGGATAGGATAGAGGATGGGATAGGATAGAGGATAGGATATGATAGAGGATAGGATAGGATAGGATAGAGGATAGGATAGGATAGGATAGAGGATAGGATAGAGGATAGGATAGAGGATAGGATAGAGGATAGGATAGGATAGAGGATAGGATAGGATAGAGGATAGGATATGATAGAGGATAGGATATGATAGAGGATAGGATAGGATAGGATAGAGGATAGGATAGGATAGGATAGAGGATAGGATAGGATAGGATAGAGGATAGGATAGGATAGGATAGAGGATAGGATAGAGGATAGGATAGGATAGAGGATAGGATAGGATAGAGGATAGGATATGATAGAGGATAGGATAGGATAGAGGATCGGATAGAGGATAGGATAGGATAGAGGATAGGATAGGATAGAGGATAGAGTAGGATAGAGGATAGGATAGTATAAAGGATAGGATTGGATAGAGGATCGGATAGAGGATAGAATAGGATAGAGGATAGGATAGGATAGAGGATAGTATAGGATAGAGGATAGGATAGAGTAGAGGATACGATAGGATAAAGGAGAGGATAGGATAGAGGATAGGATAGGATAGAGGATAGGATAGTATAGAGGATAGAATAGGATAGATGATATTATAGGATAGAGGATAGGATATGATAGAGTAAACGATATTCTAGAGGATAGGATAGGATAGAGGATCGGATAGAGGATAGGATAGGATAGAGGATGGTATAGAGGATAGGATAGAGGATAGGATAGGATAGAGGATAGGATAGGATAGAGGATAGTATAGGATAGAGAATAGGATAGAATAGAGGAAAGGATAGGATAAAGGATAGGATAGGATAGAGGATAGGATAGGATAGGATAGAGGATAGGATAGAGGATAGGATAGGATAGAGGATCGGATAGAGGATAGGATAGGATAGAGGATAGGATAGGATAGAGGATAGTATAGGATAGAGGATAGGATAGAATAGAGGATAGGATAGGATACAGGATAGGATAGGATAGAGGATAGGATAGGATAGGATAGAGGATAGGATAGGATAGGATAGAGGATAGGATAGAGGATAGGATATGATAGAGGATAGGAGAGGATAGGATAGAGGATAGGATAGGATAGGATAGAGGATAGGATAGAGGATAGGATAGAGGATAGGATAGAGGATAGGATAGGATAGAGGATAGGATAGGATAGAGGATAGGATAGGATAGAGGAGAGGATAGCATAGAGGATAGGATAGGATAGACGATAGGATAGAGGATAGGATAGGATAGAGGATGGGATAGGATAGAGGATAGGATAGGATAGAGGATGGGATAGGATAGAGGCAGGATATGATAGAGTAAACGATATTCTAGAGGATAGGATAGGATAGAGGATCGGATAGAGGATAGGATAGGATAGAGGATGGTATAGAGGATAGGATAGAGGATAGGATAGGATAGAGGATAGTATAGGATAGAGAATAGGATAGAATAGAGGAAAGGATAGGATAAAGGATAGGATAGGATAGAGGATAGGATAGGATAGGATAGAGGATAGGATAGAGGATAGGATAGGATAGAGGATCGGATAGAGGATAGGATAGGATAGAGGATAGGATAGGATAGAGGATAGTATAGGATAGAGGATAGGATAGAATAGAGGATAGGATAGGATACAGGATAGGATAGGATAGAGGATAGGATAGGATAGGATAGAGGATAGGATAGGATAGGATAGAGGATAGGATAGAGGATAGGATAGGATAGAGGATAGGATTGGATAGAGGATCGGATAGAGGATAGGATAGGATAGAGGATAGGATAGGATAGAGGATAGGATAGGATAGAGGATGGGATAGGATAGAGGATAGGATATGATAGAGGATAGGATAGGATAGGATAGAGGATAGGATAGGATAGGATAGAGGATAGGATAGAGGATAGGATAGAGGATAGGATAGGATAGAGGATAGGATAGGATAGAGGAGAGGATAGGATAGAGGATAGGATAGGATAGACGATAGGATAGAGGATAGGATAGGATAGAGGATAGGATAGAGGATAGGATAGAGGATAGGATAGGATAGAGGATAGGATAGGATAGAGGATGGGATAGGATAGAGGATAGGATAGGATAGAGGATGGGATAGGATAGAGGATAGGATATGATAGAGGATAGGATAGGATAGGATAGAGGATAGGATAGGATAGGATAGAGGATAGGATAGAGGATAGGATAGAGGATAGGATAGGATAGAGGATAGGATAGGATAGAGGATAGGATATGATAGAGGATAGGATATGATAGAGGATAGGATAGGATAGGATAGAGGATAGGATAGGATAGGATAGAGGATAGGATAGGATAGGATAGAGGATAGGATAGGATAGGATAGAGGATAGGATAGAGGATAGGATAGGATAGAGGATAGGATAGGATAGAGGATAGGATATGATAGAGGATAGGATAGAGGATAGAATAGGATAGAGGATAGGATAGGATAGAGGATAGTATAGGATAGAGGATAGGATAGAGTAGAGGATAGGATAGGATAAAGGAGAGGATCGGATAGAGGATAGGATAGGATAGAGGATGGTATAGAGGATAGGATAGAGGATAGGATAGGATAGAGGATAGGATAGGATAGAGGATAGTATAGGATAGAGAATAGGATAGAATAGAGGAAAGGATAGGATAAAGGATAGGACAGGATAGAGGATAGGATAGGATAGGATAGAGGATAGGATAGAGGATAGGATAGGATAGAGGATAGGATAGAGGATAGGATAGGATAGAGGAGAGGATAGGATAGAGGATAGGATAGGACAGAGGATAGGATAGGATAGAGGACAGGATAGGATAGGATAGAGGATAGGATAGGATAGAGGATAGAATAGGATACGATAGAGGATAGGATAGGATAGAGGATAGGATAGGATAGAGGATAGGATAGGATAGAGGATAGGATAGAGGATAGGATAAGATAGAGGATAGGATAGGATAGAGGATAGATAGGATAGAGGATAGTATAGGATAGAGGATAGGATAGAATAGAGGATAGGATAGGATAACGGATAGGATAGGATAGAGGATAGGATAGGATAGGATAGAGGATAGGATAGGATAGAGGATAGGATAGAGGATCGGATAGAGGATAGGATAGGATAGAGGAAAGGATAGGATAGAGGATAGGATAGGTAATTGGATAGGATAGAGGATAGGATAAGGTAGAGGATAGTATAGGATAGAGGATAGGATAGGATAGAGGATAGGATAGGATAAAGGATAGGATAGGATAGAGGATAGGATAGGATAGAGGGTCGGACAGAGGATAGGATAGGATAGAGGATAGGATAGGATAGAGGATAGAGTAGGATAGAGGATAGGATAGGATAAAGGATAGGATTGGATAGAGGATCGGATAGAGGATAGGATAGGATAGAGGATAGTAGAGGATAGAGGATAGGATAGAATAGAGGATAGGATAGGATACAGGATAGGATAGGACAGAGGATAGGATAGGATAGGATAGAGGATAGGAAAGGATAGGATAGAGGATAGGATAGAGGATAGGATAGGATAGAGGATAGGATAGGATAGAGTTGAGGATAGGATAGAGGATAGGATAGGATAGATGATATTATAGGATAGAGGATAGGATATGATAGAGTAAACGATATTATAGAGGATAGGATAGGATACAGGATCGGATAGAGGATAGGATAGGATAGAGGATGGTATAGAGGATAGGATAGAGGATAGGATAGGATAGAGGATAGCACAGGAACGAGGATAGGATAGGATACGATAGAGGATAGTATAGATGATAGGATAGGATAGAGGATCTGATAGAGGATACGATCGGATAGAGGATAGGATAGGATAGAGGATCGGATAGGTAATTGGATAGGATAGGGGAGAGGATAAGGTAGAGGCTAGTATAGGATAGAGGATCTGATAGAGGATAGGATAGGATGGAGGATAGGATAGGATCGAGGATAGGATAGGTAATTGGATAGGATAGAGGATAGGATAAGGTAGAGGATAGTATAGGATAGAGGATAGGATAGAGAATCGGATAGGATAGGATAGAGGATAGGATAGAGGATAGGGTAGAGGATCGGATAGAGGATAGGATAGGATAGAGGAAAGGATAGGATAGAGGATAGGATAGGTAATTGGATAGGATAGAGGATAGGATAAGTTAGAGGATAGTATAGGATAGAGGATAGGATAGGATAGAGGATAGGATAGGATAAAGGATAGGATAGTATAGAGGATTGGATAGGATAGAGGATAGAATAGGATAGGAAAGGATAGAGGATAGGATGGGGTAGAGGATAGGATAGGATAGAGGATAGGATAGGATAGAGGATAGGATAGGATAGAGGATAGGATAGGAAAGAGGATAGGATAGAGGATAGGATAGGATAGAGGATAGGATAGGATAGAGGATAGGATAGGTAATTGGATAGGATAGAGGATAGAGTAGGATAGAGGATAGGATAGAGGAGAGGATAGGATAGAGGATAGGATAGGATAGAGGATAGGATAGGATAGAGGATAGGATAGGTAATTGGATAGGATAGAGGATAGGATAAGGTAGAGGATAGTATATGATAGAGGATAGGATAGGATAGGATAGGATAGAGGATAGGATAGGATAAAGGATAGGATAGGATAGAGGATAGGATAGGATAGAGGATAGGATAGGTTAGAGGATAGGATAGGATAGAGGATAGGATAGAGGATAGGATAGGTAATTGGATAGGATAGAGTATAGGATAAGGTAGAGGATAGGATGGGATAGAGGATAGGATAGGATAAAGGATAGGATAGGACAGATGATAGGATAGGATAGAGAATAGGATAGGATACAGGATAGGATAGGATAGAGGATAGGATAGAGGATAGGATAGGATAGAGGATAGGAAAGGATAGAGGATAGGATGGGGTAGAGGATAGGATAGGATAGAGGATAGGATAGGATAGAGGATAGGATGGGATAGAGGATAGGATAGGAAAGAGGATAGGATAGAGGATAGGATAGGATAGAGGATAGGATAGGATAGAGGATAGGATAGGTAATTGGATAGGATAGAGGATAGAGTAGGATATAGGATAGGATAGAGGAGAGGATAGGATAGAGGATAGGATAGGATAGAGGATAGGATAGGATAGAGGATAGGATAGGTAATTGGATAGGATAGAGGATAGGATAAGGTAGAGGATAGTATAGGATAGAGGATAGGATAGGATAGAGGATAGGATAGGATAAAGGATAGGATAGGATAGAGGATAGGATAGGATAGAGGATAGGATAGGTTAGAGGATAGGATAGGATAGAGGATAGGATAGAGGATAGGATAGGTAATTGGATAGGATAGAGTATAGGATACGGTAGAGGATAGGATAGGATAGAGGATATAATAGGGTAGAGGATAGGATAGGATAGAGGATAGGATAGGAAAGAGGATAGGATAGGATAGAGGGTAGGATAGGATAGAGTATAGGATAGAGGATAGGATAGGATAGAGGATAGGATAGGTAATTGGATAGGATAGAGGATAGGATAAGGTAGAGGATAGTATAGGATAGAGGATAGGATAGGATAGAGGATAGGATAGGATAAAGGATAGGATAGGATAGAGGATAGGATAGGATAGAGGGTCGGACAGAGGATAGGATAGGATAGAGGATAGGATAGGATAGAGGATATAGTAGGATAGAGGATAGGATAGGATAAAGGATAGGATTGGATAGAGGATCGGATAGAGGATAGGATAGGATAGAGGATAGTAGAGGATAGAGGATAGGATATGATAGAGTAAACGATATTATAGAGGATAGGATAGGATACAGGATCGGATAGAGGATAGGATAGGATAGAGGATGGTATAGAGGATAGGATAGAGGATAGGATAGGATAGAGGATAGCACAGGAACGAGGATAGGATAGGATACGATAGAGGATAGGATAGATGATAGGATAGGATAGAGGATCTGATAGAGGATACGATCGGATAGAGGATAGGATAGGATAGAGGATCGGATAGGTAATTGGATAGGATAGGGGAGAGGATAAGGTAGAGGCTAGTATAGGATAGAGGATCTGATAGAGGATAGGATAGGATGGAGGATAGGATAGGATCGAGGATAGGATAGGTAATTGGATAGGATACAGGATAGGATAAGGTAGAGGATAGTATAGGATAGAGGATAGGATAGAGAATCGGATAGGATATGATAGAGGATAGGATAGAGGATAGGGTAGAGGATCGGATAGAGGATAGGATAGGATAGAGGAAAGGATAGGATAGAGGATAGGATAGGTAATTGGATAGGATAGAGGATAGGATAAGTTAGAGGATAGTATAGGATAGAGGATAGGATAGGATAGAGGATAGGATAGGATAAAGGATAGGATAGTATAGAGGATTGGATAGGATAGAGGATAGAATAGGATAGGAAAGGATAGAGGATAGGATGGGGTAGAGGATAGGATAGGATAGAGGATAGGATAGGATAGAGGATAGGATAGGATAGAGGATAGGATAGGAAAGAGGATAGGATAGAGGATAGGATAGGATAGAGGATAGGATAGGATAGAGGATAGGATAGGTAATTGGATAGGATAGAGGATAGAGTAGGATAGAGGATAGGATAGAGGAGAGGATAGGATAGAGGTTAGGATAGGATAGAGGATAGGATAGGATAGAGGATAGGATAGAGGATAGGATAGGTAATTGGATAGGATAGAGTATAGGATAAGGTAGAGGATAGGATAGGATAGAGGATAGTATAGGATAGAGGATAGGATGGGATAGAGGATAGGATAGGATAAAGGATAGGATAGGACAGATGATAGGATAGGATAGAGAATAGGATAGGATACAGGATAGGATAGGATAGAGGATAGGATAGAGGATAGGATAGGATAGAGGATAGGAAAGGATAGAGGATAGGATGGGGTAGAGGATAGGATAGGATAGAGGATAGGATAGGATAGAGGATAGGATGGGATAGAGGATAGGATAGGAAAGAGGATAGGATAGAGGATAGGATAGGATAGAGGATAGGATAGGATAGAGGATAGGATAGGTAATTGGATAGGATAGAGGATAGAGTAGGATAGAGGATAGGATAGAGGAGAGGATAGGATAGAGGATAGGATAGGATAGAGGATAGGATAGGATAGAGGATAGGATAGGTAATTGGATAGGATAGAGGATAGGATAAGGTAGAGGATAGTATAGGATAGAGGATTGGATAGGATAGAGGATAGGATAGGATAAAGGATAGGATAGGATAGAGGATAGGATAGGATAGAGGATAGGATAGGTTAGAGGATAGGATAGGATAGAGGATAGGATAGAGGATAGGATAGGTAATTGAATAGGATAGAGTATAGGATAAGGTAGAGGATAGGATAGGATAGAGGATATAATAGGGTAGAGGATAGGATAGGATAGAGGATAGGATAGGAAAGAGGATAGGATAGGATAGAGGGTAGGATTGGATAGAGTATAGGATAGAGGATAGGATAGGATAGAGGATAGGATAGGATAGAGGATAGGATAGGATAGATGATGGGATAGGATACATTATAGGATATGATAGAGGATAGGATCGGATAGAGGATAGGATAGGATAGAGGATCGGATAGAGGATAGGATTGGATAGAGGATAGGATAGGATAGAGGATAGAGTAGGATAGAGGATAGGATAGGATAAAGGATAGGATTGGATAGAGGATCGGATAGAGGATAGAATAGGATAGAGGATAGGATAGGATAGGATAGAGGATAGGATACTATAGGATAGAGGATAGGATAGGAAAGAGGGTAGGATAGGATAGAGGATAGACTATAGGATAGGATAGAGGATAGGATAGGATAGAGGATAGACTATAGGATAGGATAGAGGATAGGATAGGATAGAGGAGAGGAAAGGATAGAAGATAGGATAGGATAGATGATAGGATAGGAAAGAGGGTAGGATAGGATAGAGGATAGAGTATAGGATAGGATAGAGGATAGGATAGGATAGAGGAGAGGATAGGATAGAGGATAGGATAGGATAGAGGATAGGATAGGATAGAGGATAGGATAGGATAGGATAGAGGATAGGATAGGATAGGATAGAGGATAGGATACAGGATAGGATAGAGGATAGGATAGGATAGAGGATAGGATAGGATAGAGGAGAGGATAGGATAGAGGATAGGATAGGATAGACGATAGGATAGAGGATAGGATAGGATAGAGGATAGGATAGATGATAGGATAGGATAGAGGATAGGATAGGATAGAGGATGGGATAGGATAGAGGATAGGATAGGATAGAGGATGGGATAGGATAGAGGATAGGATAGGATAGAGGATAGAGTAGGATAGAGGATAGGATAGGATAAAGGATAGGATTGGATAGAGGATCGGATAGAGGATAGGATAGGATAGAGGATAGGATAGGATAGAGGATAGTATAGGATAGAGGATAGGATGGAATAGAGGATAGGATAGGATACAGGATAGGATAGGATAGAGGATAGGATAGGATAGGATAGAGGATAGGATAGGATAGGATAGAGGATAGGATAGAGGATAGGATAGGATAGAGGATAGGATTGGATAGAGGATCGGATAGAGGATAGGATAGGATAGAGGATAGGATAGGATAGAGGATAGCATAGGATAGAGGATGGGATAGGATAGAGGATAGGATATGATAGAGGATAGGATAGGATAGGATAGAGGATAGGATAGGATAGGATAGAGGATAGGATAGAGGATAGGATAGAGGATAGGATAGGATAGAGGATAGGATAGGATAGAGGAGAGGATAGGATAGGATAGACGATAGGATAGAGGATAGGATAGGATAGAGGATAGGATAGAGGATAGGATAGGATAGAGGATAGGATAGGATAGAGGATGGGATAGGATAGAGGATAGGATAGGATAGAGGATGGGATAGGATAGAGGATAGGATATGATAGAGGATAGGATAGGATAGGATAGAGGATAGGATAGGATAGGATAGAGGATAGGATAGAGGATAGGATAGAGGATAGGATTGGATAGAGGATAGGATAGGATAGAGGATAGGATATGATAGAGGATAGGATATGATAGAGGATAGGATAGGATAGGATAGAGGATAGGATAGGATAGGATAGAGGATAGGATAGGATAGGATAGAGGATAGGATAGGATAGGATAGAGGATAGGATAGAGGATAGGATAGGATAGAGGATAGGATAGGATAGAGGATAGGATATGATAGAGGATAGGATAGGATAGAGGATCGGATAGAGGATAGGATAGGATAGAGGATAGGATAGGATAGAGGATAGAGTAGGATAGAGGATAGGATAGTATAAAGGATAGGATTGGATAGAGGATCGGATAGAGGATAGAATAGGATAGAGGATAGGATAGGATAGAGGATAGTATAGGATAGAGGATAGGATAGAGTAGAGGATAGGATAGGATAAAGGAGAGGATAGGATAGAGGATAGGATAGGATAGAGGATAGGATAGTATAGAGGATAGAATAGGATAGATGATATTATAGGATAGAGGATAGGATATGATAGAGTAAACGATATTCTAGAGGATAGGATAGGATAGAGGATCGGATAGAGGATAGGATAGGATAGAGGATGGAGGATAGGATAGGATCGAGGATAGGATAGGTAATTGGATAGGATAGAGGATAGGATAAGGTAGAGGATAGTATAGGATAGAGGATAGGATAGAGAATCGGATAGGATAGGATAGAGGATAGGATAGGATAGAGGATAGAGTAGGATAGAGGATAGGATAGGATAAAGGATAGGATTGGATAGAGGATCGGATAGAGGATAGGATAGGATAGAGGATAGTAGAGGATAGAGGATAGGATAGAATAGAGGATAGGATAGGATACAGGATAGGATAGGATAGAGGATAGGATAGGATCGGATAGAGGATAGGAAAGGATAGGATAGAGGATAGGATAGAGGATAGGATAGGATAGAGGATAGGATAGGATAGAGTTGAGGATAGGATAGAGGATAGGATAGGATAGATGATATTATAGGATAGAGGATAGGATATGATAGAGTAAACGATATTATAGAGGATAGGATAGGATACAGGATCGGATAGAGGATAGGATAGGATAGAGGATGGTATAGAGGATAGGATAGAGGATAGGATAGGATAGAGGATAGCACAGGAACGAGGATAGGATAGGATACGATAGAGGATAGGATAGATGATAGGATAGGATAGAGGATCTGATAGAGGATACGATCGGATAGAGGATAGGATAGGATAGAGGATCGGATAGGTAATTGGATAGGATAGAGGATAGAGTAGGATAGAGGATAGGATAGAGGAGAGGATAGGATAGAGGATAGGATAGGATAGAGGATAGGATAGGATAGAGGATAGGATAGGTAATTGGATAGGATAGAGGATAGGATAAGGTAGAGGATAGTATAGGATAGAGGATAGGATAGGATAGAGGATAGGATAGGATAGAGGATAGAGTAGGATAGAGGATAGGATAGGATTGGATAGAGGATCGGATAGAGGATAGAATAGGATAGAGGATAGGATAGGATAGGATAGAGGATAGGATACTATAGGATAGAGGATAGGATAGGAAAGAGGGTAGGATAGGATAGAGGATAGACTATAGGATAGGATAGAGGATAGGATAGGTTAGAGGATAGGATAGGATAGAGGATAGGATAGAGGATAGGATAGGTAATTGGATAGGATAGAGGATAGGATAAGGTAGAGGATAGTATAGGATAGAGGATAGGATAGGATAGAGGATAGGATAGGATAGAGGATAGAGTAGGATAGAGGATAGGATAGGATAAAGGATAGGATTGGATAGAGGATCGGATAGAGGATAGAATAGGATAGAGGATAGGATAGGATAGGATAGAGGATAGGATAGAGGATAGGATAGGTAATTGGATAGGATAGAGTATAGGATAAGGTAGAGGATAGGATAGGATAGAGGATATAATAGGGTAGAGGATAGGATAGGATAGAGGATAGGATAGGAAAGAGGATAGGATAGGATAGAGGGTAGGATAGGATAGAGTATAGGATAGAGGATAGGATAGGATAGAGGATAGGATAGGATAGAGGATGGGATAGGATACATTATAGGATATGATAGAGGATAGGATCGGATAGAGGATAGGATAGGATAGAGGATCGGATAGAGGATAGGATTGGATAGAGGATAGGATAGGATAGAGGATAGAGTAGGATAGAGGATAGGATAGGATAAAGGATAGGATTGGATAGAGGATCGGATAGAGGATAGAATAGGATAGAGGATAGGATAGGATAGGATAGAGGATAGGATACTATAGGATAGAGGATAGGATAGGAAAGAGGGTAGGATAGGATAGAGGATAGACTATAGGATAGGATAGAGGATAGGATAGGATAGAGGATAGGATAGGATAGAGGATAGACTATAGGATAGGATAGAGGATAGGATAGGATAGAGGAGAGGAAAGGATAGAAGATAGGATAGGATAGATGATAGGATAGGAAAGAGGGTAGGATAGGATAGAGGATAGAGTATAGGATAGGATAGAGGATAGGATAGGATAGAGGAGAGGATAGGATAGAGGATAGGATAGGATAGAGGATAGGATAGGATAGAGGATAGGATAGGATAGGATAGAGGATAGGATAGGATAGGATAGAGGATAGGATAGAGGATTGGATAGAGGATCGGATAGAGGATAGAATAGGATAGAGGATAGGATAGGATAGAGGATAGGATAGGATAGAAGATAGACTATAGGATAGGATAGAGGATAGGATAGGATAGAGGAGAGGAAAGGATAGAAGATAGGATAGGATAGATGATAGGATAGGAAAGAGGGTAGGATAGGATAGAGGATAGAGTATAGGATAGGATAGAGGATAGGATAGGATAGAGGAGAGGATAGGATAGAGGATAGGATAGGATAGAGGATAGGATAGGATAGAGGATAGGATAGGATAGGATAGAGGATAGGATAGGATAGGATAGAGGATAGGATAGAGGATAGGATAGAGGATAGGATAGGATAGAGGATAGGATAGGATAGAGGAGAGGATAGGATAGAGGATAGGATAGGATAGACGATAGGATAGAGGATAGGATAGGATAGAGGATAGGATAGAGGATAGGATAGGATAGAGGATAGGATAGGATAGAGGATGGGATAGGATAGAGGATAGGATAGGATAGAGGATGGGATAGGATAGAGGATAGGATAGGATAGAGGATAGAGTAGGATAGAGGATAGGATAGGATAAAGGATAGGATTGGATAGAGGATCGGATAGAGGATAGGATAGGATAGAGGATAGGATAGGATAGAGGATAGTATAGGATAGAGGATAGGATAGAATAGAGGATAGGATAGGATACAGGATAGGATAGGATAGAGGATAGGATAGGATAGGATAGAGGATAGGATAGGATAGGATAGAGGATAGGATAGAGGATAGGATAGAGGATAGGATAGGATAGAGGATAGGATTGGATAGAGGATCGGATAGAGGATAGGATAGGATAGAGGATAGGATAGGATAGAGGATAGCATAGGATAGAGGATGGGATAGGATAGAGGATAGGATATGATAGAGGATAGGATAGGATAGGATAGAGGATAGGATAGGATAGGATAGAGGATAGGATAGAGGATAGGATAGAGGATAGGATAGGATAGAGGATAGGATAGGATAGAGGAGAGGAGAGGATAGGATAGACGATAGGATAGAGGATAGGATAGGATAGAGGATAGGATAGAGGATAGGATAGGATAGAGGATAGGATAGGATAGAGGATGGGATAGGATAGAGGATAGGATAGGATAGAGGATGGGATAGGATAGAGGATAGGATATGATAGAGGATAGGATAGGATAGGATAGAGGATAGGATAGGATAGGATAGAGGATAGGATAGAGGATAGGATAGAGGATAGGATAGGATAGAGGATAGGATAGGATAGAGGATAGGATATGATAGAGGATAGGATATGATAGAGGATAGGATAGGATAGGATAGAGGATAGGATAGGATAGGATAGAGGATAGGATAGGATAGGATAGAGGATAGGATAGGATAGGATAGAGGATAGGATAGAGGATAGGATAGGATAGAGGATAGGATAGGATAGAGGATAGGATTTGATAGAGGATAGGATAGGATAGAGGATCGGATAGAGGATAGGATAGGATAGAGGATAGGATAGGATAGAGGATAGAGTAGGATAGAGGATAGGATAGTATAAAGGATAGGATTGGATAGAGGATCGGATAGAGGATAGAATAGGATAGAGGATAGGATAGGATAGAGGATAGTATAGGATAGAGGATAGGATAGAGTAGAGGATAGGATAGGATAAAGGAGAGGATAGGATAGAGGATAGGATAGGATAGAGGATAGGATAGTATAGAGGATAGAATAGGATAGATGATATTATAGGATAGAGGATAGGATATGATAGAGTAAACGATATTCTAGAGGATAGGATAGGTTAGAGGATCGGATAGAGGATAGGATAGGATAGAGGATGGTATAGAGGATAGGATAGAGGATAGGATAGGATAGAGGATAGGATAGGATAGAGGATAGTATAGGATAGAGAATAGGATAGAATAGAGGAAAGGATAGGATAAAGGATAGGATAGGATAGAGGATAGGATAGGATAGGATAGAGGATAGGATATAGGATAGGATAGGATAGAGGATCGGATAGAGGATAGGATAGGATAGAGGATAGGATTGGATAGAGGATCGGATAGAGGATAGGATAGGATAGAGGATAGGATAGGATAGAGGATAGCATAGGATAGAGGATGGGATAGGATAGAGGATAGGATATGATAGAGGATAGGATAGGATAGGATAGAGGATAGGATAGGATAGGATAGAGGATAGGATAGAGGATAGGATAGAGGATAGAGTAGGATAGAGGATAGGATAGGATAAAGGATAGGATTGGATAGAGGATCGGATAGAGGATAGGATAGGATAGAGGATAGGATAGGATAGAGGATAGTATAGGATAGAGGATAGGATGGAATAGAGGATAGGATAGGATACAGGATAGGATAGGATAGAGGATAGGATAGGATAGGATAGAGGATAGGATAGGATAGGATAGAGGATAGGATAGAGGATAGGATAGGATAGAGGATAGGATTGGATAGAGGATCGGATAGAGGATAGGATAGGATAGAGGATAGGATAGGATAGAGGATAGGATAGGATAGAGGATAGCATAGGATAGAGGATGGGATAGGATAGAGGATAGGATATGATAGAGGATAGGATAGGATAGGATAGAGGATAGGATAGGATAGGATAGAGGATAGGATAGAGGATAGGATAGAGGATAGGATAGGATAGAGGATAGGATAGGATAGAGGAGAGGATAGGATAGGATAGACGATAGGATAGAGGATAGGATAGGATAGAGGATAGGATAGAGGATAGGATAGGATAGAGGATAGGATAGGATAGAGGATGGGATAGGATAGAGGATAGGATAGGATAGAGGATGGGATAGGATAGAGGATAGGATATGATAGAGGATAGGATAGGATAGGATAGAGGATAGGATAGGATAGGATAGAGGATAGGATAGAGGATAGGATAGAGGATAGGATAGGATAGAGGATAGGATAGGATAGAGGATAGGATATGATAGAGGATAGGATATGATAGAGGATAGGATAGGATAGGATAGAGGATAGGATAGGATAGAGGATAGGATAGGATAGAGGATAGGATAGGATAGGATAGAGGATAGGATAGGATAGGATAGAGGATAGGATAGAGGATTGGATAGAGGATCGGATAGAGGATAGAATAGGATAGAGGATAGGATAGGATAGAGGATAGGATAGGATAGAAGATAGACTATAGGATAGGATAGAGGATAGGATAGGATAGAGGAGAGGAAAGGATAGAAGATAGGATAGGATAGATGATAGGATAGGAAAGAGGGTAGGATAGGATAGAGGATAGAGTATAGGATAGGATAGAGGATAGGATAGGATAGAGGAGAGGATAGGATAGAGGATAGGATAGGATAGAGGATAGGATAGGATAGAGGATAGGATAGGATAGGATAGAGGATAGGATAGGATAGGATAGAGGATAGGATAGAGGATAGGATAGAGGATAGGATAGGATAGAGGATAGGATAGGATAGAGGAGAGGATAGGATAGAGGATAGGATAGGATAGACGATAGGATAGAGGATAGGATAGGATAGAGGATAGGATAGAGGATAGGATAGGATAGAGGATAGGATAGGATAGAGGATGGGATAGGATAGAGGATAGGATAGGATAGAGGATGGGATAGGATAGAGGATAGGATAGGATAGAGGATAGAGTAGGATAGAGGATAGGATAGGATAAAGGATAGGATTGGATAGAGGATCGGATAGAGGATAGGATAGGATAGAGGATAGGATAGGATAGAGGATAGTATAGGATAGAGGATAGGATAGAATAGAGGATAGGATAGGATACAGGATAGGATAGGATAGAGGATAGGATAGGATAGGATAGAGGATAGGATAGGATAGGATAGAGGATAGGATAGAGGATAGGATAGAGGATAGGATAGGATAGAGGATAGGATTGGATAGAGGATCGGATAGAGGATAGGATAGGATAGAGGATAGGATAGGATAGAGGATAGCATAGGATAGAGGATGGGATAGGATAGAGGATAGGATATGATAGAGGATAGGATAGGATAGGATAGAGGATAGGATAGGATAGGATAGAGGATAGGATAGAGGATAGGATAGAGGATAGGATAGGATAGAGGATAGGATAGGATAGAGGAGAGGAGAGGATAGGATAGACGATAGGATAGAGGATAGGATAGGATAGAGGATAGGATAGAGGATAGGATAGGATAGAGGATAGGATAGGATAGAGGATGGGATAGGATAGAGGATAGGATAGGATAGAGGATGGGATAGGATAGAGGATAGGATATGATAGAGGATAGGATAGGATAGGATAGAGGATAGGATAGGATAGGATAGAGGATAGGATAGAGGATAGGATAGAGGATAGGATAGGATAGAGGATAGGATAGGATAGAGGATAGGATATGATAGAGGATAGGATATGATAGAGGATAGGATAGGATAGGATAGAGGATAGGATAGGATAGGATAGAGGATAGGATAGGATAGGATAGAGGATAGGATAGGATAGGATAGAGGATAGGATAGAGGATAGGATAGGATAGAGGATAGGATAGGATAGAGGATAGGATTTGATAGAGGATAGGATAGGATAGAGGATCGGATAGAGGATAGGATAGGATAGAGGATAGGATAGGATAGAGGATAGAGTAGGATAGAGGATAGGATAGTATAAAGGATAGGATTGGATAGAGGATCGGATAGAGGATAGAATAGGATAGAGGATAGGATAGGATAGAGGATAGTATAGGATAGAGGATAGGATAGAGTAGAGGATAGGATAGGATAAAGGAGAGGATAGGATAGAGGATAGGATAGGATAGAGGATAGGATAGTATAGAGGATAGAATAGGATAGATGATATTATAGGATAGAGGATAGGATATGATAGAGTAAACGATATTCTAGAGGATAGGATAGGTTAGAGGATCGGATAGAGGATAGGATAGGATAGAGGATGGTATAGAGGATAGGATAGAGGATAGGATAGGATAGAGGATAGGATAGGATAGAGGATAGTATAGGATAGAGAATAGGATAGAATAGAGGAAAGGATAGGATAAAGGATAGGATAGGATAGAGGATAGGATAGGATAGGATAGAGGATAGGATATAGGATAGGATAGGATAGAGGATCGGATAGAGGATAGGATAGGATAGAGGATAGGATTGGATAGAGGATCGGATAGAGGATAGGATAGGATAGAGGATAGGATAGGATAGAGGATAGCATAGGATAGAGGATGGGATAGGATAGAGGATAGGATATGATAGAGGATAGGATAGGATAGGATAGAGGATAGGATAGGATAGGATAGAGGATAGGATAGAGGATAGGATAGAGGATAGAGTAGGATAGAGGATAGGATAGGATAAAGGATAGGATTGGATAGAGGATCGGATAGAGGATAGGATAGGATAGAGGATAGGATAGGATAGAGGATAGTATAGGATAGAGGATAGGATGGAATAGAGGATAGGATAGGATACAGGATAGGATAGGATAGAGGATAGGATAGGATAGGATAGAGGATAGGATAGGATAGGATAGAGGATAGGATAGAGGATAGGATAGGATAGAGGATAGGATTGGATAGAGGATCGGATAGAGGATAGGATAGGATAGAGGATAGGATAGGATAGAGGATAGCATAGGATAGAGGATGGGATAGGATAGAGGATAGGATATGATAGAGGATAGGATAGGATAGGATAGAGGATAGGATAGGATAGGATAGAGGATAGGATAGAGGATAGGATAGAGGATAGGATAGGATAGAGGATAGGATAGGATAGAGGAGAGGATAGGATAGGATAGACGATAGGATAGAGGATAGGATAGGATAGAGGATAGGATAGAGGGTAGGATAGGATAGAGGATAGGATAGGATAGAGGATGGGATAGGATAGAGGATAGGATAGGATAGAGGATGGGATAGGATAGAGGATAGGATATGATAGAGGATAGGATAGGATAGGATAGAGGATAGGATAGGATAGGATAGAGGATAGGATAGAGGATAGGATAGAGGATAGGATAGGATAGAGGATAGGATAGGATAGAGGATAGGATATGATAGAGGATAGGATATGATAGAGGATAGGATAGGATAGGATAGAGGATAGGATAGGATAGGATAGAGGATAGGATAGGATAGGATAGAGGATAGGATAGGATAGGATAGAGGATAGGATAGAGGATAGGATAGGATAGAGGATAGGATAGGATAGAGGATAGGATATGATAGAGGATAGGATAGGATAGAGGATCGGATAGAGGATAGGATAGGATAGAGGATAGGATAGGATAGAGGATAGAGTAGGATAGAGGATAGGATAGTATAAAGGATAGGATTGGATAGAGGATCGGATAGAGGATAGAATAGGATAGAGGATAGGATAGGATAGAGGATACTATAGGATAGAGGATAGGATAGAGTAGAGGATAGGATAGGATAAAGGAGAGGATAGGATAGAGGATAGGATAGGATAGAGGATAGGATAGTATAGAGGATAGAATAGGATAGATGATATTATAGGATAGAGGATAGGATATGATAGAGTAAACGATATTCTAGAGGATAGGATAGGATAGAGGATCGGATAGAGGATAGGATAGGATAGAGGATGGAGGATAGGATAGGATCGAGGATAGGATAGGTAATTGGATAGGATAGAGGATAGGATAAGGTAGAGGATAGTATAGGATAGAGGATAGGATAGAGAATCGGATAGGACAGGATAGAGGATAGGATAGGATAGAGTATAGAGTAGGATAGAGGATAGGATAGGATAAAGGATAGGATTGGATAGAGGATCGGATAGAGGATAGGATAGGATAGAGGATAGTAGAGGATAGAGGATAGGATAGAATAGAGGATAGGATAGGATACAGGATAGGATAGGATAGAGGATAGGATAGGATAGGATAGAGGATAGGAAAGGATAGGATAGAGGATAGGATAGAGGATAGGATAGGATAGAGGATAGGATAGGATAGAGTTGAGGATAGGATAGAGGATAGGATAGGATAGATGATATTATAGGATAGAGGATAGGATATGATAGAGTAAACGATATTATAGAGGATAGGATAGGATACAGGATCGGATAGAGGATAGGATAGGATAGAGGATGGTATAGAGGATAGGATAGAGGATAGGATAGGATAGAGGATAGCACAGGAACGAGGATAGGATGGGATACGATAGAGGATAGGATAGATGATAGGATAGGATAGAGGATCTGATAGAGGATACGATCGGATAGAGGATAGGATAGGATAGAGGATCGGATAGGTAATTGGATAGGATAGGGGAGAGGATAAGGTAGAGGCTAGTATAGGATAGAGGATCTGATAGAGGATAGGATAGGATGGAGGATAGGATAGGATCGAGGATAGGATAGGTAATTGGATAGGATAGAGGATAGGATAAGGTAGAGGATAGTATAGGATAGAGGATAGGATAGAGAATCGGATAGGATAGGATAGAGGATAGGATAGAGGATAGGGTAGAGGATCGGATAGAGGATAGGATAGTATAGAGGAAAGGATAGGATAGAGGATAGGATAGGTAATTGGATAGGATAGAGGATAGGATAAGTTAGAGGATAGTATAGGATAGAGGATAGGATAGGATAGAGGATAGGATAGGATAAAGGATAGGATAGTATAGAGGATTGGATAGGATAGAGGATAGAATAGGATAGGAAAGGATAGAGGATAGGATGGGGTAGAGGATAGGATAGGATAGAGGATAGGATAGGATAGAGGATAGGATAGGATAGAGGATAGGATAGGAAAGAGAATAGGATAGAGGATAGGATAGGATAGAGGATAGGATAGGATAGAGGATAGGATAGGTAATTGGATAGGATAGAGGATAGAGTAGGATAGAGGATAGGATAGAGGAGAGGATAGGATAGAGGATAGGATAGGATAGAGGATAGGATAGGATAGAGGATAGGATAGGTAATTGGATAGGATAGAGGATAGGATAAGGTAGAGGATAGTATAGGATAGAGGATAGGATAGGATAGGATAGGATAGAGGATAGGATAGGATAAAGGATAGGATAGGATAGAGGATAGGATAGGATAGAGGATAGGATAGGTTAGAGGATAGGATAGGATAGAGGATAGGATAGAGGATAGGATAGATAATTGGATAGGATAGAGTATAGGATAAGGTAGAGGATAGGATAGGATAGAGGATAGTATAGGATAGAGGATAGGATGGGATAGAGGATAGGATAGGATAAAGGATAGGATAGGACAGATGATAGGATAGGATAGAGAATAGGATAGGATACAGGATAGGATAGGATAGAGGATAGGATACAGGATAGGATAGGATAGAGGATAGGAAAGGATAGAGGATAGGATGGGGTAGAGGATAGGATAGGATAGAGGATAGGATAGGATAGAGGATAGGATGGGATAGAGGATAGGATAGGAAAGAGGATAGGATAGAGGATAGGATAGGATAGAGGATAGGATAGGATAGAGGATAGGATAGGATAGAGGATAGGATAGGTAATTGGATAGGATAGAGGATAGAGTAGGATAGAGGATAGGATAGAGGAGAGGATAGGATAGAGGATAGGATAGGATAGAGGATAGGATAGGATAGAGGATAGGATAGGTAATTGGATAGGATAGAGGATAGGATAAGGTAGAGGATAGTATAGGATAGAGGATAGGATAGGATAGAGGATAGGATAGGATAGAGGATAGAGTAGGATAGAGGATAGGATAGGATAAAGGATAGGATTGGATAGAGGATCGGATAGAGGATAGAATAGGATAGAGGATAGGATAGGATAGGATAGAGGATAGGATACTATAGGATAGAGGATAGGATAGGAAAGAGGGTAGGATAGGATAGAGGATAGACTATAGGATAGGATAGAGGATAGGATAGGATAGAGGATAGACTATAGGATAGGATAGAGGATAGGATAGGTTAGAGGATAGGATAGGATAGAGGATAGGATAGAGGATAGGATAGGTAATTGGATAGGATAGAGTATAGGATAAGGTAGAGGATAGGATAGGATAGAGGATATAATAGGGTAGAGGATAGGATAGGATAGAGGATAGGATAGGAAAGAGGATAGGATAGGATAGAGGGTAGGATAGGATAGAGTATAGGATAGAGGATAGGATAGGATAGAGGATAGGATAGGATAGAGGATGGGATAGGATACATTATAGGATATGATAGAGGATAGGATCGGATAGAGGATAGGATAGGATAGAGGATCGGATAGAGGATAGGATTGGATAGAGGATAGGATAGGATAGAGGATAGAGTAGGATAGAGGATAGGATACGATAAAGGATAGGATTGGATAGAGGATCGGATAGAGGATAGAATAGGATAGAGGATAGGATAGGATAGGATAGAGGATAGGATACTATAGGATAGAGGATAGGATAGGAAAGAGGGTAGGATAGGATAGAGGATAGACTATAGGATAGGATAGAGGATAGGATAGGATAGAGGATAGACTATAGGATAGGATAGAGGATAGGATAGGATAGAGAATAGGATAGGATACAGGATAGGATAGGATAGAGGATAGGATAGAGGATAGGATAGGATAGAGGATAGGAAAGGATAGAGGATAGGATGGGGTAGAGGATAGGATAGGATAGAGGATAGGATAGGATAGAGGATAGGATGGGATAGAGGATAGGATAGGAAAGAGGATAGGATAGAGGATAGGATAGGATAGAGGATAGGATAGGATAGAGGATAGGATAGGATAGAGGATAGGATAGGATAGAGGATAGGATAGGTAATTGGATAGGATAGAGGATAGAGTAGGATAGAGGATAGGATAGAGGAGAGGATAGGATAGAGGATAGGATAGGATAGAGGATAGGATAGGATAGAGGATAGGATAGGTAATTGGATAGGATAGAGGATAGGATAAGGTAGAGGATAGTATAGGATAGAGGATAGGATAGGATAGAGGATAGGATAGGATAGAGGATAGAGTAGGATAGAGGATAGGATAGGATAAAGGATAGGATTGGATAGAGGATCGGATAGAGGATAGAATAGGATAGAGGATAGGATAGGATAGGATAGAGGATAGGATACTATAGGATAGAGGATAGGATAGGAAAGAGGGTAGGATAGGATAGAGGATAGACTATAGGATAGGATAGAGGATAGGATAGGATAGAGGATAGACTATAGGATAGGATAGAGGATAGGATAGGTTAGAGGATAGGATAGGATAGAGGATAGGATAGAGGATAGGATAGGTAATTGGATAGGATAGAGTATAGGATAAGGTAGAGGATAGGATAGGATAGAGGATATAATAGGGTAGAGGATAGGATAGGATAGAGGATAGGATAGGAAAGAGGATAGGATAGGATAGAGGGTAGGATAGGATAGAGTATAGGATAGAGGATAGGATAGGATAGAGGATAGGATAGGATAGAGGATGGGATAGGATACATTATAGGATATGATAGAGGATAGGATCGGATAGAGGATAGGATAGGATAGAGGATCGGATAGAGGATAGGATTGGATAGAGGATAGGATAGGATAGAGGATAGAGTAGGATAGAGGATAGGATACGATAAAGGATAGGATTGGATAGAGGATCGGATAGAGGATAGAATAGGATAGAGGATAGGATAGGATAGGATAGAGGATAGGATACTATAGGATAGAGGATAGGATAGGAAAGAGGGTAGGATAGGATAGAGGATAGACTATAGGATAGGATAGAGGATAGAATAGGATAGAGGATAGGATAGGATAGGATAGAGGATAGGATACTATAGGATAGAGGATAGGATAGGAAAGAGGGTAGGATAGGATAGAGGATAGACTATAGGATAGGATAGAGGATAGGATAGGATAGAGGATAGACTATAGGATAGGATAGAGGATAGACTATAGGATAGGATAGAGGATAGGATAGGTTAGAGGATAGGATAGGATAGAGGATAGGATAGAGGATAGGATAGGTAATTGGATAGGATAGAGTATAGGATAAGGTAGAGGATAGGATAGGATAGAGGATATAATAGGGTAGAGGATAGGATAGGATAGAGGATAGGATAGGAAAGAGGATAGGATAGGATAGAGGGTAGGATAGGATAGAGTATAGGATAGAGGATAGGATAGGATAGAGGATAGGATAGGATAGAGGATGGGATAGGATACATTATAGGATATGATAGAGGATAGGATCGGATAGAGGATAGGATAGGATAGAGGATCGGATAGAGGATAGGATTGGATAGAGGATAGGATAGGATAGAGGATAGAGTAGGATAGAGGATAGGATACGATAAAGGATAGGATTGGATAGAGGATCGGATAGAGGATAGAATAGGATAGAGGATAGGATAGGATAGGATAGAGGATAGGATACTATAGGATAGAGGATAGGATAGGATAGAGGATAGGATAGGATAGAGGATAGGATAGGATAGAGGATAGGATAGGAAAGAGAATAGGATAGAGGATAGGATAGGATAGAGGATAGGATAGGATAGAGGATAGGATAGGTAATTGGATAGGATAGAGGATAGAGTAGGATAGAGGATAGGATAGAGGAGAGGATAGGATAGAGGATAGGATAGGATAGAGGATAGGATAGGATAGAGGATAGGATAGGTAATTGGATAGGATAGAGGATAGGATAAGGTAGAGGATAGTATAGGATAGAGGATAGGATAGGATAGGATAGGATAGAGGATAGGATAGGATAAAGGATAGGATAGGATAGAGGATAGGATAGGATAGAGGATAGGATAGGTTAGAGGATAGGATAGGATAGAGGATAGGATAGAGGATAGGATAGATAATTGGATAGGATAGAGTATAGGATAAGGTAGAGGATAGGATAGGATAGAGGATAGTATAGGATAGAGGATAGGATGGGATAGAGGATAGGATAGGATAAAGGATAGGATAGGACAGATGATAGGATAGGATAGAGAATAGGATAGGATACAGGATAGGATAGGATAGAGGATAGGATAGAGGATAGGATAGGATAGAGGATAGGAAAGGATAGAGGATAGGATGGGGTAGAGGATAGGATAGGATAGAGGATAGGATAGGATAGAGGATAGGATGGGATAGAGGATAGGATAGGAAAGAGGATAGGATAGAGGATAGGATAGGATAGAGGATAGGATAGGATAGAGGATAGGATAGGATAGAGGATAGGATAGGTAATTGGATAGGATAGAGGATAGAGTAGGATAGAGGATAGGATAGAGGAGAGGATAGGATAGAGGATAGGATAGGATAGAGGATAGGATAGGATAGAGGATAGGATAGGTAATTGGATAGGATAGAGGATAGGATAAGGTAGAGGATAGTATAGGATAGAGGATAGGATAGGATAGAGGATAGGATAGGATAGAGGATAGAGTAGGATAGAGGATAGGATAGGATAAAGGATAGGATTGGATAGAGGATCGGATAGAGGATAGAATAGGATAGAGGATAGGATAGGATAGGATAGAGGATAGGATACTATAGGATAGAGGATAGGATAGGAAAGAGGGTAGGATAGGATAGAGGATAGACTATAGGATAGGATAGAGGATAGGATAGGATAGAGGATAGACTATAGGATAGGATAGAGGATAGGATAGGTTAGAGGATAGGATAGGATAGAGGATAGGATAGAGGATAGGATAGGTAATTGGATAGGATAGAGTATAGGATAAGGTAGAGGATAGGATAGGATAGAGGATATAATAGGGTAGAGGATAGGATAGGATAGAGGATAGGATAGGAAAGAGGATAGGATAGGATAGAGGGTAGGATAGGATAGAGTATAGGATAGAGGATAGGATAGGATAGAGGATAGGATAGGATAGAGGATGGGATAGGATACATTATAGGATATGATAGAGGATAGGATCGGATAGAGGATAGGATAGGATAGAGGATCGGATAGAGGATAGGATTGGATAGAGGATAGGATAGGATAGAGGATAGAGTAGGATAGAGGATAGGATACGATAAAGGATAGGATTGGATAGAGGATCGGATAGAGGATAGAATAGGATAGAGGATAGGATAGGATAGGATAGAGGATAGGATACTATAGGATAGAGGATAGGATAGGAAAGAGGGTAGGATAGGATAGAGGATAGACTATAGGATAGGATAGAGGATAGGATAGGATAGAGAATAGACTATAGGATAGGATAGAGGATAGGATAGGATAGAGGAGAGGAAAGGATAGAAGATAGGATAGGATAGATGATAGGATAGGAAAGAGGGTAGGATAGGATAGAGGATAGAGTATAGGATAGGATAGAGGATAGGATAGGATAGAGGAGAGGATAGGATAGAGGATAGGATAGGATAGAGGATAGGATAGGATAGAGGATAGGATAGGATAGGATAGAGGACAGGATAGGATAGGATAGAGGATAGGATAGAGGATAGGATAGAGGATAGGATAGGATAGAGGATAGGATAGGATAGAGGATAGGATAGGATAGAGGAGAGGATAGGATAGAGGATAGGATAGGATAGAGGATAGGATAGAGGATAGGATAGGATAGAGGATAGGATAGAGGATAGGATAGGGTAGAGGATAGGATAGGATAGAGGATGGGATAGGATAGAGGATAGGATAGGATAGAGGATGGGATAGGATAGAGGATAGGATAGGATAGAGGATAGAGTAGGATAGAGGATAGGATAGGATAAAGGATAGGATTGGATAGAGGATCGGATAGAGGATAGGATAGGATAGAGGATAGGATAGGATAGAGGATAGTATAGGATAGAGGATAGGATAGAATAGAGGATAGGATAGGATACAGGATAGGATAGGATAGAGGATAGGATAGGATAGGATAGAGGATAGGATAGAGGATAGGATAGAGGATAGGATAGGATAGAGGATAGGATTGGATAGAGGATCGGATAGAGGATAGGATAGGATAGAGGATAGGATAGGATAGAGGATAGCATAGGATAGAGGATGGGATAGGATAGAGGATAGGATATGATAGAGGATAGGATAGGATAGGATAGAGGATAGGATAGGATAGGATAGAGGATAGGATAGAGGATAGGATAGAGGATAGGATAGAGGATAGGATAGGATAGAGGATAGGATAGGATAGAGGAGAGGATAGGATAGGATAGACGATAGGATAGAGGATAGGATAGGATAGAGGATAGGATAGAGGATAGGATAGGATAGAGGATAGGATAGGATAGAGGATGGGATAGGATAGAGGATAGGATAGGATAGAGGATGGGATAGGATAGAGGATAGGATATGATAGAGGATAGGATAGGATAGGATAGAGGATAGGATAGGATAGGATAGAGGATAGGATAGAGGATAGGATAGAGGATAGGATAGGATAGAGGATAGGATAGGATAGAGGATAGGATATGATAGAGGATAGGATATGATAGAGGATAGGATAGGATAGGATAGAGGATAGGATAGGATAGGATAGAGGATAGGATAGGATAGGATAGAGGATAGGATAGGATAGGATAGAGGATAGGATAGAGGATAGGATAGGATAGAGGATAGGATTTGATAGAGGATAGGATAGGATAGAGGATCGGATAGAGGATAGGATAGGATAGAGGATAGGATAGGATAGAGGATAGAGTAGGATAGAGGATAGGATAGTATAAAGGATAGGATTGGATAGAGGATCGGATAGAGGATAGAATAGGATAGAGGATAGGATAGGATAGAGGATAGTATAGGATAGAGGATAGGATAGAGTAGAGGATAGGATAGGATAAAGGAGAGGATAGGATAGAGGATAGGATAGGATAGAGGATAGGATAGTATAGAGGATAGAATAGGATAGATGATATTATAGGATAGAGGATAGGATATGATAGAGTAAACGATATTCTAGAGGATAGGATAGGTTAGAGGATCGGATAGAGGATAGGATAGGATAGAGGATGGTATAGAGGATAGGATAGAGGATAGGATAGGATAGAGGATAGGATAGGATAGAGGATAGTATAGGATAGAGAATAGGATAGAATAGAGGAAAGGATAGGATAAAGGATAGGATAGGATAGAGGATAGGATAGGATAGGATAGAGGATAGGATAGAGGATAGGATAGGATAGAGGATCGGATAGAGGATGGGATAGGATAGAGGGTAGGATAGGATAGAGGAAAGGATAGGATAGAAGATAGGATAGGATAGATGATAGGATAGGAAAGAGGGTAGGATAGGATAGAGGATAGAGTATAGGATAGGATAGAGGATAGGATAAGATAGAGGAGAGGATAGGATAGAGGATAGGATAGGATAGAGGATAGGATAGGATAGAGGATAGGATAGGATAGGATAGAGGATAGGATAGGATAGAGGATAGAATAGGATTGAGGAGAGTTTAGGATAGAGGATAGGATATGATAGAGGATAGGATAGGATACGATAGAGGATAGGATAGGATAGAGGATAGGATAGGATAGAGGATAGGATAGGATAGAGGATAGGATAGGATAGAGGATAGGATAGGATAGAGGATAGGATAGGATAGAGGATAGGATAGGATAGGATAGAGGATAGGATAGGATAGGATAGAGGATAGGATAGGATAGAGGATAGGATAGAGGATAGGATAGGATAGAGGAGAGGATAGGATAGAGGATAGGATAGGATAGAGGATAGGATAGGATAGAGGATAGGATACGATAGGATAGAGGATAGGATAGGATAGAGGATAGAATAGGAGACGATAGAGGATAGGATAGGATAGAGGATAGGATAGGATAGAGGATAGGATAGGATAGAGGATAGGATAGAGGATAGGATAAGATAGAGGATAGGATAGGATAGAGGATAGATAGGATAGAGGATAGGATAGGATAGAGGATAGTATAGGATAGAGGATAGGATAGAATAGAGGATAGGATAGGATAACGGATAGGATAGGATAGAGGATAGGATAGGATAGGATAGAGGATAGGATAGGATAGAGGATAGGATAGAGGATCGGATAGAGGATAGGATAGGATAGAGGAAAGGATAGGATAGAGGATAGGATAGGTAATTGGATAGGATAGAGGATAGGATAAGGTAGAGGATAGTATAGGATAGAGGATAGGATAGGATAGAGGATAGGATAGGATAAAGGATAGGATAGGATAGAGGATAGGATAGGATAGAGGGTCGGACAGAGGATAGGATAGGATAGAGGATAGGATAGGATAGAGGATAGAGTAGGATAGAGGATAGGATAGGATAAAGGATAGGATTGGATAGAGGATCGGATAGAGGATAGGATAGGATAGAGGATAGTAGAGGATAGAGGATAGGATAGAATAGAGGATAGGATAGGATACAGGATAGGATAGGATAGAGGATAGGATAGGATAGGATAGAGGATAGGAAAGGATAGGATAGAGGATAGGATAGAGGATAGGATAGGATAGAGGATAGGATAGGATAGAGTTGAGGATAGGATAGAGGATAGGATAGGATAGATGATATTATAGGATAGAGGATAGGATATGATAGAGTAAACGATATTATAGAGGATAGGATAGGATACAGGATCGGATAGAGGATAGGATAGGATAGAGGATGGTATAGAGGATAGGATAGAGGATAGGATAGGATAGAGGATAGCACAGGAACGAGGATAGGATAGGATACGATAGAGGATAGGATAGATGATAGGATAGGATAGAGGAGAGGAAAGGATAGAAGATAGGATAGGATAGATGATAGGATAGGAAAGAGGGTAGGATAGGATAGAGGATAGAGTATAGGATAGGATAGAGGATAGGATAGGATAGAGGAGAGGATAGGATAGAGGATAGGATAGGATAGAGGATAGGATAGGATAGAGGATAGGATAGGATAGGATAGAGGATAGGATAGGATAGGATAGAGGATAGGATAGAGGATAGGATAGAGGATAGGATAGAGGATAGGATAGGATAGAGGATAGGATAGGATAGACGATAGGATAGAGGATAGGATAGGATAGAGGATAGGATAGAGGATAGGATAGGATAGAGGATAGGATAGGATAGAGGATGGGATAGGATAGAGGATAGGATAGGATAGAGGATGGGATAGGATAGAGGATAGGATAGGATAGAGGATAGAGTAGGATAGAGGATAGGATAGGATAAAGGATAAGATTGGATAGAGGATCGGATAGAGGATAGGATAGGATAGAGGATAGGATAGGATAGAGGATAGTATAGGATAGAGGATAGGATAGAATAGAGGATAGGATAGGATACAGGATAGGATAGGATAGAGGATAGGATAGGATAGGATAGAGGATAGGATAGAGGATAGGATAGGATAGAGGATAGGATTGGATAGAGGATCGGATAGAGGATAGGATAGGATAGAGGATAGGATAGGATAGAGGATAGCATAGGATAGAGGATGGGATAGGATAGAGGATAGGATATGATAGAGGATAGGATAGGATAGGATAGAGGATAGGATAGGATAGGATAGAGGATAGGATAGAGGATAGGATAGAGGATAGGATAGGATAGAGGATAGGATAGGATAGAGGAGAGGATAGGATAGGATAGACGATAGGATAGAGGATAGGATAGGATAGAGGATAGGATAGAGGATAGGATAGGATAGAGGATAGGATAGGATAGAGGATAGGATAGGATAGAGGATGGGATAGGATAGAGGATAGGATAGGATAGAGGATGGGATAGGATAGAGGATAGGATATGATAGAGGATAGGATAGGATAGGATAGAGGATAGGATAGGATAGGATAGAGGATAGGATAGAGGATAGGATAGAGGATAGGATAGGATAGAGGATACGATAGGATAGAGGATAGGATATGATAGAGGATAGGATATGATAGAGGATAGGATAGGATAGGATAGAGGATAGGATAGGATAGGATAGAGGATAGGATAGGATAGGATAGAGGATAGGATAGGATAGGATAGAGGATAGGATAGAGGATAGGATAGGATAGAGGATAGGATAGGATAGAGGATAGGATATGATAGAGGATAGGATAGGATAGAGGATCGGATAGAGGATAGGATAGGATAGAGGATAGGATAGGATAGAGGATAGAGTAGGATAGAGGATAGGATAGTATAAAGGATAGGATTGGATAGAGGATCGGATAGAGGATAGAATAGGATAGAGGATAGGATAGGATAGAGGATAGTATAGGATAGAGGATAGGATAGAGTAGAGGATAGGATAGGATAAAGGAGAGGATAGGATAGAGGATAGGATAGGATAGAGGATAGGATAGTATAGAGGATAGAATAGGATAGATGATATTATAGGATAGAGGATAGGATATGATAGAGTAAACGATATTCTAGAGGATAGGATAGGATAGAGGATCGGATAGAGGATAGGATAGGATAGAGGATGGTATAGAGGATAGGATAGAGGATAGGATAGGATAGAGGATAGGATAGGATAGAGGATAGTATAGGATAGAGAATAGGATAGAATAGAGGAAAGGATAGGATAAAGGATAGGATAGGATAGAGGATAGGATAGGATAGGATAGAGGATAGGATAGAGGATAGGATAGAGGATAGGATAGGATAGAGGATCGGATAGAGGATAGGATAGGATAGAGGATAGGATAGGATAGAGGAAAGGATAGGATAGAAGATAGGATAGGATAGATGATAGGATAGGAAAGGGGGTAGGATAGGATAGAGGATAGAGTATAGGATAGGATAGAGGATAGGATAGGATAGAGGAGAGGATAGGATAGAGGATAGGATAGGATAGAGGATAGGATAGGATAGAGGATAGGATAGGATAGGATAGAGGATAGGATAGGATAGAGGATAGGATAGGATAGAGGATAGAATAGGATTGAGGAGCGTTTAGGATAGAGGATAGGATATGATAGAGGATAGGATAGGATACGATAGAGGATAGGATAGGATAGAGGATAGGATAGGATAGAGGTTAGGATAGGATAGAGGATAGGATAGGATAGAGGATAGGATAGGATAGAGGATAGGATAGGATAGGATAGAGGATAGGATAGGATAGGATAGAGGATAGGATAGGATAGAGGATAGGATAGAGGATAGGATAGGATAGAGGAGAGGATAGGATAGAGGATAGGATAGGATAGAGGATAGGATAGGATAGAGGATAGGATAGGATAGGATAGAGGATAGGATAGGATAGAGGATAGAATAGGATACGATAGAGGATAGGATAGGATAGAGGACAGGATAGGATAGAGGATAGGATAGGATAGAGGATAGGATAGAGGATAGGATAAGATAGAGGATAGGATAGGATAGAGGATAGATGGGATAGAGGATAGGATAGGATAGAGGATAGTATAGGATAGAGGATAGGATAGAATAGAGGATAGGATAGGATAACGGATAGGATAGGATAGAGGATAGGATAGGATAGGATAGAGGATAGGATAGGATAGAGGATAGGATAGGATAGAGGATAGGATAGAGGATCGGATAGAGGATAGGATAGGATAGAGGAAAGGATAGGATAGAGGATAGGATAGGTAATTGGATAGGATAGAGGATAGGATAAGGTAGAGGATAGTATAGGATAGAGGATAGGATAGGATAGAGGATAGGATAGGATAAAGGATAGGATAGGATAGAGGATAGGATAGGATAGAGGGTCGGACAGAGGATAGGATAGGATAGAGGATAGGATAGGATAGAGGATAGAGTAGGATAGAGGATAGGATAGGATAAAGGATAGGATTGGATAGAGGATCGGATAGAGGATAGGATAGGATAGAGGATAGTAGAGGATAGAGGATAGGATAGAATACAGGATAGGATAGGATAGAGGATAGGATAGGATAGAGGATAGGATAGGATAGGATAGAGGATAGGAAAGGATAGGATAGAGGATAGGATAGAGGATAGGATAGGATAGAGTTGAGGATAGGATAGAGGATAGGATAGGATAGATGATATTATAGGATAGAGGATAGGATATGATAGAGTAAACGATATTATAGAGGATAGGATAGGATACAGGATCGGATAGAGGATAGGATAGGATAGAGGATGGTATAGAGGATAGGATAGAGGATAGGATAGGATAGAGGATAGCACAGGAACGAGGATAGGATAGGATACGATAGAGGATAGGATAGATGATAGGATAGGATAGAGGATCTGATAGAGGATACGATCGGATAGAGGATAGGATAGGATAGAGGATCGGATAGGTAATTGGATAGGATAGGGGAGAGGATAAGGTAGAGGCTAGTATAGGATAGAGGATCTGATAGAGGATAGGATAGGATGGAGGATAGGATAGGATCGAGGATAGGATAGGTAATTGGATAGGATAGAGGATAGGATAAGGTAGAGGATAGTATAGGATAGAGGATAGGATAGGATAGAGGATAGGATAGGATAGGATAGAGGATAGGATAGGATAGGATAGAGGATAGGATAGAGGATAGGATAGAGGACAGGATAGAGGATAGGATAGGATAGAGGATAGGATAGGATAGACGATAGGATAGAGGATAGGATAGGATAGAGGATAGGATAGAGGATAGGATAGGATAGAGGATAGGATAGGATAGAGGATGGGATAGGATAGAGGATAGGATAGGATAGAGGATGGGATAGGATAGAGGATAGGATAGGATAGAGGATAGGATAGGATAGAGGATGGGATAGGATAGAGGATAGGATAGGATAGAGGATAGAGTAGGATAGAGGATAGGATAGGATAAAGGATAAGATTGGATAGAGGATCGGATAGAGGATAGGATAGGATAGAGGATAGGATAGGATAGAGGATAGTATAGGATAGAGGATAGGATAGAATAGAGGATAGGATAGGATACAGGATAGGATAGGATAGAGGATAGGATAGGATAGGATAGAGGATAGGATAGAGGATAGGATAGGATAGAGGATAGGATTGGATAGAGGATCGGATAGAGGATAGGATAGGATAGAGGATAGGATAGGATAGAGGATAGCATAGGATAGAGGATGGGATAGGATAGAGGATAGGATATGATAGAGGATAGGATAGGATAGGATAGAGGATAGGATAGGATAGGATAGAGGATAGGATAGAGGATAGGATAGAGGATAGGATAGGATAGAGGATAGGATAGGATAGAGGAGAGGATAGGATAGGATAGACGATAGGATAGAGGATAGGATAGGATAGAGGATAGGATAGAGGATAGGATAGGATAGAGGATAGGATAGGATAGAGGATAGGATAGGATAGAGGATGGGATAGGATAGAGGATAGGATAGGATAGAGGATGGGATAGGATAGAGGATAGGATATGATAGAGGATAGGATAGGATAG